>NC_135541.1:3706235-4008110 GCF_045843805.1 Urocitellus parryii
GGCTGGCTGGGCCAGGCTGCTTACAACCCCAGCAGCAGCCAGCAGCCCGGAGCCCGGAGCTGGCGCCTGCTCAGTGGGCGGGGATTGAGATGCCCCCATTTCTATATTTAATCCCGACTGGCGGAGCGTGGGGCCGGCCTCCTATATTAAGAAACGATAGTAACTTCATCTTACTGACACATCCCACCCTGTGGTGATGACAAGGGTTATTAAAAGACCCAGGTGAGCGAGCACTCCCAGACAGCCCTGCTTCCCCCGGGTCCTACCACCGGCGTGTCAGAACTGGGACCAAGTAAGTCCTGGCACAAGAATCTTAATTAAGTTCATTAATAAAAATTACTTTGGGCAATTAATGCCAGCATAGTAAAGATGAAGAGTTCGTCAAGACAGTACCAGAATGTCAGAGGTGGGGACGCTGGCAAAGTCCTCAGTGGAGGTGAACAGTGTTCCCATCCGCCCAGGGGTCACAGGGCCAAGGGCTGCCAGGTGCTCTGCACCCCTGGCCTGCCACCGTGCTGCATCAGGGAGCCCAAGGAGGTCACGGCAAGGCAGCAGAGAGCAGCTGGAGGCCCGGGAGACAGGTGGGGGAGGTTATGCCGAGTCACACACCCAGCCCTGGGAAGGACTGGCCAGCAGAAGGCCCCAGCCTCAGCCTAGAGTCAGCAAGGGCACTTCTCCAAAGGCCAGGAACCATTTGGGTGGGGTGCCAATTTCCTTCCAGGAGCCCGGACCGGGTGGGGCAAAGCTAATGTTTCAGAATAATGTGCTGGCCATGCTGTACAGGACATATTATTAGAGGACACTTGCCACAGTCCCTAAGGAACATGGCCAAGGAGTGGACGATGGCCAATGAACAGCACTGGAAGGCCCTGCTGGCTGCAGGCCTGGCCTGGACCCTGGCTCTGCCTCTCGGGAGGCAGGTCTGTGCCACAACTGCACAGGATGACATGCTTGCTGGCCGCAGGGAGCTGCAGGGAGGGAGCCTCAGGCCCAGGTCTGGTGGGTCACACCTCCGTCCTTTCTGGATGGCCCAGAAGCTGCTCTTTGGAGCTCCAGTGAGAGGAGGATGTTTTCAAAAGCCAAGGCTCCGTGGGAACCTGGAGCAGCGCTGTCAGTCGCCTCTGGACTTCCCAGACCAGAAGACCCAGAGCCGACAGCAGGCCAGCACCACCTCCTGCCTTCTCCCCAGCAAGGCCTGCACATCGTCGTCCATGCAGGGCCTCCAGGTCAAGGAGGGCACAAAACTGGAAGTGTTGGTGCCCATCCTCATTTCCAGGAAAGGCACTTCCTGTCCAGGCAATTGCCCCTCAGTCCGAGTCCTGGGCACAGCAGTTTCTCAGCAGGAGGCTTATCCTGCATGCGTCTGCCATCTCTGCCTGGGCCACCAGGCTCCTGTACCTGGCACTACCAGCTGCCCTCTTTCTTGGGGCTGGCTGCTCCTTGCCTCAGGTTCCAGGGCTGGGAACTCCTGCCTCAGGACCCCAGGCACCTTCTGTCTCTGGACACTAGCTGGATGGTTTGTTGAGGGAGAGCCTCCTCCTGCCACACTGGGCTGTCTGCACCTTCTCCACTGAGACTCTGGGCTGCACCAGGCTGGGCACAGTGGGCACACTCCTCTGGGGGGCTGACCGGCAGGGCTGTCACAGGCTATAGTCCTCTCCCGTCCTAGTTCAGTCATTGGGTCCACACCAGGTCCTGCTCTAAGTGGGACACAGCAGTGAAAGGGACAGAAGCCCCATCCATGTGGGCGTCCCTTCTGCGCTGAATGCTGGGGCGTGGGGAGGGTCAGTCTATCTAGAGCATCAGGAGATTCCAGACCCCTTCTCTTCTTCAATTCTGAAGGAAATGAGACCATTATGTAGAGGTTGCACCAGGGGCAGAGGTCGCAGGCAGACAAAGTCCACAGGTCTCTGTGCCCAGGCATGTGACGGGGTGAACCCAGGAATGGTGGAGGGTTATCCCAGGCAGGCTCACGAGGGTGTGAGAGCAAAAATGGCCCAAACGAAGGGCTTGTGGCTCTGGCTGCAGGGTCTGGAGCTGAGTGTGGCTCCTTCCACGTGAAAGGTAGTGCAGGCCACCCTGTTGAGACTTCCAAACAGGGGAGAGGCGGTGGCCAGCAAGAGCACAGTGCAGGTTGTGGTCTGGACCAGGAGGCACCGGGGCGTGAGGTAAGAGCTCAGATTCCAGCCTGTCGTAAAGTGGGGCCAAAGCAGATGGAGAGGCGAGAAGGAGAGTCTCACGTCAGAGTCAAGCCAGGGACGTCTGCAGGAGCACTGTCCACATGCCAACGGGGACTGCGACTATCACGGCTGGGGGCAAGGACCGGGGCCCTAGGAGCTCCGTGTCCATCATCACATCAGATAGGCCCTGAGGAGGCCACTGGAGTCCGAGAAGAGGCTAGGGCTGGAGCATGTGGCCAGGGAGGAGGGGAGGGTGGGGGAGGATGGTGCCCTGCAGCCTGAAGCAGGTGGGAAGTGGAGGGAAGGTGCTGCGCCCCTCCCCTGACTCAGGCAATGGCAAGGCCCTACTGAGGTGGATGGCGCAAGGCGTCCATCCTCTGGAGGAGCGCAGTATGTTTCTGGGAATGGGCTGATTTGTTTTTGTATTCCTTTAATAAGTATAGTTGCGACTTCTCATATGACCATTAAGTATGAAGGAAAAAACATGACTTTCCCAATTAATGCAACTCCTTCTAAAGCATAGATCTGTTTGCTCTAAATGCAATGATTCAGCTGTGGAGCGTAAACTGTTAATGTCTAATGAAAAACTCCCTGTATTCCTGTCAAGGAAGTTTTTGAGAAATTAAATTAAAATCTAGAGAAGAAAAATTAATGTTAAGAAGACAGATTAGTGCTTAGTACTGGGCGACTTGTTCCTGTGCACAATGGTTTGTGCTCTTACTCTTGTTTGATTAAAATTAATAACAAGTTAACCACTTGCTGTAACCATGGCACCGGTTCCAGTCAGTAAGTCAAGAAAGAATTGGGCTGGGGATGTGGCTCAAGCGGTAGCGCGCTCGCCTGGCATGCGTGCAGCCCGGGTTCGATCCTCAGCACCACATACAAACAAAGATGTTGTGTCCGCCAAAAACTAAAAAATAAATATTAAAATTCTCTCTCTCTCTCTCTCTCCCTCTCTCTCTCTCACTCTATCTTTAAAAAAAAAAAAAAAAAAAACATTTAAAAAAAAAAAAAAAACATTTAAAAAAAAAAAAAAAAGAAAGAATAGTTAAGGTATAGGCCAATAGTTGGGACATTTCTAACTATTAAAAGTTAACTAAACAGAACCAGCTCAAAGCAAAACTCGAACTGAAAGGAAAAATGCTTGCTTATGCATAAGCCAAGATACATTCTTCTATTCTAATTGTAGCTACGTAATATTATGTTTCTTTGAATAATGATTCCTGTTTTGTAACCACAAAGTACTGTGAGCCTGCCAAAATGAAAAGTATATATGATCAACTTCACAAGTAAAGATTGGGTTTTGGCACCTTCACTTTGGTGTCTGTGTTGTTTCTCCACCTGCCTTTCACCGACTCCTCACCATCCGTTCGTCTCCTGAGACCCCCTGTTGGAGCTGGACTCCGACAGGAAGGGTAGGGGACTGAAGTGCCACAGTGGGCAAAAGGGGAGGCGGGGAGGTCTGGAGGTGGGGGGGACTGTGAACACAGGCTCTGCATCTGCCCCTGGCTCTGGCTGTTGGAGGTGTTCAGAAGTGACCCTGAAAGGAAGCATCTGACCCATCCTACCAGGGAAAAGCAGACTGACCTCCCGCTGCTGCCCTTCAGGGGCTGTGTCCACCTGGGCAGGGGCCCTGCTGGTCAGTGTAGATCAAGGACAGTTCCATAAATGGAGCTCCACAGGCCTGGATGACGAAAAGCTTTGTGACAGTCACTGTCCCGTCACTCTTGTAAAAGCAAGTTAGCTGCAGAGCCAGGAGCCCCGTGAGTCAGCAAGACCACCTGGGAATGCAGGATCCCAGGACATGGGTACTGCCGACCAGCAGAGCTGGGGTGTCTTCTACCCATAAATGCTGTGGCCTTAAGCCACCACCACATTCTGCAATGACCCAGGGGCTGGTCGGAGATTCCTCTTACACTGGGAGTGTCCTCATCTACTCTCCCGATCCAGGGCCCACTGGGTAGCTCTCGGCTGGAGACACAGGCGTGATCTAAATGGCCTGGGTCCTGAGCTCAGAAATGCAGGCAGAATCCCTTTTCGGAGTCAGAGACCTCACACCCACCTTCTGCACTGGATACCAGCAGGGCTGCTGCAGGGAGGGGAGCCCCAGGGGTGGCTTCATGGCCGGCAGGGTGCACACCCCCAGCCAAGGCGGCGTGGAAGAGGTGGGCACCCAGCACAGGCCAGGGCGCTGGGACAGCGGGGACCTGGACTGGCAAGACGAGGTGGAAAGGCAGCCTCTCAGGCCCCGTCCTCCCTCGTCCCTTCTGTGGGTGGATTTTTTTTTTTATCTTTTCCCAGTTCCAACTTGGGTATTTTTAATTTTTCCTTTTAAGTAACACAGGCTCAAAGCCTCCCACTTTTCCTCTGGGAACATCTCAGCCATCTTCCCAGATGTCCTTGTTTTCAGGACGCTCTAAGTCCAGCTCTTACTTCCTCGTGGACCAGTGCCTGGAAGAGGGCCTCCCAGTTTCTAGGTGCTGCTTCTCGTTGCTGCTCAGGCCTCGCAGGTCCCACCTTGGGAATCGGCAACCCGAGGCGCTCTGTGGCTCTAGGCGGTGCCTGCCCACAGTTCCTGGCACTCGGGCCTAGGGTTAGAGCTTAGCAATGCAGCGAGACCCCGTCTCCACCCTCTTCCCCACCCCAGAGCTCCCTCACAGAAAGGAACCAGGCCCAGGTGGGTAAGTCTGACTGCGGCAGACGGCGATTCCAGGACAGGCCTCCGCACAAAGCTTCAGAGGTCAGGAGAGGAATGGGCAGGCGAGGAGATGGAGAGAGGCCAAGGGGCCCGTGGGCTGCAGAGCAGGGGCCAGACGTCCCCGCTGAAAGACAACATCAGCTGCCACTGGGAGGAAGTGACTGAGGGGGGCAAAGAGGGCTGAGGACAGACCTGGGGCAGCCACACTGGGGTAAGATCCCCAGCACCACACACCACGCAGGTGCCCAACATCTCCCCGCTGAGCTACGCAATGCCCACCATGTGGGGGCAGTGGATCTGCAGTGTGGTGACAGAAAACTGTGGGACGGACTCCAGGAGGGCTTCCAGATCTCCCGAGAGGCCAGGGCAGCATTGTCTAGCTGTGGGCTCTGAGGCCTCGAGTCGTCAGGGCCAGCCAGGGCACTCCTGACTAGAAGCACAGGCCTGGCCCTGCAGGAGCCGGCCCTCCAGGAGAAGGGCTGGGAACCTGTTCTCTTGAAGCAGAAAAGATTCCTGAGGGTCAGAAGGGCTGTAAACTGCTGCAAGAGCCCCCCTCCATGCTTCCCAGCACTCAGGGGTGGAGCAAACCCCTCCCAGGAGACTCCGGCTGGATGTGCATCTGAGTGGAGCCAGCTTTACCCAAGACCCAATGTGACGGGTGAAACTGAGGCTCCTTCCCGAGACCAGAGATGACCCCTCTCCACTGCTCTCCTGCTGTAAGACCCAGTTCCAGAGCCAGATGTCCCTGGGATGAGGATCAACTTTGTCCTCGTCCTGGCTGAAATGACAGGAGCCCCCACAGGCATGCAGTGACTGGGCCCAGGCCCTCACCAGGGTGGTCCAGGGGGCAGTGGCGCCCACCATGAGGAACAGAGCTGCCGTGCCCAGTTCATTCCTAACCAGAACTCTAACCTCGTCTCCTGTCCTAGTTTTAAGGGCCCTTCCCAGTCATTAGGGAGGTCACAATGGGCAACTGTAGGGAAAAGGTTCCCTTCCTTCCAGCCCTTTTCAAATAGCTCCCAGGAGAAGGGCACCACACTCTTCCTTAGGTGTCCAGGATGAGTGTCCAGAATTAGGAGACAGCTCTGACCAGCAGAAGGAGCCCTCGCCCGCCGCTCCCTCCTCTCCAGGGCTGAGGTCTCCAGGAGCTCCCCTACGACCAGCACCCCAGCATCCGGGCCACGTGCCCCAGGCCTAGAGTTCCTCAGCAGGCCTGGGCCTGGGGGGCTGTGGGGATGAGGCTGCAGACCCCCAACTTCCAGGGAGAGACCACAACCTCCACTCATGTCAACAGAGAGGTGACCAGATCTGAGGGGCTGGAGGAAACACAAACACAAGGGGCCAGGAGGGCCGAGGCCAGAGGAAGAGCCAGCTCCACACAGAGGAGACACCTGAGGTAGAGGGGGGCCGTCTCAGCTGACTGCAGGCGGGACAAGAATTTCCTCACGATGGACTGGGTGAGCCCAGCCACGCACACCTGCTGAACTTCAGAGACTGGCCACAGTGCTGGGGGACTGTCCACCAGGGCAGCAGTTCCCCAGAGGGTCTCTAGTCAACAGCAGCAGCTCTGCACAGTTCTGGGGCCCTCAGCCATACCGACCACCGGTGAGGCCCGGTGAGCAGCTGTGGCTGTCCCGTGAGCACCTCAGGCCGCAGCAGTGTGCCCAGGGCACCAGTGTCCCATAGAGTATCAGTGCTGGCTGAAGACCAGGGATGGGGTGGAAGGTGCGAGTGAGAAAAGCCCAGGCTGGCAGGCAGCTGAGGGGTGGCCAGAGAGCTCAGGGCAGAATCCAGTCCCCGGACTTCCCAGCAGAAACCGTGGAATCCACAAGACGTGGAGCAGTGCCTGGCAGCCCCATGGGGAGGTCGACTCCCCACATGCCACACTTGGGGCTGGGGTTGTAGCTCAGCGGAGGAGCGTTCACCTAGCACGTGCAAGGCCCTGGGCTCGATCATCGGCACCATGTCAAAATAAATAAAATAAAGGTATTGTGTCCAACTACAACTAAAAAATAAAATAAACAAAATGTCACTTAGCCAGGACACGGCCAGACATGCAAAACTCAGGAGGGGCCCCGCAGCCTATAACCAAAGGACGTCCCCAGATGAGTGCTCCCTGTGGTGGTGACGATGTGGCCCTAAGCCCCAGCCCACCAGCCTGCCCCATCGGCCACGGAAGGTCAGCAGTGCTGTGGACATGTGAGGCTCAGGACGCACGCCCTCCACTTGGCAGCGACGGCGGAAGGCACCCTTGGTGAGAGCGCCACCACCGCACGTGGCAAGCCAACGTCCTGGCAGAAGGCTCACGGACCTCAGGTGAGCCACAGGAAGCCGAGGACAATTCCTGCCAATTCCAGCAGCTGGGGCCTGGGGTGGCTGGCTTGGAAGACGGGGCTGCTGCCCACCAGAAGGGGCTGGGAATGCTCAGGGCCACGGGGCCTCTCAAGGCAGAGCTACGCAGGGCCTGGAGCGCTCCTGTTGGAACAGCTGCCCTGTGAGAGACTAGTTAATCAACCCACCGACAGCCACCCCGGAGGGGTGCAAAGACAAAAGCATCATGAAACCGAGGAAAGGAAACACAAAAGAGTCAGATTAGTTTAAAAGAAAAAAACATCCCTCGAATCCAGGCCCAGCCTCCCACAGGCCTAGGACCATCAGTCCTAAAGCTGAAAGGAACCTATGTCGCTTGTTCACGGGATGAGGACCCGCCAAGTGCCTCCAGGCCTCAGAGTGAAGCACTGGAGCCAACACAAAGCCTGCTCCTGGGAATTCTTGGCACAAATATCAGTGTAAACCTGCACAGAGAGGAGCCACAGGGCTGGGATTTGAAGGATGAGCAGGAGTTCTCTGAGCAAAGAAAGGAGAACTTGGTGCTCCAGGTACCAGGAAATGAGAAAGCAAATGCACAGCACTGAGAGCGCCTACTGCACCTGAGGAGCCAGGAGGAATGAGGAGGAATGAGGAGGAATGAGGAGGAATGAGGAGGAATGAGGAGGAACGAGGGCCTCGGCACACCCAGGACGGCAGCGCCGGCGGGATCCCACACCTCTCCTCCAACTGGTTGCCGCTGCCCGCACCACTGACTACTTCCTCCAAATCAACTTGCTTTTTTTAAAGTTCACTTTAGTCCCAACCAAAATGTCAACATCCGTTTCTGAGTTCAGTCACACACATAAAAATATTACCCACTGTTAAGATAAAAATGCCCCTCCTTGAACCTGGAGCCCAGCTGCTTGGGTGGCGGCAGCATCCCCCACACCCGGGGAATCCGGGGCAAGGACTTCAGTCCTGCAGTGTCAGAGGCAGAATCTGTGCTTACTTGAAACAAACGTAAGCATGTTTAACTACCTGCTTGTCATAGCACTCTTCTCTGGGGACACTGCACCCCTGCAAGACCCTGCCCCTGGCCGACAGGCCATTATTAAAACTCACCTTGCAACTCTGAGGACCCAGGGTCACGTGTGACCATGCCCCGGGCTCTAATCAACCATCCTTTACTTCCAGTGTTAAAATGGGCACCCACAGTAGTTCAGCAATTTCTTACGCAACCTCCTAAAAGTGTAAATTCATAGTTCACTAAACACAAGAGCCTCAACTGGGTCAGACAGCAGCCCGGCTGCCCAGGGGACGCATGGGGGCAGCGACAGGGAAAAGGGGTGCAACCGGAGTGACCTCACCCTACCTCCATGCACGAAGCCGTGCAGGGTGCAATCCGAAGGCCCCACCAAGTGAATCAGGCTGGACTGGCTGTAGCTCACGGTGTTGGGCTCTGGAACAGCAAAGACAGAGAGGAACTGTAGGTGGACCAACCCCCGCGGCCCAGGACGGTGATTCTGCAGCTGCCCAATGACATCTGTGGGTCACTAAAGGTGTCCAACTGTGTCAACCTAAATAGGATTTCTCCAAAGGGAACTGTGGTCCCCAACAGGCCACATCTGCTGAAGGGAAGGCTCTCCAGGACCAGTGGCTCACAAAATATTCTCTGGGGATGTCAACGCCCCACATGGCCCTGCCCATGGGCAGCCAGCCAACGCCTCTTGGCTGTAAGGTGCCTGGATTGCACGTGGCCCTCCACTGGGATGTAATCAGTCATACTTCATTTCCAATTTTATAAAAAGCACCAAGCGTATCATCCGTAATCTACTTTGCCAGCCCCAGTCCCTGGACTGGCCCAGGAAGACGCAGTCCCATCTGCCAGGCCAGCCCTCCCACCCTCCTGTCCTCTACCATGCATGGCTGTCACCAAAACAACTCCAAGAGTGGCAAGTGCCTTGACGAAGCTTCAGTCACTCAATGCTGCTACTGAAATATCTGTAAGGGGCTCTACTAGCAGAAAAAAACGTCAAAAGGGACCATGAACTAAAATCAGTTTCCAAGCATGTATGAGTTTGGGGGATGAACCCAGCTGCTATGTATAACCATAGCCACAGTTTAAAAAAAATAGTCAAAATACAGTCCTATCAAGGTAGACGTCACTCCTCCGTGCTCTTTCCTCAGGAGGGGTACAGAAAACCAGCACAGAACCTGGGCGACCCTCTAGGCAAGGAAGAGCCTCCTCGGTCCAGTGTGGGTAAGGGGCTCAGAATGCTCCCTTTGACTAATACAGCGGGAGAAGGATAGAGCTCTCAGGCCACAGCCTGTCTTCTCTTCTTTTTAGTTCCGGGGACTGAATCCAGGGGCACTCTACCAAGGCACTGCATCCCCAGCCCTGTTTTGTTTTGTTTGTAATTTGAGACTCGGTCTTGCTAAGCTGCTGAGGCTGGCCTCAAACCTGCGATCCTGCCTCAGCCTCTGGAGTGGCTAGAATTACAGGCCTGGGCCACCAGGGCCCGCCACTGTCTCCTCTCCTGTGGTGAGACTTAGGGCCCACCTGGGTAACTCAGAATGTCCTCCTCCTGACTGTGACTTGACCCCACTGGCCAAGGCCCTTCCCCCACGTGGGGTCCTGTGCTCGGGACCCAGGGGTCTGGGTGTGCTCTCATCTTCTGGGGACACCATCCGAGCCTTGCCAGCTTCCCTCTCCCAGGAACATCCTGCACGCCAGGCCGCCTTTTAGGCCTCAGGGTCCGTCTGGTCTGCCAGCTGGTCTCCCTCCCAGGAGCAGAGCCGGAGCACAGGGTCACTGCTGGCAGTGTGTGCCCCAGGGCCTTGCAAGTGACAGGGACCTGACACTCTCAAGTGACCACAGACGGCCAGGCTCGTCTTGGCTATCACTGCTATGGAGCCACTCATTGTCCATCATGCCTAATTTTCCAAAGATACCACCCCTCCCCCAGTCCCACCTGGGTTCTGGACGGGCTGGACGATGTCCCCATTCCTCCACTTGGTCTCCATGCGCTCCAGCTTCTGGGCTTCATACCGCTTCCGGCCTTCCTCCTCCTGCTCCTGCCGGGAATACTGGGGAAACAAGGGGAGGGTCAGGCCTTAGGTGGGGACAATGGCCTTCCTCGAGCCTCAGGGACAGGGGTGTGAGGATTATCTGGCTTTTTGTAACTGGATCTACTGTATTTCCCGATGACATATTTGATAAGGAACAAATACAGAGTAGGTAAAAATCTGCAGTCCCAATCCCAGAGAGAAGCAGGGCTGCATGTGTGGCTCAGGTCCTTCCTGGAATCTCCCGTGAATACGTAAGAAGCTGTCATGCTACACACGGAGGCTAAACGTCGCTCCACCGTGACGTGGTTCTGTAACTGGCCTACTGTATCTGGCCACCCAGCCTGCTCCCCATCCTTCACCGCTGAGATAACACCACGCTGAGCACCCTCATCGCTCCTCATCTGTCGGCACCTGCTGCATTCCTGGAACTAAAACAGCCAAGTCTCAGGGCCTGTGTGTCCTGACCCTGGGCAGCTCTCCCCTGACAGGCCGCACTCTGCAGGGCACCCAGGGCTGACACAGACACGAAGCTCTTAATGGACCATAGGGGTTCTGACCCAAGAAGTTAAAAATTTAAGTGTGGCCACGCCTGTAGTCCCAGCAATTCAGGAGACTGAGGCAGGAGGACCACTAGCCAGGCCACCCTGGGCAACATAGCAAGACCCTGTCTCAAACTATAAAAAATAAAAGGGGTGTGGACGTAGCTCAGTGGTAGAACACCCTAGGGTCCAGTCCCCAGTACTGCAAGAGAAAAAAGTGTGACAGTGAATATAAAGTCTGTCACGCAGACCAAGGCTGCTCTGTGCTAGGCACCAGGACACTGGGTTTCTGTCCTGTGTTCACTTGCTGCATCCAGAGCCACCGCGCTCCCACCAGTGGAGGGGACATGCCACAGTCTCCCTGTGCTCTCCCCAGGACCCTCAGAAGGGCCTGGGTCCTGTGTGCTGGCTGCAGGCAATCTCAGCCCTTCATGCACCTCGCCCAGTGCCTTCTGCCTCTGGGCTGTGAGCCTGGCCCTTCCCTTGAGCCTTGGGCCAGCCTCCCCACTGACTACCACCCCGCCGACCACCTCCCTGCCTTCTCCTCCTCCTTTACTCACGCAGCCAGCATTTCCAGCTGAGCCGTGGGGGCCTCTGTCCCTGCTGAAGCCCCTATGACCTCTAAGCAAGTTCATCTCAGTTGCACCGAGACCTTTCTGAGGCCAGGTGTGAGCAGCTCCATGTTCCTGCTAATGGCCCAGATCCAACACTGAGAGGGTCCCAACGTCACCCAGGCTTGGTTACCATCCCCTTCTCCACAGAGGGAGTGCAGGGGGTTTGTTTGAAGGAAATGAGCCGTGGGGAACCCAACCTGTCCCGTGAGAACGCTTCCTGAAGTCTGTCATCCCAGGTAGCGACTGCAGGAGCAGAGTCTGTGCCATGTCTACCCAGTAAAATCGCAGGCTGAACACCCGTCCTCAGAAATGCCTTTCAAAGAGGTGGGAGGCGTGCAGCTCAGTGACAGAGCACCTGCCTAGCGTGCTCAAGGCCCTGGGTGCAATCCCTAGGCCCATCAAAAAAAGAAAGAAAAAAAAAAACTAGCTTTTTTTTTGTTTTTAAAGAGCCAACTGACATCTAAGCAACCCTCTCTGTGTCCAGCACACACCAGCGCTCTGTGGGCACGTGGGGAAACTGACAGGGCCAGACCTGGGCCTGATCCACAGGAAGAGGCCCAGGCTCTTCACACACACGGCCTTTAAATCTGGGAACCACTGGAACATTATTTTTAATACATATATTATTTTAGTTGCCGTAGGACATAATAACTTTATTTTATTTACTTTTACGTGATGCTGAGGATCAAATCCAGCACCTTACATGCATTAGGAGAGTGCTCCACCGCTGAGCCCCAGCCCAGTGCCCCCACGGAACATTTTAATGAAGGGCTGCCTGTGCTCACCCCGGGCGGCGGGGGGCTCATCAGGCCAAGCCGGCAGGAAGCAGCAGGCAGCCCGGCCAGAACTCTCAGACCAGGCTCCCAACACAAGGCAGTCTGACCTTTGGGAAAATCATGTCCAGCCCCCAAGGCCACTGAGGACTCTCAGGTCTGTGGTTCCTTAATCATCACAGCGCCACTGAGTGTTCCAATCACTGGGAAGGTACCACCACTGCCAGGCAAGCGCAGGAGGTACAGCATGGAGACACAGTTGTACCCTAAACGGCACTGCCCTCAGCCAGGAGCCAGGCCCGTGCGCGCTCAAGACGTCCACATGTGCACGTGGGTGTGAGCATGTCACACGTACGTCTGTTTAGATACGGAGATGGAGGCTTCTCTCATGAGCCGAGGTCGAGGTTACCTGTGAGGGGTGGTGGCAGGGTCCTGGCAGGGCACTCCGAGGCCAAGCTCCCAGCACACACGTTCCTAGAACCAGAGAACACGCAGCCCTGTGCTCCGGATCAGCGGCAGCCCCAACTGCGGGCTGGGCCACAGGTCAACAGCTCTGGGGCCTCATTACGCTGCAGCAGCCCCACCTGCAGGCCCTCCGCACCCCTCCGCCAGGGCCAGGGTGGCATTTGTGCTTCATCAGCCACACCAAAGGAGCTACGGGGCTCCTCAGGGTGTGGGGGGCACCCTGACTGGGCAAGGGACGCAGGCCAAGTGTGTGCTAAGGCCCTGGCAGTGTGTAGAGGGAACGGGAGCCACAGGCCCCTTGCCAGCAGCATGTGGCCCTAATGAGCAAAAAGGCAGCAACCTGGCCTCGCTCAGGCCAGGAGTCCCCTGCAGGTGAGCTGAGGCCTACGTGTGGCCTGTCGGCATCTTAAAGTTAAACCAG
This sequence comes from Urocitellus parryii, assembly GCF_045843805.1. NCBI lineage: Eukaryota > Metazoa > Chordata > Mammalia > Rodentia > Sciuridae > Urocitellus > Urocitellus parryii. The sequence continues at coordinate 3,719,305 of NC_135541.1, forward strand.
GTGAGCAACTGCCCGTGATCATGTGTGTATGTACCTGGGGGACCGAGGAACTGACCTGCCAGCGAGCACTTGGGAGCAGAGAGAAGGGCTTGGCCACTTCCTGGGGAGCTGCCTGTGGGCCCACGCCAGCCAGCCTCCCAGTCTTCGCCCCCAGGGCACACGCGTGTAACCGGGGCCACGTGAGACCCAGCCTAGAGCAGGGGGAGGAGAGCCACCAGGGAGGGTGGGGGAGGGCAGCACACTGGGCTGAACAGTGTCCCTCACATGTGACCTACAGCCTCAAAAAACGTGCACATTTTGGGAAAAGGGTTTCAGTAGAGGTAATTAAGAAGCCACACGCAGAGGGACAGGCCCTAAGTTCCACAACTGGTGTCCTAGGAAAGCCACGAGAAGACACATGGGGGGGGCAGGTGGAGGCAGGAGCCCTGCAGCCGCCAGAGGATGGAGGCGGCAGGACATGGAGGGAGGCCGCCCTGGCTGCACCTGGACTTGGGGCTCTCGGTCTTTGGAACTGTGAGGGAATAATAAATTTCTTTCTTCTAATCTATACTTTGGGGTTTTGTTGTTTCCGCAGCCCTGGGGATTGAACCCAGGCCCGGACACGTGCCCAGCAAGCAATGTGAGTACTGAGCAGCATCCCAGTCTACTTCCTTGAAGTCATTCGGCCCCTGGCACTTGGTCACAGCAGCCCCAGGACACTCACACACACAGGGAGGCTGCAAGGGGCTGCCTGCCTCCACAGCTCACAGGGACCCGTGGTCACTCTGCTCACATGGTATTTGGCGGGGGATGGGTGGGATGGAGGGTCACTACAGCCAGAACCTGGAGGTGCTGTCTCTGTTGTCACCACGTAAGTGCCAACTGACCCAGGCAAGGCCTACCTGGCCTTCCCAGGAAACACGAATGGGGTCTTCTGTTGTTAAGCTGGTTTATTGTTGTTATTTATTATTTTTAAATTTTTGGTACCAGGGATTGGACCAAAGGGTACTTAACCAGTGAGCCACATGCCAGACCTTTCTATCTTTTGAGACAGGGTCTCACTAAGTTGCTTAGAACCTAGTTAAATTGTTGAAGCTGTCCTTGAACTTGGGATCCTCCTGCCTCAGCCTCCCAAGCTGATGGCAGGTGTGGCCACCGCGCCCAGCAGGCGTTTTTGAGAAATGTCGCCTAACATGAAGCTGGACCCAGCGGCTGGCTACCCTCACTGGAAAATGCCACACCCAGGCCTTGACCAGCTTCACAGGGGCCCAGTCAGATAGAGCAGGGGCAGCAAGAGGTGTCAGGAGCCAGGCTCAGGGTGTCCCCACGGCCTTCCATCCACAGTGGCCACAGGGAGCTATCCCTCTCAGCTCTGGGGACCCAGGGCCAGACTGGGAGCTGGGGAAGACCCCACCTGTGGGACCCACAGAGCAGAGGGCACCGAGAAAGGAACGGGGGGTGGCGTCAGGGTCTGTGGGCAAAGGAGCAGGCGCAACTACAGACAGTCTGGCTCTCAGCTGGCCGCTCTGTCGGTCTGCAGCACTGGGGAGGCCCAGGGCCTGGTGTGTGCTGGGCAAGGGCTCCACCACTGAGCTACACCCCCAGCCCTCTTCACTGAATCCTGAGATAGCGTCTTGCTAAGCTGTTGAGGCTGACCTCCAATTTGCCATCCCCCTGCCTCAGCCTCCTGGGTCACTGCGATTACAGATATACACCATCATGTCCCCCCACTCAGTTTACCATTTCTTTTTTTTTTTTAATTTATTTTTTTTAAATATTTATTTTTTAGGTGTAGATGGACACAACACAATGCCCCCATTTTTATGTGGTGCTGAGGATCGAACCCGGGTCCCGCCCATGCGAGGAGCGCTCTACCACTGAGCCACGGCCCCAGCCCTCAATTTATCATTTCTGAAAGTGGATTCCATATAAATCTCCACTGCAGAACGAAGTCTGGGGCTGGGGCTATAGCTCAGTTGGTAGAGTGCTTGCCTTGCATGCACAAGGCCCTGGGTTCAATCCCTAGCACCACAAAAAAAATAAAATAAAAAATAAAAAAAAAGAAAGAAGTTTGCAGCCGAGCAGACACTGATGAGCCTGAGGGTCTTGGCCTCTTCCTGAGGGCAGCAAACAGGCCTAAGACCTTCATAGGTCAAGCCTCAGAGTTCTTAGTTACAGGTGACCACAGTTCTAACAGATTCAGAGTCCAGGAGATGGTGAGGGGGGACAGCGAGGGAGTGGGTGAAAAATCCCTTCCCTTCCCGAGTGTCTGTCTCCCACGGTTCTGCGTGGTGAGGTGCACGGGCCTGCCCGCCAGCCTCCTGGGTGGCTCAGGAATGCACACGGATGGCCGAGCTGCTCCGGAGCTTCCCTGCCCAGCAGAACCACAGGGGAGGCCAACACCGAAGTGGCAGAGGGGAGAGACAGGGCTCCCAAGAGGGATTTGAGTCGTGGTGCCCTCTGCACGAGGAACCAAGAGGAAAACCAGCTCTGCGGGTCCTGAAACGCAGCCCACAGGTCCTGGCTCTTGGCGGGACACACAGCTCCTCGGGTCCCTGTTGTCAGCCTCCTCCCTGGTAGCAAGTGTGGCACAAAGGTCCTACGGGGGAGGACGTCCGTCCACGGGTTCTGGGCAACCGGCACTCACGTTCCCAGCATGAGGGGAAACACACCAACACCCGCACCCTGGCCTCCTCCCAACCACTGCCTCAGGGTAAGAGCCTGGGACCCCCAGGCCCAGGGCCTGGGTGCTACTCCCCCACGCCTCTCAGCTGAAGGGGCCTCCCACCATCACACAAGGGCCTCGCCTCTGCACACCTCCTGAGACAAGTGAGGGGCCACCTACCACGACAGGAGGCACCTCCAGGACCTTGTCCACATTCTTCAGCGACAGGGGCACGTACCACAGCGTAGCCTTATTGGTCAGCTTTTTGGTACCTTAAGAGAAGAAAATAATCTCTGAGAAGTGGGATGCATGGGCAGGGGCTGCCACCAGCCCTGGGCACCACAGAGCCACAGTGCCATCTCCTCTGGCCCCAGCCCACAAGGTCTTTCTCTGCCTCCTGGCCTGGGTCATGCCATCATGCAGCATGGTCCAGAGACCCACGAGCCATGCACAGAGGCTGCACAGGGCACAGCACTGCTGCTAGAAGCCCAGAGCCGCAGCCCCTCCCCAGGCTGCCCACCACGGGAGTCTCCCTCTCCAGAGGCTGCTTTCTAACACAGAGTCACACTGGTGTTTTGACAGAGGGACCGTCTGATTACAAACTTGTCAGAAGCCTCCAGGAGCCTCCCAGGCGCAGGAAGGACTGCCGGGTGCAGGTGGACCCTACTCCAGCAGGGTGGCGGAGGAGCCAGGCTGGGCCGACTCACCTGCTGGCTCTCATCCCCACCAGGACACACTGCTGACATGAGGTGTCAAAGTCCACTGAGGAGCTCAAAGTCCCAATGCCTGAATAAGCTGCATCTTCTGAACACTGTCCACCTATCCCAACATGCAGAGACTCCTGCCAGCCAAGGAACCCAGAAAGTCAGGCGGCCCACACAGACATGATGCAAAGCTTAGAAGACACACTGTACCCAGGCCAAGCGCCCCAGGGAGGGGCAGGCAGCTCACCTTGACGCTACCCCCAGGACTCCCTCAACCTTCTCTTGCACACAGACCCTGGCACTTGCTGCTGGCCAACCCAAAGCTCCAATCCAGAGCTCCCCAGTGCCTCCACATGGCTGTGGGCTGTGCACTCCCTTGGGGCACTGAGGCCAGCCATGGGCCCCCAGGGCAGGCAGCCTGGCTGAGCTGAGCACCATGGCTCCTGGCCCGCTGGTGCCAAGAGTTCAGAGACCACTGTCCACATCCCTCATTTATACAAGAAACCCCAGGCTGTTAAGCAGTTTAACCAGGGTCACATGGCAACTTGGTGACTGAGTGCAATGCAAACCCAGGCTTCCCAGGTCCCAGTTAATCACGTGATTTGTAAGGATGCCTTTAAAAAAGAGGCCCCTGGGGTGGGAACTGTGGCTCAGTGGTGGGGCACTTCAAACTCAGCGTGAGGCCGTGGGTTGGATCCTTACCACCACATAAAAATAAATACATAAATAAACAAAGATACTGTGTCCATCTACAACTAAAATATATATATAACTTTAAAAAAACACCCAGGGTAGCTAGCTCCTGGCTGGAGCGTGGCTCAGCGGGAAAGCCTGCCTGGCGTGCCTGCAGCCCTGGGTCCAACCCCCAGCGCCACAAAACAAAGAGTAAAAAGGAGGTGCTGCAACACTGAGAGGCAAGGTCTGGCGCAGGACTCCAGAGCGAGGGCCGGCAGCAGGGCCGGGGAGAAGCGCAGCCTGCCCCTGCCCTCTGAGGGGCCTCCCCAGCAGGAACCTGGGCTTCCAACACTCCAGCGAGGCCCAAGCCTAGCCCCAGGGCTCTCAACGAAAGAGGCCAGCCCGGTTCCAAACTCCGCCATCGCCATCGCCATCGCCAGCGCACCCTGCACACCCACACCACAGGGACAACCGCTTCCCAGGCTGGGAACCACAGCCAATGCTGAGGGAAAATATTTCCACCACGCTTTGACTGAGAGTGAATCTGACAACCTGCTTTTGGGAATAAAGATTTCCTGTTGGACGTGCCAGAGCCAGCCTGCTGAGCTGGTTGCCATGGAAACCCGAGTGGCCTGATAAACCTAAATGAACACCACAGAAAATACATTAATTGTACGTTTGCCACCATATCACAGAGCCACGGCCAGACCCAGAGCGTTGAAAACATGTCTTCCTGAGCCTTAAGAGCCCCCCGCCACTCTCTGGAGCAACCTGCAGCCATCAAGTCCCTGTATTTGGACAGGTGCTGGAGTGAGCGGGGTCTCAAGGCCGAGGTCTGGGGGCTGTGCCTGGCCTGCGAGGGGGAGCATGGGGTCCTGCCTCCTGGGTGAGGAGAGGGCCACAGAAGGTCAGGCCAGCAGCGCGTCAGCCTTTCCAGGTACCCACGTGCGTCCCCATCCCTCAGGGTCACTTGCCCATTCAGCCAGGAGTACCACCATGTGCCACGTGTGTACAACAGAGTCCTCACGGGCTTACCTTCCGGTGGACATGTGGGCAAAAAAAGACACGTAAGGACGGAGAGAAAGGCCTGGAGGAACAAGAGAGACCCCCTTGGGGTCCACAGGTGGAGAGACCTGGAGATGAAGGGAGGGCCCCGTGGTCACAGAACAGGGGGGGCGTCCAGTACTGCCGCGGGGCCCTGGAGCAGGATGGCCAAGATGTGGAGAGAAGCCAAGCCCCTCTGGGCTCCCAGGCCACACTGCCCCAGTCCTGTGCCCCAGGGAAGGGGGGAGCCTGGGAGGGAGAACCCAAGGTCATGGCCCCATCCAGAAAGCTGCCAAGTGAGGCTGGCTTCCTCCAAGCCCCTTTTTGTGTCTGAAGAAAACTCTCCAGCAGTGCCCCTGCCTCAGAGCAGGAGAAGCCCAGGGGCAGGATGCTGGGGACACCAGGGAAGGGACCCCGTGGGCTCTTGGCAGAGCCTCCTGCCCCTCTGTCCACTCTCACCCTGAAGCACGAGGGATCCTTAAGGACACGCCCATTGGGTGCTGTGTCCTGAGCCAGCAGAGCTGCTGGGAGTTGTGACCCAGGGCAGAGCTGCAGCCTCAGCACCACTGATCTGGAGCAGGACCATTCTCGGCTGCGGAGAGTCCTAACCTGCCTCTCCCCGTCCCAAATAGGTACCGTCCTGTTCACCGGGCCCAGGGCTGTGCTTCTGAGGCTTCCGAGACAGCCCGGCCCTGCCCTGCCCTCCATTTCTGAAGCCAGAGAGGGCCACAACCACCCACGAGGAGTAGGAGGACCAGGAGGCAAAGGTGAGGGTGGTCGTCTCCCCCTCTGCAGGACAGGCCCAGGAGAGGAAGGGCTGGCCGCCCGCGAGGCAGAGGGGCCCCACCCTGCGCCTGGCCTGGCCCTGTGCCACAGCCTGAAACTAGCACCCCAGGGTCCCTCTGAGGCCAGCATGCTGGGCTCTATTTGGGGTGTAGGACAGAATGAGGATGGTCCTCCTCCCCAGGCCTGGCTCTGCTGAGCCCTTCCCTGTGGTCCCTGGGTTGATGCACCCTGTTCCGATCACTAGCGCTGCTGAGGTCATTGCTCCTGGACCTCTTTCTTTTTTTGGTACGGGGGACTGAACTCAGGGGCACTCGACCGCTAAGCCACATCCCAGCCCTATTTTGCATTTATCTAGAGACAGGGTCTCACTGAGTTGCTTAGGACCTCACTGTTGCGTAGGCTGGCTTTGAACTCGCGATCCTCGTGCCTCAGCTTCCCAAGCCACTGGGCTTACAGGAGGATGGCACTCCTGGACCTTAAAGGAAGGAGACTGGAGCCGAGACAACCCTGCAGCAGCATTCTGCAGGGCCTCCGCTGCCAAGTAATGGGGGAAGGGCCTCCCACCCTCAGGGCCCTCGAGGTGGCCACAGAACACGCAGGGCTAGCACGCAGGCTAGCGGGGATGCAAAGGCGCCCTCTCCACCACTAACTGGTTAGAAGAAGCGTGAGAGCGTGTGAGGAGCCTTGCTCTCCTGAGGGCAAGAGGAAGAGGAAAGGGGTTTCCATGGTTACCAAGGCCACAGAGAAGGCTCTGCTGAACCTGAGGCAAAGAAAGGTTCAACCCACGGGCTCCTCACTAGGCCAGATTTCCACCCAGGCTGGCCTGACCCTCCCAGGGGCAGGCAGCGTCCTCCATCCAGAAGGGCAAGTAGGACACAGAGCAGGTAATGCCCCCAGACCACTCCCGTGCCCAGTCCAGACAAGCTGGCCACAGGAAGGCAGGGGACCAGGGTTGCATCTTGCTCTGGCTGCGTGGTCTGGCCCCCATCTGTATGACAGGACATGGGACCTGGGGGTCATGAGGGAAAGCAGCCGGCCTCCTGAGCCATCGTGGCCACTGCTGAGGCGTCTACATTCCCACCCGAGGTGGCACGGCGAGGAGCGCTGCGAGTTACCTGTGAGGATGTTCTCAGACATCACATTGACCTGGACCTCCACCGAGTGCTTGGAGGTGTAGGTGATCTCCGCGCTGACGTGCGCCACCTCCCCAATGCACATGGGAGACAGGAAGTCAGTGCGCTCCACACGGGCCAGGGCAGCCACACAGCGCTCCTGCAGAGACAGAGACAGCCCATCAGCCAGCCCGCCCGACTGTAAAGCAGCTCAAGGTGCTAGACGCACAGGACCCGGGAAAGCCACCCAGAGCAGCCGCTGGCCACATCTCGGGTCAGGCGATCGCCAGTGACATCTAAACTTTCTATCCTAAAGGCACATCACTGGGTAACACAACGCAGACATGCTCCTGGGAGACCTGGAATCTTCCTGAGAACAGGGCCTCGCTGGCTGTGCCGGCTCCCGTTCCACGCCTTCTGTCTAAGCCTCTGGGGGCAACTAGATGTCTGCTTTCACACTCCATCTGTCCCTGTGGTGGCAGCTCTTGGCAGTGACTACTTTTATCTCATTTAGATTCTATTTTTTCAAAGAGGCAGCCCATTCTCATAATTCAGATTCAGAAGGAATGAAAGGGTGCGCATTGCCACCTGTCCCCAGCCACCTAGGAGTCCTGAGGAGCCTACACTGACAGATGCACCTCTACACCACAAGATGGGTCTCTGAGCCCATGCGCCTCTTTCTTCATCTGCCTTGAGGGTGGTCCCATGGGTACACGTCACGGTCTATTCAGGCAGTTTTATTCCAAGGACACTGACCTCATTCACGAGAGCTTTGGGGGACACAAACCTTCAGCCCACAGCAGAACCCAACAGGCTCCCTAACCCTGTCCATGGTACCCCGCTGCAAAACTTTCTGTAATGGCCAAACAGAGCGGGATCTCTGCTGCCAGAGTTCAGGGACGGCCTGAGTCGCTCCCCAGGGTAAACAATGCCATGGCGGCTCCTTTCACCTAAAGATTTTCTGTGCTGCCATTATCTTCTGGGTCCAGTGGACCAAGATTTGGACAGACATTCCCAAAGTCTTTTTCAAAAGGCCAGCAGTGATCCCCCAGCCTCCGGTGCCACACACTTCCTCACTGGAACTAAGGGCCGACTCATGTTCACCAATGCTGGTGGAAGGAGAGTCTGTGTGGGAGCTGGCATCGTGGGCCTCATCTTCCTGGGGTTCCTCAGCACTGCAGGACTTTCTGCTGGAAACTGCCGTCTTCCTCAGGATGCTACTGGCAGGAGGGGGAGGGACAACGGCGCTCGCCACTGCACCCTTTTCCAAGGCTGAGACCTCAGGCAAGCTGCTGGTGGTCATAGGTGAGCAGGTGCAGGCAGTCCAAGCCCTGCTGTGTGGGCCACAACCTAGTCACCAGCTGCCTGCCCCCACCCGTGGCACGATGCGCGGCTGAGAACCACGGTTCCAGGGCCCACCACCAGTCAGAACATGCCTCCCTGGAAGCAGTCAGGGAACCCTGAATATAACCCTCTCCCAGGCGACTCTGTGTTGCTGAACCATAAACCTGGCGGGACAGCTCTCAGCAGGCAACTGGGGCTGTGCAGAAAACAGGGGCACCTGGATGAAGTCCTAAAGCCAAGCTGGCCAGGCAGAGCGCTTCCCCACTGACTGCAGGCGCCTGCCCCACCCAGAGCCCCACATGCTTCAGTGGAGGCAGGAATCAGACTTGGCCTGGAACATCCGCGTGGATGTGGCACCACCCTCTGGCAGGAAGCTGGAAGGACAAGGGCTGCACGGAGCCGCACAGGTCGGCACCACCTCTGGGTCTGGGAGCACTACTAACAGCCCAAGCTCTGCTGGCAGACCAGAAAACTGGCGCAGCAAGCGGCCGTTACCGGGAGTGCTCAAGTGAAGTCATGGTACAGACTTGCTCACACGCGCGAGACATGCACACATGCACATCTTGGGGACGGGGGCCTGGCACCTCCCACTCTGCACTTGTGGCTGACCGGCAGACACTGCAGCCTTCTGCACTCCAGAACATGGGTGGGCTGCAGACTCCATCAGTGATGGGTACAGAGCCAGCCACTGCCCTCTGCAGGCCTGCAGGGGCGAGTCGGAGCATCTGGCCTCCAGGGCAGGGTGGTCATCAAGTCAACACCACGTAAGTCCTGTCGGGTAGAGGCTCAGGAGACCCCACGGGGATGTAGTGGGGAGAAAACATCAGACCAGGAGGAGATGCTGAGACCCAAATGACCAGGGGTCGGCAGGGAGATGGGGGGACTCCAGGGAGCAGGGCCAGGGCTCCCGAGAGGGGCGGAGGAGGAGCAAAGGCTGCCGCTCTGCTCAGGTTGGTCCTCCAGGCAGAGCTGCAAGATGGAGTGACTTGTGGCAGGAGGAAAATCCAGAGTTCCTCTGCGCTGTCCCCAGGGTTGGACCCCCATGAGCCTTCCACACAGCTACACCAGGCCGGTGTGGGGACACCTGGTGCCTGCCCTTCCTTCCCTGTTGGGAGACCACCCATGAACCTTGAGTTTTGCTCTCTGGACTTAAAACACTGAAGAAGGGCAGGGGGCTGCTCCACAGCCGCGGGAACGAGAGTCTGTGTGTGTGGGGGGGGAGGCAGCTGTGCTATTCAGCACTTGGGCTGCTACGACTGCATCTGATGGGTGCAGGTGGCAGAAGTCGTACCCAGGGCAGCTCTGATGTGACTGAGCGGCTGTCTCCAGGACCTAGCAGGGCGCTGGACCCAGGCCAGACTGCCACCGACCGGTAGACCCAGAAATCAACATGTGGCCTGGGAACATTCACACTCAGCACGGTGTCAGGAGTGCCCTGCACCTCCCTGCTCCAGAACCTGCAGGCGAGGGCAGTGGCAGCTCGGGGAGGACCATGAGCAGTCTGATCAGCATCTGCCCCGTAAGTGCCCTCTGCTGTACCCCAGAAGCCAATCAGTGTCATTCTGTCACTGGGGAGCTGTGGACAGGATTCCCGATCTGTCCCAGGGCTTCAGCAGGACAGTAGCTTCAGAGACTGAGCTGGGTTCAAGGGCCAGCTCTGCTGCCTACTAGCTCGGGGATGTCGGGCAGTCTCGGCCTCTTCACAGGCACAGTTACTAAACGGTACCACCGGGCTGCTGCACAAGTTCTGAGTGGGGAAACGCAGTGCTTATGAAAGGCCCGGGAGGGACAGCGGCCACCCTGGCTGCACGGTACCAGGTCCGCCCCCAGGGCTGGCTCCTGCACCACCTCCATTTGCCTTACCTGCCCCCACCCCTGTGGCTGAGGGCAGCTCAGAAGGGCGGTTCTGTGCCCTCTGGAAAGGCACAGGACTTCTCTAGGCCTCAGTGTCCTCACAGGAAAACAGGATTAAGAACAAAGCCTTTCAGCTGACGGCAGGAACAGTCACGCAGGGTGGGAAAGGTCAGGCACAGGTGGGCAGAGGCACACGCTCTCTGCAGACACCTTCCAGAAGCCCACAGCATCCAGCGCCAGCCTCAGCCCTCTGGGCCAAGCACCCTGTGGGAACCAGGACACACACCACTGCCCTCGCAGGGGGCCAGGTCCTGGGGAGGCAAGGCTGCGTGCTGGGTTGCACAGAGACCGCAGACAGCAGAGGGAAGGGCCTGGGAGTACCTGGGGAAGAGGGCCTCAGGCGGAGAGAAGAGCCTGAGCAAAGGCCCTGAGGCAGGGAGAGCCGCAGAGATGAGGTCCCAGAGCTGGGGCGAGACAGGGACTCGGGCTTGACTCTGAGAGAAGGGAGCTGCCCTGCAGTGGTGTCCACTGATCCCACACGTGAAGGACTCTGGCGACTGCTGGAGCACAGATGAGGTGGGAGGTGGGCAGACTGCTGGGGTGACCTATCAGGAGGCTCACACCAGGTGGACCAGGCAAGGGAGGCTCAGAGAGGAGGTGACCTGGAGCTGGCCAGTGCTCAAACCAGGCTGCACCCGGAAGATAAGCAACATCAGAGGGTCACAGCGTGAGAAGAGGTGTCAAGGGAGACCCCAGGTTTGACCTGAGTCAGGAGGGTTTGCAGAGGTCACTCACCAGGAGAGGACACTGCAGGAGAAGTGAGCCTGGGGTCCACTGAGGTCGAGACTGGCACTGTGGTAGGAGTTGCAGGCTGGAGGCCACCACCAGGGCCTAGTGAAGTTCCCCAGTTGTCAGCCTGCAGCCACCTGCAACTAGAGGTGCTGGGCTGCCTGGAAGTGAAACCCCTCCTGAGCCTGGAACCTCTAAACCGTTATTCTGGGGTCCACCTGCCCAGAGGCTTCGCCCAGCCCAGTTGTCTGGACTGTCCCTCCCCTCTGCAGGCCTAGAGGAACAGGGGCTCCACGCAGAGCTCCAGGCCTGGACTCATGGCCCAGACCTATCCGACCCCTTGGGTGGCCTCCACCTCTCCCAAGGCTCAGTTTCCTCATCTGTGCAACAGGGATGACAAGAACAGCAAGGCCACCACATCTCCAGCCGTCCTGGGGATCACTGAGCTGAAGCTCTCCGAGCTCTGCCAACACTGCTGACCACGTGGTTTCTACAGCCTCAACTGCATGGGTGCCCCTTGTCTCCTGAGCCCCGCCATGCCCCAGTCCTGGGGGCTCTTCCTTCCTCATGTCACCTGCTCTTGCCAGGCCTGCCTGGGACCGTCTTTCTCTTGAAGGTCTACCAGGGCCTTGGCCCACTCCTTCCTGGCCTCCTGCAGGCCCATCCTCCTGCAGCCACCAGAGGGTGCTCTGATGTGGCCTGGTGACAGCCCAGCTTCTCCTGACCCCCCTGGATAGCACAAAGCCAACTGATCAGGTGGGCCAGCCTCCTCCACCAGGCCAGGCCCCCACGTCCACCTGTCCACAGCGCTCTGGCCTGGCACGTTCTGTGCACGCGGGCTTTGGCTTCTCCACTGGAAAACAGGGCCCACCACTGAGGGCTGAATGTGCGTACTACAGTCACAATGTCCGTGTTCCCCAAAATTCATGTGTTGAAACTCATGTTTTAGGAAGTGGGGCTTTGGGGAAGGGAATAGGTCATGTGGGGGGAGCCCTCGTGAATGAGGTTAGTGGCCTTCAAAAGGGACCGCAGAGAGGTTCTTCACAGCTTCCACCAGGAGAGGCAGTGGAGAGGCGGGAGAGCAGACTTCCAGGCCTGCCCATCCAGGCACAGGTGGAGGAGAGGCGAGGACGGCCCCAGAGCACTGCCTGAGGAAATCAAGCAAGCGAGACAAGAAGCTACTTGCCCTACGTTGTACCTATCAAGGTGTGACAGCATCGAGTCTTCACAGCAACGTACACACCTTACTGAAAGTTACTTTATCGTGGGGCTGGGGGCTGCAGCTCAGGGGTAGAGCACCTGCCCAGCACGCGTGCGGCCCAGGGTTCCATCCCCAGCACCACAAACAAACTTCAATGCTCCAAAGTGCTAATGATCACCTGCGTCTGGAGCAAGCCAGAATCTCTGCTGGTGGAGGCTCTTGCCTGTCATTTCTGACTCAGACTGGTCAGTGGCTGGAGAGGCTGCGGTGGTTTCTTTCTTTGTTTTTTGGGTGGTCCTGGGGATGGAACCCCAGTTCCCGCCCACAATGTGCATGTGCTCTCCCACTGGGCTGCAGCCCCAGCCCACCAGTTTCTTAAAACAAGACAGAAGTTCACCACATCAACTGACTTCGCTCCAAGGTCTCTGCAGGGGACAGGGGACGCTGCTGACAGCACCATACCCACAGTCACAGTCAATCCTCTGAATCCCTGCGGCCACTCCTCAACTTAGTTTATGTGACATTCTCAAGCCTCTGTCGTCATTTCAGCAGCGTTCCCTGCACCCTCAGTGGATTCCATCTCCAGACAGCGCTCTCGTAGCTCATCAGTAAGAGGCAGCTCCTTGTCCCTTGAGATGGCAGCAGTCAGGCCCCACTTCCAGTCCCCCTGCTGTTCCCACCGCACCTGCAGCTCCTCCTCCACTGGAATCCGGAAGCGCTGGATCAAGCCTGTCCAGACTCTGGTGAAGTGCTGGTGTTCTGACCTCCTCCCTGAGTACCAGATGCTCTTAATGTCATCTTGAATGGCGGGTCCTTTCGGGAGGCGTCCTGTTGACTTTGCCCAGATCCATCAGAGGGACACTGTTTAGTGTACTTTGCTGTGTGCAGTGCTGGGCCTCACGCAGGCTGGGCAAGCGCTCTGCGCTACTGATGGCAGCCACGGCCTTAGGAAATGTGTCTCTGTGATAATCAGACTTAGGAGCTGCACAGTGAGGCTGTTGGCAGGCATGAATGGACATCAGTCTCGCGGAGCATCTCCCCAGAGCCCCTGGGAGACCAGCGCGCTGTCGGCGAGCGCTTGGGAAGGACTCTCTTCTCACGCAGCGGGTTCCACGGTGGACGCGCTCAGCAAGCCACATGACAACAGGGACGTCACAGCCTTGGCCATTCCCTTTACGGAGCACAGGCAGCAGAGCTGTGTCACTCGGAAGGCCCCAACGGGCTTCACCTTCCCCTTGAAGTCACCAGCTGCCTTCGCCCTTAACAAGGAGTCACTGTCCTTTGACGACCTACTCAGGCGCTGACTTCTCCGCAGCCATCAGAGTCCTGGGCAGCACCTGCTTCCACAGAAGCTGCTCCGTCTACACTGGAAATCTGCTGCTGGTGCAGCGGCTCCATCAGCCGTCCCAGGGGACGATCCTGGGGACAACTCTGAGCTGCTTCACCGCCCTTGCTGCGTCACCTGCACCGGGACTGGTGGAGCCTCAGGAGCGACCTCTGCAGCCTCACCTCTCGGTCCCCCAAGAGGGAGAGTGGGGGCCTGGCTCTGGCTACACCTGGCTCAAGGGAACGCTGTGGCTGGTTTGATCTTCTGTCCAGACCAGCAATCAGGCTTGTGAAGGTTTGGATCTAAGAGGTGCCAGAGGCCATGAGTCAACAGCTGGGCCTACAGCCAGTGCTGCTGCTGGGAGGTGACAGAAACTTCAGGAGGGGAAGCCTGGTTGGAAGAGGTGGGGACGTGCCTCTGAGGGCTGTGTCTTGTCCTGGGATCCTCCCTGGCTGCCTTGGGCTTGGCAGTCCCCCATGCCACACCCTCCAGGCCCAAAGCAACTGAGCCAGTCTCCAGAGCCAAGACAAACCTGTCCTCCTCTAAGATGTTCTTCTCAGGTGTCTGCCCCGTGACAGCCAACACCTGACAAGTGGCTCTCAGCACCCCTCCCAGAGCGTCCTCCACCTGCAGAGCTCCCCAGCCCTGGGCTGTCTGGGCAGCTCCCCACGCCGTCCACTCCCACCATAGAGGCCACTGCGGAGTTACAGCTGCTCTGATTTCAGTATCGTTATGTTTCAAGGAGCAGGAAAGCCCAAGAACAGGGAGACCGCTGGTGGAACAGCAGCACACGCACATTCACGATGAAGTTTACCCACTTACACCACTTAGAGAGGTGCAGCTCATGGCACCCCAAACAACTGGACAGTGACACCAAAGTTCACTGAGCAGGCCAGGCGTGGTGGTGCCTGCCTGTAATCTCCGTGCCTTGGGAGGCTGAGGCAGGAGGATCACAAATTCAAGGCTAGCCTCAGCAATTTAGTGAGGTTGAAAGCCTGTCTCACCAAGGGATGTAAAATATATGAAAAGCCTAAAAAAGGACTGGGGATGTGGCTCAGTGGTTAAGTGTTGAGAGCCACAGTTTAGTTGGAATGACACCTGGCATTTTGCTAGAGGGAATGGTTGAAAGATGACCCTGTTCCGGGATTCGGGCGGCTCCAGGAGTTGGGGCTCCAGGAGTTGGGGCTCCGGGAATTGGGTGGATCCTGCTGGGAATAGGGTTGCTCCAGGATTAGGGCTGATCCTGCTGCCTCCGGCGCCAGCTACTTTGAAGTTCCCATTGAGTTCTCGCGGGGTTCTGAGAGAATTGGCGCGCGGAGCCCAGTGGAAGCAGTGTGTTCCTGGGAAGTGTGTGTAGAGGGCCGGTAGCGCCCCCCCCACCGCGCGCGCTGGGCCGGGTCTTCTCAGAGTCGGGTTGCTTGGGAATGCAGCCCAAAGCGGGTGGTAAACTCCATCTAAGGCTAAATACCGGCACAAGACCATAGTCAACAAGTACCCTAAGGGAAAGTTGAAAAGAACTTTGAAGAGAGAGTTCAAGAGAGGCGCCCATGGACGGTGCAGCAGCTAAGCACTCCTGGATTCAATCCCCAGTGCTAAAAAAAAAAAAAAAAAAAGATCAGGATCAGGACTAGGGTGTGGCTCAACGGTGGAGCACTTGCCTGGCATGAGTGAGCCTCGGGTTCCATCCCCAGCACCGCTCCCACTCAAAAGAAAAAAAAAAAGACCACTGACCACAGATCACCAGAACAGATAAAATAATGAAAACCTTGAAATATTCAAGAATCCCCAAATCGTGACACAAAGTGTACACATTCCCTCAAAACAAGGGCACCACAGGCCTGCTCAACGCAAAGACGCCCCAGCCAACGCCAAAGACACCCCAGCCAACGCCAAAGACGCCCCAGCCAACCCCAAAGACGCCCCAGCCAACCCCAAAGACGCCCCAGCCAACCCCAAAGACGCCCCAGCCAACGCCAAAGACACCCCAGCCAACTCATACAGAGAATGCCACCTGCAGAAGGCAGGTGATGGCTCAGCCCACATGTCCCTCTTCCACTGTGCCCACCTGTTCCCAGAGAACTAGTGGCACCCCCATGGGTCCCCAGCCTCTGACCTCACTTCCTCTCAGCCCCCTGGTGGAGCAGACTGACCTCGTGCCCACTGCAGCACCTGGAGGGGTCCTGTGGTTTCTCCCCCTCTGCCCGGGAAGCCCAGCAGGGGGCTCACAGGGCCCAGAGCACACAGCCATGGGTCCCCCGTGGTGCCACCTCTCTGCCTGGCCCCAAGATGCAGCAGCTGCAGCAGGACAGTGTGTCCTCCCTTGCTCTCTGTCTCTCCAGGCATGGCTACAGACCCTGCCCACCCCGCCCTGGCCACACACTGCCTCTCACTGTGCAGCTGCAGGGGTAGGCAGAGGGTGGGCCCATCAGGCCCCGCTGTGTACACCTGTTGGGCTTCAGAACAACAGGAAGTGACTGAGGCCCAGAGAGCCACAGCATTGGTCACCAGCTGAGGTGGGCCCCAGGATCGGGCTGTGTGTCCCAGTCGTCTCGGCTCTCGGCCATCGGGACAGACCACACCCCACAGAGGCCTGCTCTGCTTCAGACCAGAAGTGAGCCAATGGGACCCGTAACAGGGCAGGATGGTGAGAGGGCCTGCCGTCCCCCGGAGCTCCTCCCGGAACGTTCAGAGGTGAAGTGGCCGGAGTACGAGGGACCCCACCAGGCCGTCCTGACCAGGCCTGCCTGGAGCTCCCTGCAGGCAGGTGGGGCGGGCTAGGGGAGGAGGGTCACAGGCTGCCCTGGACCCCGGCCGCCCCTCCCCCACCCTTCTCCCTCCCAGTCTCTCTCTCTTTGTGCTTCCTGCTGCCAGGAGGGGAACAGCGTCCCTCTGGGGGCCCTGCGGCCATGACGTGTGCCTCACAGTGGGCCCAGGGTAGTGGAGCCGGCCGCCCATGGACTGAGGCCCCTGAAACCAGGAGTCCCCAAAAAACTTCCTCCTCTAAGTTGCACTTATCAGGTGTTTTGCTCATAGTGAGTGACAAAGAAGTGTGACTGGAAACAGCCTCTGGGCGCCTGCCAGCTCCGCTCAGCCTTTCCACCACCAAACACCATTCCAAGGGCCTGCCCAGGGCTGATGGCGCTGCAGCCCCCAGGACCACCAGGCCTGCGGGGCCAGGAAAGGAAGGCTTCAGACCCGGGTCCCCTGCAAACGCCCTCCCTGACCCTCACTGGCGCCCTCCCTGACCCTCCCTGGTGTGGCTTCTAGGTGCAGAAGCTCCTGCCTGACCAGGCTGGCCAGGTCCGGCCGTGCCTACCCCGTTCTGGCTGTTGCAGTGCCGGGTGCTGATGATGGCGCCCGCCTCCTCGATCATCTTCAGGACGGTCCCGCCGTGGACATTGCCAGCCACATTGGCATCATCTGGCCGCATGATCCTGGGACGGGAGAGAAGAAACGGAGTGAGTGGAGGAGGCCCCCACAGGGCTCAACGGCTCCCCAAGGAAGGAGAACGCTGCAGGGAGGGTCTCCCCATGTGCTGTGCTCGTCAGAGCCGAGTGCCAACCTGACAGGCCACGGAAGGGGCTCCACAGTCCTCTCCCTTCTAGAGCCATGGCACCAGCCTGTGAGGAGAACCCCGCCCTGCAATCTGGGCATCACAGAAGCCCTGCCCACCGACTGTGGAAGAGGAACCACAGGAGACAACGAGGGCAGCGCCACTGCTGAGGGGGGCAGCACACAGGTGGGGCTGTAAACGCAGCATCAGCAAAGCCACGAAGCAGGCAACAGCTCAACTGCTGGCAGCCCCAGAGTGCCAGGCGTCCAGGACACAGACGGTGACCCCAAAAGCTAATAAGGGACCACCGCTTCAGTCAGGAGTCCCAGAGCCTCTGGGCAGCCATGACTGACCTGAGAACTGGACACAAGTCATAGCTTCAAGCCCCCTGGGACCCGTCAACAGGAGACCGCTGGCCCTCTCTGTCCACGTGGTAGGAAGCCCTCCCAGTCCTCGTGGGGTCCAGGCCAGCTCAGAGCTGCAGCTTCCACTATCCTCGCTGTGTACACTCTCAGCATAGAAGTGCCACTAAATGTCCAGAATCCCAACGAGCCAGTGTGACAGTCCTACCACAGGCAACCCTAGCAGGGCCTGGCGCGTTCCCAGGAAACTGCAGGGCTAACGAATCCATCTTCAAGCCCAGAGTCAGGTGACGAGCAGAGGGCACGTACCTGGGGGTCCAGCACCCCCACCCTCAGACCAGCACACTGGGGCCTCAGACCAATGCACCTGGAGCAACTCCAGCCCGGCCCCAGCAGCTGGGAAGCTGATCAAGAGGCTGAGCAAGTCTGACTCGGGACAGCAGGCCTGGCTCCAGCTCCTGCCAGCTGGGTGTCCTGGGCCAGCTGCCAAAGTGCATCCCTCCATTTCCTCACTGTGAACCGGACATCGCTACAGCTGGCCTCACCTGGCCATGGGCAGGCAAACCACACCCTCAGCGGTGGCCTGCACATAGGAAGCGCTCAGAGAACAGGATCCAGCAGCACATCCTCTCTTCTTTGAGGGTCTAGCCAACCTGGCTGGGCTCCCAGAGCCAACAGGTGACACTTTCTAAAGCAAGTGAATGTGGATCCCCTCAAATGACTGACAGTTGTGTACTGGGTGAAGTGTGGCTTCTGGACTTGGCACCAGGTAGGACCCAAGGGCCCCTGGGGGCCAGGGTAGCCCATGGAGACCAGGAGCAGTGCCATGTGTGATGGGTACCAGGGAACCCCAGAGCACAGAGGAACTTCACCTGCTTCTAACGTGCACCTAAAAGTATTTCAGTATTTTTAAAAATTGAGTTTCTGCTAATAAGGGGTTTTTGAGTTTTTTAAAACACCTTTTTGTAATATATGTATATATTTTAGATGTTGATGGACCTTTGTTTTGTTTATTTATTTGTAAGCAGTGCTGAGAATCAAACCCAGTGCCTCACACATGCCAGGCAAGCACTCTACCCCTAAGCTACAGCCCCAGCCTCGGTTTTTGAGCTTTTTAAAGTCTGAGTTAAGAAGCGGCCAGCAGCCGATGTCCTTTGATTCTGTTTCCACGACAGCAGGAGGGGCCTCCTGCATCTGGCTGCACCGGGCCGGGGGTCCCTTTTCCATGTGCCAGCTTGCCTTGCTTTGGGCACAGGACAAACTGCAGCCTGCTGGGGAGACAGGGCCCTGCCGAGTTCCAGGGCAGGGAGGAAACTCAGCTTTCCACAGGAGCACTGGAGCCTGGAGGGGCACCCGGTCCACCTCTGCAAGCCAAGCTTGGCCTGCCTGTACAGGGGGCCGCAGACGGCAGGCTGACCAAGGGTGATGCTGCAGGCCGGAGAGAGGAAGGATAGGCCAAGGGCCACAGAGCCTCAGAGGAAAGGACTCCAGCCAGTACCCAGGAAGGAAGCAGCCAGAGACAGCGCAGGGGGTGAAGGAAGGACCTGGGGCCACTTCGAAGAACCGGAGGCTCAAAGTGAGGGACGCTGAGCCACCAACACCCTGTTGCCGACCCCAGGGACTCTGGCCCTTGGTGATAACCCATGGGAATAAGCACCAGGGATGCCAAATGTCACCCCCAGCCTGACCACCTTCCCTCTGGCCCTGGGTCCTGCACCAAGGCTGTCCTAACTCTCTAGACCAACTGGTCTCCCAGGAACGGGCCTCGCCTAGGTCAGTCTAGGCACAAAGGACCTCATTCCTGACTGAGGACCTGCTGTCGCCTCCTACAAGAGGCCCAAAACCCAGCTCGTGCCCCTGCTCCACAACAGGACGATCCCCAGACAGCCCAGCCTAGATTCCTCGCCTTCCTCCACCCTCTCCAGCCCTGCCCCAGCATCTGCCTCCCCGCCCTCCTACCCCCACCCCACCCCCGCTAGCCAAGAAGTGCCCCCTCCAGCAGGCAGGTGCAGGGGGCTCGAGGGGAGCCCGGAGGACACAGGGCCCCCCCCGGAGCTCTCGGTTCCTCAGTTTTAACAACATGGGCATGAGAAGGGTCCCGAGTTCCTCCACAGTCTTAAGAGGAGGAGAGGAGACGTCCTGGCAGAGCGGTGCCAGCGCTGGGAGGGGACGTGGACCGCATACAGTGTGGGACGGCCGCAGGAACGTCCAGGAGGCTAAGCTCCCAGGTGTTCCAAAGCCTGATGTCCCAAGCTCACCATCTAACTGACAGGCCTGACCCGGTCCTGAGACCCACCCCCCCCCATGCCAACCCTGCACTCCCTGCCCCTACACAGAGCTCAGAAACCCAGGGACAGGCCACTGGTCAGCCCAGTGACAGGCTCCTGCACAACCGCCTCCCCTCGGCGGGGCCTGGCCGCTCAGTCCTCACCAGAAGCCCTGGAAGCCAGCAGAGCTGGGGCTGCTGACTCACTCCTACCCCCGCCTCTGTCCCAGCTGCTCCCATCCAGGTCAGAACATCTGTCCCATCAGCGTGGGGCGAACAGACCAGGCAGGGGCCCAAGGCCACCCCCAGGGCCACCTCCCTCAGCAGCAACCTCTCTGGCGTGGGCAGCAAGTCGATGACAAGGGCCCTCGGGAAGCTGAGCAAACACAGGTCAAGAAGCCACCCCAGGCTCTGGGAAAACTTCCTAGAGGAAGTGACACTTTGGCCATGTCCTGGAGGGTGAGCCAGGGATCACGGAACATTCCAGGGAGAAAGGGGGCTTCAAAGGGGGTCCTACCCCAAAGCCAGCAGTGAGTTTCAGAAACAAAGCCACCCCAGGAAGCTGGCATGAGGCCCACACAGGGGTGAGGACAAGATGGGTGCAATCAGAGACCCGTGCTTGCCACACGAGGCTGGGGACAGCCTGGATTCCACTTTGGAAGGAGGGACCCTCGGGGGGACACTCAAGCAGGGGCCACACTCAGATGGGTGTTTGGGGAGATCGGCCGGCTTCTGCCCAGGTACTGACTCACCGCTCACCTGGCCGCCCCCAGGGAGATTTGTGAGGTTGGCTGAGACTCCAGGGCTCTTCCTGTCTGCAGAACAGTCAGGCACACGAAGCCCTGAGACATCCAGATCTTTCCTCATCTCACCTGCACCTGCCTGCGGGGCTTCCAAGCCACAGCTGCCCTTCCCCACGTCCCGCCTGTGCTCAGCTGTCCAGAAACACCTGAAGAAAAATGGCCACCTGAGAATGGAGCAGTTCTGATGAGCCTCACGGAAGGAGGCTGGCATCAGCCATCAAAACCCCACATGCTCAGCGCGCCCAGGCTAGCAGTTCCACCTGCAGGCAGCTGCCCCTCAGGTACCTCTGCCCCCATAAACCAAGTGTGGTCCCAGCTGCTTGTGCAAAGACTGCTGTGACACGGAGGCTGGGCACCTGCCCCTGTCAGCACAGAGAACCTCAGCAATCTTCACACCATGGATCACACTCTGCTTGAGCAAGAGGCAGGAAGGTCTGAGACGCAAGGTCAGGTAAAACACAGCCAGGCACAGGCCAGTGGGGACAAGGGGACCTGAGCATGCCTCTGAAAGCCCTCGGTGCTCCTAGGAAAGGAAGAGCAACTAGACAAGGGCTCAGTGGGCTTCCAGATTTCAAACCACCTCAACCAGAAATTGTTTAAGGCACAGCTCAAGACACTCATCCTTCGCATGGCCTTGGCCACCTCGACATCACACATGGACTGGCCAGGACCCGTCCCAGGAGTGCCTTGCAGCAGTGGTTCTGCCATGCCAGCCTCAGGGGAGGTACCCAAGAGGCTGGCCGCACCCCCTGCTCTTCCAGATCCCCCTGGGTGGAGCCCAGCCTGGAGCCTGGGATGAAAAGCCACGTTCAAGTCCTAAACCCTGTGACTACAACTGATCTTGTTCTGAATCATCCTTGCAGATGTGGCTCAGGTAAGAGGAGGCCACTCTGCACCAGGGTGACCCCAGGCAGTGACTGACTGACCTGAGACACAGGGAGGAGGCCGTGCAAAGACAGAGGCTCAAGTGGCACAGCCATCAGTCAAGGACCACCAGGGACAGCCCAAAGTCACCAGAAGCTGAGACAGACACCTCCCCTAGAGCCCCCAGTGGGAACACGGCCCTGCAGATACCTGGACTTCAGACTTCGGCCTCCAGATTTAACCCCTAGGAGAGAAGACAGGTCCCTGCTGTTTTAAGCCACCTGCTCTGTGGTCATGTCTCATGGCAGCCCTGACGGAGGTCCCTGCTCCTCCTACAGAGGCAGCAACAAGTGGCAGAGATGGGCCCACACAGCCACAGGGTGGCCACAACAGCCAAGCCAGTTCAGCCCCTGCAGCCAAGGCCCTGCTCAGCCATCTTGGCAGCAGCCCCGAGGTGCTGACCCCTGTCCACCCCTCCCACAGCATGCTGGGAGTGCGGCCAGGGTCTCTGACTCTGCCTCCAAAATGTCAGCGCTAAAATTACAACTCTGCTGCCTGAAAACCATGGCAACGAGGCGGCTTCCTCTGCTCCTCGGTGAGGGCTGCAATCCTCTCTGAAGCCGGAGGGGCGGCGCGAGGCGCAGGCAGGTTCCTGAGGCTGACAACATCCGCTTGAGGTCTCTGTGGCACCCAGACAGCCAGGACTCTGGCTGCTGCCCTGTGCTGGAGGGTGACCAGCTGCAAGGACACCCATAGACCATCCTAGCAAGTGGCCTAAGCACAAACACCTGCCAGAAGTTTCTGGACAAATCTTGGACAACTGTCCTTCCTCATAGAGCTGCAGGCGGCCGTCAGGTTGATGGCAGCAAAGGCCGCGCTCGTGCCCTGGGGGCTGCAGAACTTGTGGTTCCAAGGCAGCTGCCCTGGCCCAGGGTACGGGAGGACAGGGTGGCCACTCCTGGAAGGAGAAGGGCTGGCGCTTCACCACAGGAGGGACAAAGCAGCATGTGGCCAAGCCCTGGACCTCCAAGGCCAATGCCAACACAAGTGAACCCCTCATGGAAGCCCAAGTGACAGTTTATGTTCTTCAACAGGCTGTCCAAGAAGGTTCCGGCAACGTTCCTCCAACCCTTCGAGACTCACATATGCCCCAGAATAGGATGGGGCGAAAGAAACAGCGGGGTCAAGGGACAGTTTCCGGGCACTCCAGGGCTCAGAGCAGGAAGGAAAGGGGTGGATAAGTCACCACTATTATTTTTCCAGCCTCATACTTTGGTCAGGCCAGGGGAGGGACCAGCACCCACCAACCCCAGGACCCAGAGCTCTTGGGGACAGGGGCCTCCCAGGCCTCGGGACACAGCACAGCCAGCAGGGAAAAGAGCAGAGAGGCGCAAGGACAGCAGGCACCACATACCAGGCTTGAGCTCACCAGGCCCCGGGGCTAGACTTTCTGTCCCCGCTTTGGGTGATCATCTATATGTCCAGGATCCACAAGCACAGGGCCAGCTGGGTGCGCTGCTGACCCCTGGCCACATGAAGCCAGCCGGCCTGCCAGGCACAGGGGGTCCCATCCCTTCTACCCAGGGTCTCCCAGACACGATCTCCCAGCCATGGTCCCCACACAGCAGAGGTACCTGCTCAGCTGGGAAGCCATGGCAGTGGACAGCCGGGGCTCAGGTCCAGAGCAAGGTGAGACAGCAGCGGCAGCCAGCGTCACATGGCCACTCAGCCTTCCCCACCACGCAGGGCGAGGTCAGCTGTGCCTGGCCTAGAACCCTACGGGCTCCGCAGCCGGGGCCAGCGTGGTGGGAGTACCGGCTGGCTTCCTGGACCGCCCAATCTAAACAGGAAGAGGCTGCGTCCCCAAAGCCAGTCGTCATAGAAACTTGCTGTACAGTCACTACAGCTGAAGTAATTCTGCCAGCCCTTCCGCCTGCTGTGCCAGGAGGGTGGGAAGGCAAAGGTGCAGCCTCAGGGACAACCTCTGCAGGGTCTGTGGTCCCCCCGGGGCACACTGCCAGCCCCCGGTCGGTCCCACGGCCAGCCTTCTGGAGCTCCTGGAGAGCCGACAGGAGGGGAGGGTCACAGGCTGCTGAGGGCCCTGCCAGACCTGGGCCTGCATCCTGCTGGATCCAAACCCGTCCCCAGGGCCACCACCCCGTGTGCCAGGGCCTGGAACTGGCTGCAGAAGAGGTCCCGGTTCAGCAATCCCACACCTTTCCTCCACCCCGGGTCCTCGTGCTGCCACATGTCCCTGAGAGCCGCTGTGCCCCCATCCTGGCCTGGCATCGTCCCCTCACTCCACCTCCCGGGTTCCACTGGGTGTCAGGAAGGAAGGAGTCAGTCACAGCCGCCCATGGGCAGGTGCTGCGGCTGGGGCTCAAGGGAGGGCCCAATGTGTCATCGCCATGACCTCGCCCCGAGACCTTGCCCCCAACCACCCTGGGCAGGGCAGCTTTCCCAGGAATCCTGCAACCAGCAACTGAAACGGAAACTGCCAGACAGAGGGGCACTGGCAGAGAGGAGGCTGCACAGGACAGGGACAAATCCAGTGGTAACTTGGGGGCGTCCCTCCAGAGCAGGCCTCCTGCTTGGCCCCTGACACATCTGGGCCAGTCTCACAGGCCTGGCTGTCAAATGGGAACGGCAGGTCAGACACGCTGGCCACCTCTTATCAAAGGCACGGCTTCCGCTGCCACTCAGCGCCACTGGCCGTGGAGGACTTCCTAATTGGGGCCATGCCGGTAAAAGCAGTGCAGATAAATCATCCTAGAAGCTGGGTGTCACTGCCAGCAGTGCCTCTCACCTGCTCACAAAACAAGGAAGGAGGAAGTTGCAGGCGCGAACATCATGAGAACATCATGAGAACTGGGTCCTACAGGGAGAGGGCAGCCCCAGCCCCCTGGCCCTGCTTGGTCACAGTGGAGAGTGCCAGGCTGCCCTCGGCTCTGCCCTCAGCCCACCAGCCCAGGGAGGCTGCACGCCTGGAACTGGGCAGAGGGGATTCTAAGGGACCCCCAACCATACCGAAAATGTCTCCCTGGGGAGGAGGTCGAGGGCGCCTGACCTTCCTTCCCAAAGAGCCCAGCCACACATCCCAATAGGGGTCACTGCCCTCAGCTGCCCACCTGGGCACTCTGTTATTTTGTTTTTTGGCGTGGTGAATCCAGAGGTGCTGTACCGCTGAGCCATACCCCGGTCCTTTTATTTTTCATTTTGAGACAGGGTCTCACTAAATTACTGAGGCTGTCCTCAAACTCACCATCCTCCTGCCTCGGCTTCTAGCTGTGGTCTCTGGGAACAGAGGCATGTGCCACTACTCCCTTCCTTGGTCCAGAGCCCTGGGGTACCAAGTCCATGACTCTGGGTGCCCCAGGCCCCCTGTTGGGTCCAGCCAGTCTACCTCCTACCTTCAAAACAGAGAGAAGGTCCCCAAGGCCAAGGGTGCCATTTTAGTGACAGAGTCCCCCCAGGTCCCAGTGCCTAGAGGCCACAGCTGTGCCTGCCTGATGCACAAGCCACGTATCATCCAAACACACCCCCACCACCCCCAACACCCCGTAGCCCCTCGGCATCCGACTCACTGCTTGACCTTCTCCCTGGGACAGGCCCCACTGGCTCCCTTCCTGAGGACTAGAAGGACCAAGCCTCGGCACCGCGTGAGCATGGTCCTCCCCAGCCTCTGCTGCTCCTTCCCAAGCTGAGGCCCCCAGTGCTGCGCCCTTTGGACTTGGCCCCATCCCTGCAGGCAGGCATTGCCACCTCCCTAAGCAACCCTGGCTTCCCTCCCCGCTAGCCCTAGCCCACCCCAAACGGGGCCACCGTGGTAACAGAGGCAGAGGCTCAAGCCATCAACAGATCACAACCACCAGGTACTGCTTCCCATCTAAGGTAAACAAAAGCCACTGTAAGTGACAAACCAAGAGGAGGAAGCAGCCCACCCGTCATCACTGACAGGTGAAGAAGCAGGTCCACACGATGGCACGGCGCTCAGCCATGGGAAGGACTGAAGTACCTGCCAACGCCCTGGACCTCGGGCGAACCCTGAAAACACGCATCACACTGTGTGACCCCGCACATGAACACCCAGAAGAGGCCAACCTGCAGAGACAGAAGCAGGCGGAGTGGGCAGGGGCCGGGCAGGGGCCGGGCATGCCAGCAACTGCTAAGGCGGCAGGTTTGTGGTGGGGGGTGATGAGAATGTTCTGGAATTCATGGTGGTGGAATCTATTAGCACCCACTGAGTCCTAGAGCCCAAAGGGTGCCTGCTGTCTATGAGTGTGGCCAACACGGCTGCCCCACTCAGCGAGCGAATGGACGCAGGAAGCCGGGGGCAACAGGCAGGCTCCTCCCGCTCCAGAATATGCTGCGTGGGTGCCACCTGGCAGGAGCCCACAAAACACCTTGCCCCTGCCCCAGAAAGGCACTCGACTCCATCTAAAGACCACACAGCTGGGCACACAGGCTCCCCGACCCTACACAATCCAGCCAGCCTGTAAGCAGAGGCAGCTCAGGGCCTCGGCCGCACTCTCATACCCCCAGCCTGTGAGGGTGCTTTTCTGGGGAAACTGGCCACCAGTCGCTTTCAACACCTCAAGAGGTGGCAGCAGCTCTTCCCTCCCCCAACACCTAAACAAAGAGCAGGGGCCCTCACCTGAGTACCAGGGATTAGAGCCAAAGGAGAGGCAGGAAATAAGACAGGCAGCTCAACTCCAGAGACCAGGAGCCAGGCTGACAGAGGGCCCTCAGGGGATTCCAGGGCAATTCTGCAACAATGTCCCTTGAAAGTGGAGGCCATGTTCCTCCCCCCAAAATGCCCCCTCATCCCAGAGGAAGCTGTTAAGACTGTAACTTAGATCCAGGCTCCATAAAGATCTCTCAGAGCTCAAGAAGGAAACAAATGATGGCCAAGCACCATGGTACACACCTGTAATCCCAGTGGCTTGGGAGGCTGAGGCAGGAGGATCGCGAGTTCAAAGCCAGACTAAGCAACTTAGTACAACTGTGTCTCAGAATAAAAATAAAAGGGGCTGTGGATGTGGCTCAGTGGTTAAGTGCCCCTGAGTTCAATCTCTGGTACCAAACAAAAAAAGAACAAATGACACAAAACAGTGTCATTTTTTCTAAAACAGTCAAGACTTCAACACTCAAACAGGAAAATGCAGTCAGCAAATATACACTGGGGGTATATTTGGTAGAACGCTTGCCTCTGTGAGGCCCTGGGTTCGATCCTCAGCATCACATAAAAATAAGTAAACAAAATAAAGCTCCTCCCCCACCCCGTCCGGATCCCTGCCCAAGGACCACCTGGCATCACTGGGAGGTAAGCTGGCCAGCTCATGTTGTGTTTGTCGTGTTGTCTGGTGTCGCTTCTTTATTTGTAACCTTTGACTGGTACTTGGTTTCTATGCGCTGCATTTGTACGATTACGCGTAGTTACTTTGTATTTTGGGCAGCTTGAGAAGGAGTTGACGAACTCGGACTTCTCCCCTGCCACCCCGGGAGACGTCCCGGGGATCACTTTGTAGGCAACGGTGGAGCTCCTGCTCCGCCTAAGCCATTTGGTTCTGTAGGCAGCGGCGGGGCTTCTGCTCTGCCTAAGCCATTTGTTTTGAACTTGCGCAGCGCTCTTTCTCTTTGGTCTGATTTCAGTGTTATTGTGGTTACTGTGTTATTGTTTCTGTCTCTGTATTCAATCCCTTCATCTGAAACTAACATGGGGCAATCAATTACGATCCCTTTGAGTCTCACCCTCGACCATTGACAAGAGAACTAATCTCCCAATCTGGTGTTGTCAGACCCAATTTGAGGGGGATGCTCCCCCAATTCGCTTGTCTGAAGGGAAGGCCCCAGTGGGCTTGGGGCCAGCACCCACTTTCATTTTTTTGACAATCTGAAAAGGGAATCTATGTCTTTGTGTGTGTGTCTGTGTGTCTTTTTGTCTGTGTCTCTGTTAAGTGTGATGACATTGTTTTAGTTTGACCGATGCAGAGTCCCAAATTCCAATCTGCCTTAGAGGTGTGGAAATAACTTTAGCTAGATTTTAACCTAAATTGTGAGCAAGATTAGGGAAGCAGTGTTTTCTTTTCTTCCTGTAGTTGGCCTGAGTGCACCCGCTGCGATTAAGAAATGCCTGCTGGGGATCTAAGAACTTTGATATCTCGCTTTAACTTTTCTCAAAACCTTGTCCTCATTATTAAATTGGCATTAATTGGCTTCGGGGATGGGACCCAAACTTTCAGTCATAAATTCTGTCCCAGACTGAGATTCTACTCCGAGGTAAGTGCATGCACCCCATGTCTGTTTGAGGTGCATCTTTCTCTCTCTTTCTCTCTGGAGGATAAGGTGGGCACCCGACGGCTACTTAAACGCAATTAGTGCAGCCGCCACTCTTCAATACTCGGGTGAAAGGTTTCTCGGCCTAAGCAGCTCTCAATCACCTGTTCGGTACAGAGCAGGCATGTTGGGTTCTGTCAAAGCCGCTTCCAACTTTTCTGTCTGAGGCCCGGAGAGCAATTGGTGTGAGTACACAGTGTCCGGAATCCCGATCTGCCTCGGATGCGTGGAGGTGGAGGAAGGAGTTTGGAACAACTGAGGAATTCCAGTCTGGGCTACTCTCAGACGAATTCTTAAGGTTCCTTTCTCTTGAGCCCCCTTCCGACAGCCCCCAGGGGTATCTAGGGTGATCGGTAGATGAATGGCACTGAGGGAAAGCCCCAATCACATTTGCCTCCGTATGGGCTATGCAACACTCCCAACCCCGCATCCATTCCTCCTGGATGCTTCCCTTCCTTCGCAGGTCAGAAATGTTAGCAATTCAGGTTGCAGGACTAAGAAAGACATGAGATAATTAGTAAAATCTGCCCAGGTTCTCTAAGGTACATAGGTAACTTTCAATAGTCTGTTTTAGCCACTGATAAGAGTCATGATTAAATGGAAGTTCAAAACCTGGAGAGATTTTTTTTTTCCTTATCTGGTCTATTTTAAGGTTATTATAGATTGTTTCTTGGGGATAATCTAAGTTAAATGTGTGTCTAACAAAATTAATTTTTTTATTGTAACAATCTGATATCTGAATGGGTTTCTAAAGCATTGCACTATCTTGCAGTTAAAAGTTGGGTTTAAGTAATTGTTTAGTTTAAGATTTCAGATAGTTCATACCAGAGAACTTAAATACTTAGGATAAAAAAATTAAAAGAACTCTACTTCCAAGTTGGCAAGTAACTCCCAATCATTCAGTTTTATTTTTTATCAGTTTTTGAATTGGGTAGCCTAAGGAGATTTCACTAGGTATACAGTGCATTGATTTGGGTAAAGATAGTAAATTATGATTTGGTATCTGTTTCTCTCTCTGTGTAAAATTTTAAAAAGTGTTAAATTAAAACGTTGGTCTGGCTTATTGAAGTGACATTAATTAGCAACAGTCTTGAAAATTTTCAAAGCTTAATTTTGATATACGTGGTGGTGTGTGGTTCTCTTTTAAAATTTTTCAGGTGATTTAATGTAACTTAATATTACTTTAGAAACTTCAGAACAAAGAAAGTAGCTTAATGATCCTGAAAAAATTTCTTCTGTGGTAGCCTCTATATTATCAAGAAAGATCCTATTTTCAGTTTTGTGGGAGCAAACTTTTCTAGTGTAGAAAGATAAATTGTGACTTATGGTTAAAATGCCTTAGGCATAAAGTTTCTGCTCAAGAATTCCGGTTTTCCCAGTTCCCTCCAGACCTCAGCCAGGGCTTAAGCTGATATGCAAACAGAAGCAGCTTGGAGCTCAGGCCCGAAGAAAAAAAAAAAAGTAAAAGTGTCCTTTTACCCGAACTCAAACTAGATTAAATCAAAGAGTAAATTGTATGGCATTTACTAATTACTGGCCGGTCAATTTTTCTAGGACTTTTGCCTTTTCTTAGATTCTATATGTTTTTGAGCTCATGATTTTGTTCCTACAGACAAGTTAATGTTTTTCTGATAAGTTCTATTTTTGATCAACTGGAGTTTTTTGAAACATTGCAATGGAGATTTCATCTGCGAAAAGCTACAAGGCCGTCACTATTATGTGTGCACACTCTTGTTATGTGTTGTATGTCGGTATGTCTGTATGTGTGTATGTCCATATATCCTGCAGTGATATGACAAATTGACAAATGAGGAGCGCTCATAAAAAATTTAAAAATGGATCCAAATATCTTTGATTCACGTGATTCAAATGGTTCAATTTAAATTGGGTAAACAAACGAAAGTAAAGATGTTTTTAAAATTAAGCTTATAAGTTTTTCTAGGTGTTCAAAAAGGTTCTAATAAAATGTTGATGTCTATGAAATAATCTGCTTAAATTTAAAAATTTATAGGTATTGTTTCAAAATGTGAACAAAAGGAGGATAACAGATGGAAAAGAAAAACTGAAAAACTGAAAGGTTCTAAAAATTGTGTTTCTAGATAGGAAAGTCTATGTGACTAAGTAATCAAAAAGGTTTAAGTGAAAAAAAATAAAGGAGGTTTATGTAAATTTAAGTTACACAACTATGGTTAAACAACAACTGTTATTTTTCAATACTTTTCTTGTACTCTTTTGCTCTGCATAATGAAGTTCCTTCAAATCCGATTGCAGAAAGTCTCAAATTAAACTTCCAACCAGCTTCTGCTTAGGCACTACCAGCCTCTGATGACCGATGGACCCCCAACATCTTCAAGAGAACAGTTCACTCAGTGCTGAAGCTCACTACCAGGCATGAACTTCTGCCAGAAATTGATTTTTGCTCTAATTTTTATCTTTATTCTGTTTTTATTCGCTCTGATCTTCTTCAGGTGCTGGTGATGATATCTGAAAGAACTTGCCAATAGACAGGTTGCCTGCCATTTATCTAAGCCCTGCCATATCCCCCTTAGTCATTTCTTTAAAAGCCAAACATGGTTAACATAAAATCATCAACGTAATTATGGTAATTTTAATGTGTTCATGTCTTCCAGGTACACAAGTTTGTGAGGTAAAAGCTTTATTATTTGTGTTCTATAACTGGACTTGGTATCAGTAAAATATGTAAAGTTCTATGTTACTTTTTACACTGAGATACAGTTTAAATGTATTTTTAAGTTAATGAGAGCTTAATCTATGTAAAGGTTTTATTGCAAAACACAAAAGTACTTTGCTACTTCTCAACAAAAAGTTAAAAGCTTTCAGCCTTTCTTTAATTCATGTTTTAGATGTGATACTATGTTGTGTTAGCTAATGTTCATGTAAATTTGAGCAACAATTTATGTAGGCTTTATAAAATGATGTCTATAATATTTAAGACTTATGATGAGCCCCGCCTTACCTGAGATAAGGCTCTATGTCCCATCTCATGTGAAAGTGACTATGAAAGAAGTAGGCCAGATTTCAGTGCATTTAAGGTTGTGTCCAAAAGTTGGTTTTTGTCACAATTGCCAGGATATCAAACAGGGGATTATAATGTATAACTCTGCCAAAATTCTAGGTAGCTATTATATAAACTAAATATGTTTTTACCCTAGTTAGTTGTGTTTTGTAGTTTGCTTTTAGATGGCCTAAGGATTGCCTGTTAATGTTTTAAAGAGGTACTACTTTAAGAACTCACAACTTGGGTTAATTTAAGATAAGGAGTTATCACCTACAGGATAGAGAGATAGGTACTAAAGCCCAGTACCCTTAATATAAGACTGTTGGCTTATTTGCTAGATGTTTAAGATTAAGTTTTAAAATTAAAAATTTGGCTCTTGCCCTCTGAGTCAGTCTGAATCAAGGGATAGGGGACTTCTCCAAAGAGCTCTGCAACTCTAGGCCACATGACCTCCTGATCAGGGAGATTAATGAGACCAGTGGAGGACAGAAGGCCAATCAGTGCATTTGCTGTAAAGAGGAGGGTCATCAGAGAAGGGAGACATCCCTGATGCTTCCGAGGGAAGCCACGTGGTCAAGCAAGGCCTGGACCCATCCTTGCGCAAATGGCACTAGCAGAACTGAGAAGCTGCTGTAAAGTTCCCGAGGACTCCCAGGAGACTCAGCTGACTGTTATAGAAACAGAAGTCAGTTTGACTTGCTTCATCTTAAACACTTAGCAAAGACAGTCAAAGCCAAAACACAGCTATTCCTGGGCATTTTAAATGATAATAATAGCTAAATGTAACCTCCAACAATAAGTAAACTGGAGGCTGCAAAAGAGATTCTTAGGTAAGAATGCCTGATAACTATCAAAAGAAACTGCCAGAGTAGTTTTTAAGTTTAAGGCCCACAGATATTCCTAACCTATACAGGTAGGCTTGGTGTTTGCTAGTATGAGTATCCAGCCCTAAGTAACAGAATTAGATTTCTCTATTAGACACAGGTCATACTAGTAAAAGGATTTTGCAAGATCAGATGACATTAAATTATTAAACTATATCTTAAGGGAAGGATAACTGTAACCCTAAAAGTTAAATGTTGTGTTTACATCCCTGACAATTCTGGCAATGTGACAAATATCCTTAAAGATTTACATGCTCAGATGGAAGCCATGTCCTCAGCAACTTTATCATGGAAACAATATCTTAGCTTTTGGTTCTTGGTACTTCCTGGCGGAAAACATTGTTAGTCTTTGTCTTTGCCATCATACTCATTGGCATATTCCTGTGCTATGGCATTTATTGCTGCATCAATATGGTTCCAGTACTAATAAATTCTTGTTTCTCTTATAGACCACCCATCACTCAAATGGCCCTCCAGCCTATCATGGACCACTCGATTGACCCGATTTTTAAAAAGGGGGGACTCCAAACTGCTTGCCCCAACATCGCCCCTTTTGTCAGCCTGAAGAAGTCAGAAAGATCTTCGCCCTCTTTCCTTACAGCAGTAAGGAGTTCCCAAATTAGAGGGGGAAATAAAGCCAGATTTAAAGGTAGGCAGTCAGTGTAGTTAGGTAAATCAGGTCTAATATCGAGTGAAATCTAAAATGGAGGCCATGCTGGGAATGACTCAGGGAAAACACAGGACAATGGATATAAGATTCTATCCATGATCAAGAAAAAGGGGGGAATGAAAGACCCCAGCCCAACAACCTCAGGCCTAGTTGCAAAACCACCGAGGCATGTCACAAACCTACGCAGGCACCAGAGGTGTTTTTCAGACAATCAGTTAGGTGTAACCGGTTGAGAAAGCACAAAGGACCAGGTCCTAAGGCATGCCTGAATGAGCAGCAACAGGAGGACCAGAGTGCTGACATGTAACTTTTATGTGGCTTTTCCAGTAACATAAAGTGAAAAACAACTTTGCCCTTTAGGTAGCCTATATGCTGGGTTTAAAATTAACTAATAAGAAACCTATTGTTTACCGTGCTCGAAAACTGCCCCTTTACCCTATAAAAATCTCTGTATCCCCAAGCCCGGTGTGCCAGCTCACCAAAGCTCCGGCTGAGGTTCTGCTGGGCACCCGCAGGCGCCTGTGTCCCAATAAATCACCTCTTGCTTATTGCAGCCAGTGTTTCGTGTGATTCTCCTTGGACAGGGAATCGGGGGTCTTTTCAGTATAACTAAAAAATAATTTTAAAAAAAAGACCCAATATCATCAGACGTTAGGAAAACACAGAAACTTCAGTGAGGCCCCACTAAACCCCTCTCTGAATGGCTGATCCCTAAGACTGTACCAAGTCCTTGGAATTCTCCTGCCTGGAGGCCGGAAACACAGAGTGACAAGCACTTTAGAAACAGTTTCTCAAATGGCTCAACACACACCTGCCACAACTACACCCACCGTCCTCCTGGTGTTTTCCCATATGCACCCATGAAAGCAGCTGTCTCTACCAGGGCTTGCAGGCAAATACCCAGGGGGTTTCCATGGGACGGCCACACGGGCGCAGCCTGCATGTCCACCCACAGAACACACGGGAACAGGCAGAGGAGACGACAAAGCAAGAAACCGGGAGCACAGGGGACACACCCAACCACCTGGACCCTCCTCAAAAAGCCCCTCTCAGAGCAAGTGGCTAGAGTGCAAGAGGCTGGGCAAAACCAGTGCCCACCCCACGACTCCACTTTTACAAAACCAGACAACAGTGCCTGTGGGCGGAAGGAAGGCGGGAGGGACAGAGGACAGGAAGGAGCCCTCCAGGGTGCCAGGCCAGTTGCTTATCTTGATTGCAGTGATGCCTTCACATTCACACACACACACACACACACACACACACACACACAGGACAAAGTTGACCAAGCTGCACTTTATCTCTGTGTACTTAAATAAATTATACCCCAATAAAGCAGCCTGAACAAAGTCCTCCCCCCCACACTGCCCGGAGAGACTCAGTTCCTGGCAAGCCCCTCGGCTTCCGGGGCGAGCCTCCAGAACACAGCCCACTTCTCCAAGTGGGCTGAGGCCCGGTCCCCGGGCAGGAAGCAGGGTGCTCCAAGCATTCTGGCCACTACTCTGTGCCCATGCGACCCAGAACCTGAGGAGGCACCATGCTGGTTGGCACTGGTCAAAGCCCTCTTGTGGCCCACAGGGACTGGCAGGGATGCCCCCTGGGGCAGACCAGCAGGCCCCGAGTAATTCTCCAGAAGAACTCCAGAGGACTCGGCCTAGGGTCACCATAGTACCCAGGATCTCACTTGCTGAGGGAGGAAGAGAGCCCCTGAAGAAAACGGGCACAGTGGCCTGGAGAGAGGCCAGCCCCGTCAGAGGCCCCCATAGGAGGCAGGCTAGACCAGGAGCAGCCTGGCCCCACAGCCAGGTCTGGCCCCAGAGGACCTGCCACACCCTGCCCCAGCCCCGGGGCAGTGCAGCACTCCAGGCTGGAGGCAGACACACCCCACCACCTCTCAAGGTGCCCCTGACCTGGAAGGCCAGCTCACAGCCTGTCCAGGGAAACAACCAAGGGAATGTCCAGAGGAGGAAAGCCGAGTTTGACTCTGGCCAGAACAACGGCTTCTCCTCACTGGTCAGTCACAAGGCTCGAGTGTCCATGTTACTGAAATTAAAACTTCAGTTCTCAGAAGGACACTGTTAAGAGAATGAAGAGATAAGCTGGAAGAAAACCCTTACAAAACACAAACCTGATGTAGGCTGTGTATCCAAGACACATAAAGCGCATGCATGCGCGCTCGCGCGTTTCCCCCCCCACCCCTTTGTTAGTACTAGGGAATGAACCCAGGATGCTTTACCACTGAGCCACATTATTTTGACACAGGGTCTGGCTAAGTTGCTTGGGGCCTTGCTAAGTTGCTGAGGCTGGCCTCAAACTTGCAATCCTTCTGCCTCAGCCTCTTATGTTGCTGGGATCACAAGTGTGTGCCACTGCGCCCTGCTACAAAGCACTCTCAAAACTGAACAATAAGCTGGGCAAGGTGGCGCAGGCCTGTGATCCCAGTATCTCAGGAGGATCATGAATTCAAAGCCAGCCTCAGCAATGGCAAAGTGCTAAGCAACTCAGTGAGGCCCTGTCTCTAAATAAAATACAAAATATGGGTCAAGTGCCCCTGAGTTCAATCCCGGACAAGCCAGGGTTGGGGATGTAGCGCAGAAGCAGAGCACCTGCCTAGTATGCTCAGGGCCCGGGACCATCTCCAAAACTGCAAAAAAAGGAAAGGGAAACCAGAAGCCAGCTAAAATCTGGCCAAAGAGTCGGGCACAGGTGCACATGTGTTATCCCAGCGACTTGGGAGGCTGAGGCAGATCAAGTTTAAGGCCAGCCTCAGCAACTTAGCAAGACCCTGTCTGCAAAAATAAAGGGGGGGGGGGTGGTTTACTAGGGACATGGCTCAGTGGTAAAGGACCTCTGGGCTCAATCCCTAGTACCAAAAAATAAAATAAAATAATATTCAGCCGAAGACCTGAAGGAACACCTCAGGGAAAAAGCATACAGGTGGCAAAAAAAAGCACATAAAACAGAGATGCTCCATGTCCTATGTCATTTGAGACACAAACCAGAAGAGCCCCGAGCTGTCACAGCACCCCTGCCAGACAGGCCTAGGGCCAACACTGCCGGCACCAGATGCTGGCGGGACATGGAGCAGGGGACTCCCCATCACTGCTGGTGGGAACACAAAATAGCACAGCAGAGAGCAGGCACTGTCCACAAAACTGCACACGCTTTCGTGAGTTCTATTCTACATTCTATCAGATACAGAAGAACTTACGTCCAAACTCAGTGGGCACATGGAAGCCACTAACGCCCAACCTAGCCAGACACGATGGGCAGGTGTGCTGAATCGGACGGCAGAACCAGCTCCCGGCCCAGCTCTGCCTGGCCGTGGCTTACGAGTGTCGCCACTTCTAAGTGCCTGCCTTTTATAAGGACATGAGACTCGCGCGGCCTGCCGTCACCCAAGCCCAGAGCATCAGTCTCCAGGACCTGGCTTCTGGGGGTGCCGGGCATCAAGAGCAATGTAGCACTGAGTTCCAAAGAGAGCACAACGGACGAGCACGGCAGCAGCCACAGGGGAACAGGCCAGCTGGCGCCTACTGGGGCAGCGGCCACCAGCTACAGCGCTCCCTCCTCTCCGAGGCCCAGAGTGTGTGCCCGCGCAGCACGTGGATGCCCGAGAGGCAATGAGATCTTCAGCTGGTTCAATCAGGGCTACCATCAGAAGCCTGGGGACAGGTTGGGCACGATGGCATGTATCTAGAGTCCCAGCCTTAGAAGACGAGGCAAAAGACTCACTTGTGCCAGGAGTTCAAGGTCAACCTGGGCAAAACAGGGAGACCCCGTGTTGTGTGCGTTTAAAAAAAAAGAAGACGGGCTGGGGATGTGGCTCAGTTGGCAGAGTGCTTGCCTCCCGCGCACAAGGCCCTTCCCCGTGATGAGTGCACAGGCCCAGCCCTTTTCCTTGGTGACAGCAGGGCACACAGCATGCAGCTTCCCAGGCTCAGGAGACCAGTTATGAGGACCAGAGGCGGTGTCCAGTCTCCTCCCAGGGCCAGAACACCCTCCCCACTGCACTGGGGGGCCAGCGCTTCCCTATCGCCTGGGTTTTTTCCCCTAGTTCTTTTTCTTTCCACATCTTCATTGGTGCATGGCAGTTGTACATCATGACATTGCAAGCTCAGCCCCAGCAATTTAGTGAGGGTCTACTGTCACACACCCGTACCCGCACACCACTCAACATGTCATCTGGCCAGGACCACTCCTCGGCGCTCCCTTCCCTCCCCGCCTCCCAACCTCTCCTCTACTGAGCTCCCTTTGATTTTCATGAGCTCACCCCACCTTTCTTTTCCTTTTTCTTTTCTAGCTTCCATATTTGAGAGAAAACATACAACCTTTGACCTTCTGAGTCTGACTCATTACACTTAACATGATGGTCTCTAGTTCTATCCATTTACTTACAAATGACAATTTCTATTTTTTTTTTTTAAGGGGGGTGCTGGGAATTGAACTCAGGGCCCTCAGCCACTGAGCCACATCCCCAGGCCTATTTTGCATTTTATTTAGAGACAAGGTCTCACCAAATTGCTTAGCACTTCACTTTTGCTGAGGCTGGCTTTGAACTCGCAATGCTCCTGCCTCAGCCTCCCAAATTGCTGGGATTTCAGGCATGCGCCACTGTGCCCAGCAACAATTTTATTTTTATGACTGAATAAAACTCCACTGTGTATATACACCTGGGCTGCACCTCCCTCCTCCCCACCAGGCCCCCAGCGCGCAGTGAGGCACAGAGAACTCAGTTCCAGAAGCCTGGGCTCTAGTCATCCTACTGACCCTGGGCTGGCTACTTCTGCTTCAGTTTCCCCGTCTATAAAACGTGGACAACTGTGCACACCTGTAATCCCAGTGGCTCAGGAGGCTGAAGCAGGAGGACTGCAAGTTCAGCCCCAGCAATTTAGTGAGGCTCTCAGCAACTTGGTGATACTGTCTCAAAATAAAAAAGGGCTGGGGATGTGGCTCAGTGGTTAAGCACTGATAGGTTCAAACCAACGTGAACAACTGCTGTGCTTTCTGGAACTGAGCACCATGGGAAGGTGACCCTGGCTGCAGCCCCCCAGGAAACCAGGCTTCCCCGACACACTGTCAGATGCTCAGACCCACAGCCCGCAGAGAGGGTGGGGAGATTTGTTTTGCAAACACCAAACCCTAACCCTAACCCTAAGGTTAGGCAAGTACGGTTGCAGGGAGAATCAGGACGCTGAGGTAGGAGGATGGCAAAGTCAAGTCCAACCTCTGCAACTTAGCAAGACTCTGTCTCAAAATAAAAAATAAAAAGGGACAAGTATAGCTCAGAGGTAGAGCCCCTGCCTAGCAAAAATTCCGTCTCCTGAGTAGTTAACTCCCCTCTGACAGCTACCTCCCCAGCTGGGTTTAAAACTGATTTGCCTAAGTCTCTGATGCCCAACCAGATGGCAGCCCTGGGGCAAGCTCAAGTGCAGTGCTCCACGCAGACTCCCAACTGCAGAGGTTTTCAATACACTTTGGCCCTGGCCTGCTGCATGCCTGTGCGTCTGGCCCAAGGGAGCTGGCCCCGGCGGGATAGGCTAAGGCCACAGAAAAAGACCTGGGGGAGGGGGAGAAGAGGTGGCAGGAGGGCCAGCAGGGGACAAAGGCTGGTATTCAGGGTGGGAGGGGAAGGAAAGACCTGGAGGACAAAGCTGGACCCCACCTCACCCCCATGCCAGGAACTCATAGCAGGCCATCACCTGAATGCAAGGAGCACACAAGTAAATCTTTATCTCCTTGGATCTTGTGACAAAGTTTTCTTAGACATGACAACGAAAGCACAAGCAACCAAAAATAAGGGGCTGGGGACGTAGCTCAGCTGGTAGAGTGCTTGCCTCCCAAGCACAAGCCCTGCATTCAATCCCCAGCACCAAAAAACCAAAACAAACAAAAATAAAAAACAAGAATCAACTGGACTTTATCAAAATTAAAACCTGTGTGTTTCCAAAGATATCCCTGAAATGATAAGGTGGCCAGGTGCAGTGGCCACACCTGTAATGCCAGCTACGGGGGGTGGGGCTGAGGCAGGACAACCCTGAGTTCAAGGCCAGCCTCAGCAACTTAGCAAGACCCTGTCTCAAAATTAAAAGAGAGTGCGGCCCAGTGGTAGAGCATTTGCCCTCCTGTGTGAAGACCTGGGTTCAAGCCCCACCAAGAAGAAAATAAAAAAGAATGAAGTTTGACCCTTACCTAACAAAATCTGTAAGAGTTAACTCAAAACGATCATAAGGCCTAAATGTAAGCCATAAAGCACCCAGAAGAAAACAAAACAAAGCTTCACAACATTGAATTTGGCTCTAATTTTTTGGTCATGACACCAAAGGCACAGACAACAAAAGAAAAATTAGATAAACTGGATTTCATGACATTTTTTTTAAATTGTGCATTAAAAGAATATCCAACACTTGAGGCCCTGGGATCAATCCCCTGCATCACAAAAAAAAAAGAAAAAAAAACAGACAGAGGGCTGGGATAGTGGCTCAGTAGTAGATCGCTTGCCTAGCACCATGAGAGGCATTGGGTTCAATTCTCTGCACCACATTAAAAAAAAAATTGATGGAAAAAATAAATTAAACAAAAGTATTGGGGCTGGGGATGTGGCTCAAGTGGTAACGCGCTTGCCTGGTATGTGCGGGGTGCTGGGTTCGATCCTCAGCACCACATAAAAATAAAATAAAGTTGTTGTATCCACCGAAAGCTAAAAAATAAATATTAAAAAATTCTCTCTCTCTCTTTAAAAAAAAAAATTATCAAGAGAGTATAAAGGTGCAGGGCACAGAGGCCACACAAAGGCTGAGACAGGAAGATCGCAAGTTCAAAGCTATCCTCAGCAACTTGGTGAGAGGCTATTCCAAAATAAAAATAAATAAATAAATAAGTCTGCGATGGTGGTTTAGCTGTGAGCATAGCTGGCTGCCTTCCAAAATAAGAAATAAGGGCTGGGGCTATAGCTCAGCTGGTAGAGTGCTTGCCTCGCAGGCACAAGGCCCTGGGTTCAATCCCCAGCACCATAAAAAAATAAATTAAAAATAAAATAAATAAGACATAAAAAGGGCTGGGTGGTAAAGCACTCAGGGTTGGGGCCCGGCGGTAGAGCTGCTCGCTTAGCATGTGCGGGGCACTAGGTTTGATCCTCAGCATCACATAAAAATAAATAAATAAAATAAAGGTATTGTGTCCAACTAAAACTGAAAAATAAATATAAAAAAATAGTATAAAGACAAGCCACAAAAATAGAAAAAAAATTTGCAGATCATATAAATGATAAAAAATTAATATTCAAAATATATGGAAAACTTTTAGAACAACATACCCAATTCAAAAATGGGCAAAGCGGGCTGGGGTTGTGGCTCAGTGGTACAGTGCTTGCCTAGCATGCGTGAGGCACTGGGTTCGATCCCCGGAACCACGTAAAAATAGAAAATAAAGGTATTATGTTCATCTACAACTAAAAAATTTTTTAAAAAATGGGCAAAGAACTTGAGTAGACACTTACCCACAGACGATATACACACTACCCATAAACACTTGAAAGGTGCCCACATCACTAATCATTATGCAAATACAACGGAAAACAGGAGCCGCACCTCACACCCAGGAGGACATTAATCAAAAAAAAAAAAAAAAAGCAGAAAATGGACTCCCCGAATGGCTCCATGGGGGACAGTTTGTTCATCACTGAAAAGACTCAGGTTCATTTTGCAGTAACACCCCCCAACCCATCCAAAACAACAAAAACAAAAACAAGCGTCGGTGAGGATGTGGACAACCTGGCCTCGCTGCACCCGCGGAGCCACGTCAAGGGTGGCGTCTGTGGAAAACACTGTGGGGTTCCTCAAACACCCCGAAACCGAATCGCCACTAGATCCCATTTCTGGATATACACCCAAAAGAACGGAAAACAGCATCTCAGAGGAGAGACCTCAATGGGCACTCAAGTTCACAGTGGCTAAAACTGGGGGCAAGGCAGTGTCCAGCCACAGGAGCGTATGAGCAAAATGTCATCCATGCCACAGGCTATCCAGCCTTCCGAGGCAAAGCCACTAGACACACCTGAGGACATCACGCTAAGCGAAAGGAGCCCTCACAGCAGACAGGTACTGCATGATTCCACCACATGAAACCCCCAGGGCCCAGGGGAGCCGAGCATCCCCCTACAAGGGGAAGAGGGCTAGAGATGGAGGGCGGTGTGCGCAAGTTCCATTTGTTGCATTTTGTGTTTGCTTGTTGTGGTGTTGGGGATGGAACCCAGCGTCACCTGCCCATTTGGCCGGGCAGGTGCTCGAACGTAGGGCCCAATGCAATTTTTAAAAACTGGAAAAAATTAATTTAAAAATATTGTTATTTGAGAGGAGGACTTTTACCTGGAATATGTAACAAATTCTTATAGCTCATTAACAGAAAGACAAATCAGCCAGTTGCAAAGTAGGCAAAGGGCCTGACTAGACAATCCTCCAAAGATAAGCAAATGACCATAAGCACAAGCAAAGATGTCCCATGCATTATTCATTGAGGAAGTGCAAATCAAAACCACACTCAGATAGCACTTCACACCCTGGAAGATGACGACAATCAGGTCAACAGCAAGTGCTGGCAAGAGTGCAGACAGGAATGGCTCTGACGAGTGGAGGGAGTGTGCTAAGGTGCTCCCCTTCCAGACAGCTGGCATCACCTGGGCAGGTCCTCTCCCAGGAGAGCTGTTCCTACTCACCACACTTCTGATAATAAATACAACTCCAGGGTTCTGCAATTTAGTTCAATGCTGACACTGAGTCCCAGGTCAGTGCAGAGCCCAAGTCCCAGGGTGACAAACCATCTGTTAACCAGGGGTTCCCAGGAGCACTTCCTCAAGTTCGATCATTGCTAGAACAGCTCACAGATGGGGAGGGACTTCACTATCTCAGGTTTATTATAAAGGACAAAACCCAAGAACAGAGGGAGAGACTCGAAGAGCAAGGTAAGGGCGCAGAGCTTCCTGCCTCTCTGGGCCTGCCAGCCCCCAGCCCTAGTTTAGGAATTCTTAGGGAGATTTCATGACCAAATCACTGACCAGGTGATTAACTCAACCCTAGGCCTGACCCCCTGTGGGCGTTTCCAACCTTCTGATCCTGCCTAGGGCCCCAGCCACCAGTCATCTCATTAGCAAACAAAGACTCTCTGGTCACTCTGGAGCCTGGAGGGTGGGGTCACAGGAACTCCAAGCCAGAGAACAAGACTACCACCCCCTGCAAACTTGAGTGAAGGCAGGGTCACACAGGAAAACCACCTGAGCTGCACAGCAGGGGTGAACCACAATCCAACAAAGCTGGCCCAGACACACATGCCCACTGGGCTAAGTTTTGCAAAACTTAAAAGAAATAAAAGATGCAAAAGCCCTTTGTAAGCTGCTGGCCACCTCCCCTTGCCCTGCACAACCTCTGGGGGAACCCAGCTGGGAGCAGAGGGAGCAGACACCAGTGGCCCAGCTGCTGGAAGAGTGCAGGTCAGAGGTTGGCCCAGGGGGAAGAACAAGTCAGGTCTCCACTAAGACGGACAGACTCAGACACAAAACAGACAACTCACCAAGACCCCACCCCCACTGTTCCTTCCCAGGGATTCCCATCAGATCCTCCAAATCACGGGGGGATGGGGGGTTGGGGGTACACGACACTTCTGGGCACGGAATACTGCCAGTCATCCTACCTTCTCGTTCTGGTGATGCAAGGGCGGGACTGCAGAAAATCAGTCCTGGTTCCAAAAGCCTTCGGGACAGAAGCCCAGCATCTTCCCCCAGGCCACACACATCTCTGGCCAGTCACCAGTCTCCAGGAAGCAGCCTGTCTCCCAAGCTCCCAGAGGCAAAGGGCCCTCGACAGCGGCTTCATTCTGCAGTGAATAGGCTCAAGGGTTTACCCAGCTTCCTCCAGGCAGGCGCTTAGCTCCAGTGTCCACTGGCCAGCTTGGCAGTGAGCGTCCTGATCCCACAGGGCTCCCAGAGGGAGTGCGTCTGGGCTCCCTCTTCCTCTCCTACCAACTGGCGAATGAGCTTCTGGAGCCAGAGCCGGTGATGTAAGAAATTCATGACTGGGCTTGAAGCCACACAGCCCAGGCTCTGTCCTGAGCAAATCAGAGGAGGAGACAGGGACAGGACACCGCCCATCTGTGGGACAGGAGGATCACCCTCCAAAGCCCTGTCTATCAGACCTTCATGCCTCTACACCACTCAGCCTGGCCTGCCTCTGCCAAGTAGAAGCACAGGTTCCACCTGGGCCAAAAGCTCTCAGTGCATGGGTACCACAGGTGCCAACAGGGCTGGCAGGCTGCCAAGTGGTGCAGAGGTCCTGGTCTGGCAGGGAGGCTAAGAAGCGTGGCAATTCCTGGAAGGTAGAGAAAATGCAACTTCCTGCCCTCCATCCCCATTCTGGGTCTGGGGTAGGGGGCTCAGAAGCCTGGTTTTTTTTACTCCTTATTGTAGAAGGAATCAAAGGTTATAAGAGTGGAGAGACAGAGGGAACGAGCCATATCCCCCATCCTGCCGTTCCTAAAAAAATCAGCTGGACCCCTCTGGTTTCCTCTCTGCTCCTCTCACTCTCCCATGCCAGATGATTGCGCAGAAGATCCCAGACCTCAGAGCACAGCATCTGTGAACATCTCAGCATTCCCTATAAAAGATAACACTGAACCCAGGGGGGTCCACCACCAAACTATACCCCCAGCCCTTTCCATTTTTATTTTAAGATGGGGTCTTATGGGCTGGGGTTGTGGCTCAGCATGGAGCACTCACCTAGCTAGTGTGAGGCACTGGGTTCAATCCTCAGTACCACATAAAAATAAATAAATAAAATAAAAGTATTGTGTCCAACTACAACTAAAAAAAAAAGTGGGGGGGCTGGAGTTGTGGCTCAGTGGTAAAGCACTCACCTAGCATGTGCAAGGCCCTGGGTTCGATCCTCAACACCACATAAAAATAAGTAAACAAAATAAAGGTATTGTGTCTAATCAAAAAATAAAGAAAAAAAAAAGATGGGGTCTTGTTCAGTTGCTCAGGCTGACCTCAAACTTGTGATCCTCCTGCCTCAGCCTGCCGAGTAGCTGGGATTAGGCACGCTACAGTGGTGCATACTTCTGAGGAGGCTGAGGCAGGAAAGTCTCTTGAGCTCAGGCTTTAGAGGCAAACCTGGTCAACACAGCAAGACCATATCTTAAACATTCACATACACATACACACACACACACATACAAGCTCAAAACAATGATCCCACCTAAAATATGTAATGCAAAGTCCTTGACATCATTGACTATCAAGGGACAGTTTGAATTTGTTCCATTAAGTCCTAAGCTTTCTGAAGTCTGCATTTGAGGACCTTATTCGCAATTGCTGAAAGTTAGGAAGAGCCCAGCTGCTCCTGGACTGGTGAGGAAAGCAATCAGTTTCGATGTCCAGGGAACGGAAGATTACCAGGCGACACAGAGAAAGAGGCACACACACACCAGCCAGGTCACAGACACGGTGCTGCGGAGTCCGCCAGTATGAAACTCTACAAAAGGCAAAACTGGAGGGAGAGAAAACAGATCTGTTTGCAGTGATGAGGAAGGGAAATGACTGCCAACGGACAGATGGGGACTTTCCAGGGAGATGGAAATATTGTTATGACAAGGTGGCCATCATACAGGTGTACACATGTCACAACTCAGCGAACTGCAAGTTTAACATAGGTATGTTTAGTGTCAGTACATCCCACCTCACAGGTGGTGGTGCTGGTGGTATTCCTGCAGTGTGGGGACTGAACTCAAGGCTCAGGCATGCTAGATGATCACTGAGCTACATAAGCCTTTTTTTTTTTTTTTTTAATTTTGAGACAGGGTCTTGCTAAGTTGCTCAGGCTGGCCTCCCTGCCATCCTCCTGCCTGGGCCTCCAGAGCCCTGGGATCACAGGCAAAGACTGCATCTTCACTAGGGTCCCCACATCCCAACAGGAAGGGAGCCAGCT
Source organism: Urocitellus parryii (assembly GCF_045843805.1). Classification (NCBI taxonomy): domain Eukaryota; kingdom Metazoa; phylum Chordata; class Mammalia; order Rodentia; family Sciuridae; genus Urocitellus; species Urocitellus parryii. Next base: position 3,763,511 of record NC_135541.1, read on the forward strand.
CTGTACATTACTTCCTGGACTCTTCAGAATATTAGCTGAGTGATTTCTGTAAATCAGATTCTGTTTTCACTAATTCCATTGTAAAGCCAAAGATGGGGCCCCAAGGGAAAATGTTCCAACCCCACAACACATTACCACTCAACCAGCGTCCACTGGCACGTCTAGGAGACCCAGGCTCCAGGGCAGGCATTCTCGGTCACACACACAGAGCAGCCCCTGCTCTCGGGCGCGGCTGCAGATCTGCATCTGAGAGCAGGACAAGCAAAACGACCCCCCCCCCCCCGCACACCTCATACACCTCCCCACAAGCAGGCTCTGAGGTTATGTGCCTGCTAGGCCCCTTATACCAAGTCTCCCTCCTCTGGCACAGCTGTGGGAGGGCTGGCTGTCTCTCTCTAGGCTGGCTCAAAATGAGGAGGGCACGACATCCACAGCCCACACGGGCCTGGCTGCCCAAGCTGTGGCTCTCATCCTTTGTCTTTGTGTGTGTGTGTGTGTGTGTGTGTGTGTGTGTTGCTGGAGACCAAACCCAGGGCCTCGTGCATACACACAGCAAGCACTCTACCAACTGAGCTATATCCCCAGCCCGGCTCTCTCTTTCGTGAGCTCATGTTTGTAAGTGTCAGATATCACCCCTCACAATACTCACAAGACAGGCACTGTGCATTTCAATTTATAAACACAGACACCGAGGTCTGGGGAGATTAAGGGATGTGCCTGAAGCAAGAGGCAGAGCAGGGCCTGGAACTCAGGCCACCGGCCTCCTGGGCCAGTGCCCCACCTGTCACATAGAGCTTCCACTGACTTGCAAGGCGCCAAGCAGTGGGCACTCAGAGCTACCGATGAGCAGCAGGGGCTTGAAGGTGAAGCAGCGTGCTCAGGTCACTCTGTGTCCACAGGGCAGAGGCTAAACCCATCCCTCCCTCAGGCCTAGGATACAGAGTGCCTACACCCCTGCCCACACTTGCTTTGAAGCTACATTCCTTCAATAGCTTCTGAACTGAGACAGGTGATTACCCTAGTTTCTAGGAGGGTGAGGACTCTGGCACCCTTGCCCTGCTAGGCTGTGACCACCCTCAAGACAGGCAGACTAAATTTTCCACTCCTCAGCTTCCCTCCCAGGGCTCTGCTCCTGCTGGTGTCCAGTGAAGAGTGAAGTCTTGTTAAAATTCATGGCTTGGATGAGCTAGGCCAGGTGGCTCCTCTTTCAACTCAGGTGCTGGCTCAGATGTCCTTAAAGGGCTCCCTACCCTGCTATACCCACTCTCCGGTGTCCAGGGTTTCCAAGGGGCAAGCCAGAGTGACCACCACCCTTTCCACTCCCTTCCCTTGGCATTCATGTTCTTTGCCTGAGGCCCACCTCAGCCAGGATCCTGCTCTGGCATCCCTCAGCCAAGGCTGCCACTTAGGGACAATATGCATCTGTCATTCTGGGGTAGCAAAAGGCAATCTTGTAGAAGCAATAGGTAAGAAAAAGTACACACATGTGCTTGTCAGTTTATGCAAGTGTCTAATGCTGGAGAAAAACTATTTGAAGCTAGTAGAAAAAAAGTATTATTGACTGATAATCATCACCCTGATAAGAAGTAAATAAGAGCCCAGCCCTTCTAGGGTAGATTCAGACCAGTATTTTCTTTATTTGCCAGAGGAGTGGAAGAACTGTAATCAGAAGACCAGGGCGGGACCTGCCTCCAGAGCTCTGGAGCTGGATGAGTTTATTGAGTTACTCAATTTCCTCCTCTACACAGCAGGAGGGGTGGAGATACCCACCACCCGACCTCCAAGGGAAGCTGGGCAAATTGTGAGATGAGACAGCTAAAAACCCTCTTGTAAACAATGAAGCCCAAGATACCCCTAAATCAGCCAGATAAGAAGACCTGATTCCAGGCCCATCCACATCCAAATATCAGTAATTGCTATCACCTTTGCCCCTGAAGGGCTGGAGTGAGTGGGGCCAGGAGAGCCACCTAACAAAGAAAATTAATCAGGGCTTCCCCAAAGACTTCCCTCTAGGAAAATCAAAACTGACCTTGAAGTGGGAAAAGGACCTCAGCCAAGACAGAAGGCTAACTGAGCTCCACTTAATAGCACTTATCAATACACCCAGCCTTTTACGGAGACTGTAACATCCACAGGAAAAGTAACCTGTCCCATGGGGGTAAGGTTTGGGCCCAAGGTCAGCGGGATACCCAACTTCTGCATTTGAGGCACCCACCCCCAAAACTCTCACTAGGGGTCCATGGCAGGTGGCCACAGTGGCCAGACTCCTGATCCTTACTTAGCTCATGCACAAATGCCAGCTTTCCCCGGCTTCCATTCTGCCAGACGCAGAGTAACCTTGAGGCTGCCCTCCCCGCTCCTATGAGAAACCAATTCGCTCATGATCTCCAGCTTCCTCTGGGGGTTCCGGTTTTATCTAAGCTGGACCCATGGAGGAAGGATGGGGGAATGGAGCATTTTTACAACAATACTTGCCCCTATTGTGTAAGATGCTTCCAGGCGGATGCACCACTCATTCCCTTTGCTGAGCAGTGAACCGCTAGAGAAGAAGAGCAGTATCTGTTCCTCGTTTTAACACCTGCTCTCCCCTCCACCAAAGCAGAGCACTTCAGAGATGGTAGATCTGCAGCCCCCTCCCACAGGGGTACACACCCACGAGCTCGAACGAGGGCATCTACGTGCATCTCTGGGTGCTCAGGTTCGCTCAGGCACCGCGGCCGAGGTAACCTCCCGAATCCTGCAGGAGCCGGGGCTGGGGCGCGGGGCCCGGGGCGCGGCGAGCTGGGCACGCCACCAGGGCTGTGCGCCGCCCCCGCCCGTCGCCGGCCCGGTCCGGTCCCGCTTCCTCCACCGTAAGCCGGGTGACGGCGGCCGCCGCCCTTGGGATGCGGCCGGGAGGCCGGTGGGAGGAGCCGACGGGGCCGCCCGGTTCCGCAGCATCGCGAGGCGCATCCCTGCCAGGGAGGGGGTTCCGGGCATCGGATCGCAGCGGATGCCGGTGGGGGCGGCATCCGCGGGCGAGGCCGGCGGGGAAGGGGAGGCGCGGGCGGCGGGGTCCGGGCCGGGCCGGGGGCGCCGCGGGCGCGCGCCGCCGTCTTACCGGCAGATCTGGATGGCGGACGGCGTCTCGGCGACGGGGCCCGACATGGTGGCGGCGGCGGCGGCGGCGGCGGTGGCGGCCGGGGGCGGAGGGAGCAGAGCGCAGGTGTCCGGCGGGCCCGGCGCGGAATGAATGAGCCCGGGCGGCGCCATGGAGGGGGAGGGCGGAGGCGGAGCCATCGCGCCGGCGAGGCGGGCCCTGCGCGCCGGGGGCGAATCGCGCGCGGGCGCCCCGCGCTGGCCCCGCCCCCTCTCTGGCCCCGCCCCGCGGGCCGCCAAGGCCGCTGGCGCCGGCGCAGGCCGCGCGCTCCGACGACGGCGGGGGCGGCTGTGGGGGCGCCGCTTCCAGAAAGTTCGGGGGCGGTTGCGCGGCACCGCTGCGGGGCGGGCACGCGAGCCGCAGCCGTCCCGAGCGCGCCGACCGGTAGCCAGGTCGCAGAGCTCGGCGGGCGCGGGCGCTGCCTGCCTGCGCCGCGGCCGAGTGAGTGCGGGGCGTTCCCTGCGCCCGCGCGGCGATTCGCTGCCGGCGCCGGGCCGGGCTCCGGGTGAGGTCAGCGGGGAGGGCCCCGAGTGCCGGCACACAGCCGAGAGCTGCCCGCCCTGCCCCCGCGCCCCAGCGGTGCCCCCAGGGGAGCCACGAGGTCGCGAAAAGCCTCTTCCTCTGGGGGACTCGGGGCTGCTACTGCGGAGCGCGTGGCCAGAGCAGGGACCGGACTTTGCCGCAGCGGCGCTGAGTGCCCCGGTGGGCCACGGACCCCAGGGCGCACTGGACCGCGCCGCCCGGCCGGACTCCAGAAACACATCCTGGAGGCACCCAGCGCCAGCTTGGGGTGCACGTGCTGCGCGGAGCAGCCTGAAGCCTGTCGCCCTGCTACCGAAGGAGGAAGAGGCGGTCACCCCTACATGCTAGCACCACAGCCGTTTACCTGCTAAGCAGTTGCCTTATTACGTTTTCTACATTGAACGTGGATTTGTACTCAGATTTAAGAAAATAGAGCTCACAAAACGGAAGCTCCCCAGGACGGTTTCAGCGATCCATTTATGCTCTACCAGGAGCGAGGAAAGAGCTGTGCCTCATCCTGGGTGCTTCTGCAGAACCAGAGAGTGAAAGCAGCCCTTAGGCACGATCTGCATCTCCCAGGGCAGAGCACAGCCCCTAAGAGTACGCTTCAGGGCTGGAAGTGTAGCTCAGTGGTCGAAGCCTCGCCTGGCATGCCGGAAGCCCTCAGTTTGGTCCCCACCGCTGGGCCTTTGAATCTGTTTTCTAGGGTGAGTTAAGGTGACTCAACATCAAAGGCCATCAAATCAACCTATTAAATACCACTTCCCCATAAGCGTCCTGAGTCAGAAGGCACTTTCCATATCTGATAAATGGGAGTAATTCTGCCACGCGACCAGCGCTGCGCTGGCTTCATGAAGGAAGGTGCGATTCATGAGTAATTGCTGGGGAGTTTTAAATTAAAGAATCAAGACTCATTACCTTTAATACCAGCTCCTGAAAGGCTTCTCCTAGCTCCTGCCTCCAGCCACCTAAAACGATAGTCTCTTTTGTAAACCTCCCTATCGACAGAGAGAGAAAACGCCAGGGAGTGGACTTTTATTGGGGAACAAAAAATTCCAGGGGAAAATCCCATGCAATGAAGGTTAAGGGGGGCAGCATCCCAAGGTCAGGGGCGACGATTGGGTCTTCAGGGCAGTGGACGGGCTCGCCTCTGCACGGACAAGCCCTCCCTCGGACCTGGGAAAGGGTGGGGAAAGCTCTAATACAGCTGTGTCTAAGCACCTCTCACCTAGCCAGGGAGGTAACTCAAATCACGTTCGAGGATAGCCTCCCACAAGTAATAACATATGCCTCTCTGACTTTTATGAGCATTAAACATCATGCATGCACTGGGCATAGCAGGTGAAACTAGGACTTCCCCTTGGTTCTCTTCCCATCTCTAACTTCCCTAACTCTGCCACCCTTCCCAGGTAGTAAATGCAAAGTAGCAAGCAAGCCCTACCCTGTTTACGTGAGTGAGCTCAGACCAGAGATAATTCCTCAAAAAGTTCCAACACTTTAATGAGAGAGAAATCAGGGCCCCCAAAGCCTGACTTGACCCCCACCCTGGAGTAGAACAATTCCTAGACCAGAAGTATGGGTTGAGTGGGTCAGGATTAAATAGCCTGGCCCCCTCCAGAAGGCGAAAAAGATCTCAAACAACCCCTGTAATATTAGGGAAGGGTGTGGCTATCCTTTGGCCCATGATAGTATCTGTCTACCCAATTCATTTTATAGATGCCAGATAGGCATGGGAAAGAAAAGAGCCCAGCCCCAGGAATTGTGTCCTGATTCCATAGAAAACAGTGCTCCAGATGATTATTTTGAGGCTGCCCTGTCTTGAGGATAGTCTGGGGGGCCATCCCTAAACTGAAACTGAATTATTATTTTTAGAGAATTTTAATATTTATCTTTAAGTTTTCGGCGGACACAACATCTTTGTTTGTATGTGGTACTGAGGATGGAACCCGGGCCGCACGCATGCCAGGTGAGCTCACTACTGCTTGAGCCACATCCCCAGCCCCCAAAACTGAATTATTTTAGCCACAGTGCTAATGGGTTTGCACTGAGCTCTCCTTCCACAGTCTCTCACATTGTTTTCTGCTTTCTCCTTAAGCTCCTGGGCCTTTAAATTCCTGACTTTGAGCAACACTTCTTAAAAGAGCTGCTTGTGCCCACAGCTGCTGTCCTCCCCTCCTCCCAGTCCCCTTTGAACCCATGCCATCTTGATTTCTGTCTCTACTGCTCCACTTAGCAGAGTTTCTTAATTCCTTCCCAGCTGCTAAACCCAATAATCCCTTGTCAGACAGAAGTCACCTTCCTTGGGGCTCAGTTGGAACAGTGCTTTCCTCACATGCGCACGGCCATGGGTTCAATCCCCAGCACCACAAAAAAAAAAAAAAAAAGTCATCTTCATGGTTGCAGCCTTGAGTGACATTGTCCCTCTTCTGGAAGCCCTTCTCCTTTGCTTCCAGTACCCCCACATTGCTTTTCCTCCCTTTTGCTGACCATGCTACTTAGTCTGCTCTGCATGGTTGCCTCGCTCCCCTGCCCTCTTCTCCTCTCAGGACTTTGGAAAGGCCTAGCAGTGCCTGTACTGTCCAGGTCCCACTGTGTCTTGAGAGTTAATTCCCATCTACACAATAATTAGCTCTGGCCAGCCCAGCCTCTCCCCTGAATTCCAGATTGACATATCCACTGCCTGAAGCTGTTCACCTCCTGCTCTTCTGTTCCTCACCTCCCAGAGCTTGCCCCCTCAGGTCTTCCCCCAGCTCTGTGCCTTGCAACACAGAACTTCCGCGTACTTCCTTCCACATGCTCAGGCCAAGAGCCAGGAGTCATCCTGCACTCCTCTCATGTCCTTCTTGCAAACCATCAGTAAATCCTGCAAACTCTATATTCAAAATAAATCTAGAACTGATGGCTTCTTCTCATTGTGGGGTTCAAGACTGCCGCCGCCCACTTCATCTCCTGCTCCAGCCACTCTGCCCTCCCTTGATCATGCCAGGCATGCTCAGAACCTTGGCTTCTGCCCCTCCAGGCTCCTGGAAGAGTGCCTAGCACGTAGTGGATGCTCCATAAAAATGTCATCAACAACTCAATCTGGAGAGATGCTCCTTGACTTATGGGGTCACGTCCCAAAAACCCACAGTGAATTGAAAAATATCTTCAGTCAAAATCCATTCAACACATCTAACCTCCTGATCACAGCCTCGCCTACATCAGTGTTGGGACACTCACATCCACCTGCAGTTAGTCAAATCATCCATCACAAACTGTTTTATAATCTGTTGAATCATGCAATTACTGAGTGACTGTAATCTCCCAAAATGCTGGCAACATGGTCCACTGTAGGGTACCTCAGGATCATCTTCCCTTGGGATCTTGGCTGCCTGGGAGCTGTGGCTCACTGCCACCACCCAGCCTCACAACAGAGGATGGTACCCTCTATTGCCAGCCTGGGAAAGAATCACAGTTCAAAATAAAAAGTACGGTCAAGTGCATACTGCTTTAACACCATTGTAAATTGATAAATCATGTCAAATCATCATCAGAGGTCATCTGTAAATTGTAAATCTGTAAATTGATCTGTCCATGGCAGATGTATCCATGGTCATTTAAAAAAAAGAAAAAGAAAGAAAAAAGCACAGCAGAGCACACCTGAAGCCCGGGACTCAGGAAGCTGAGATAGGAGGATCAAGTTCCAGGCCAGCCTAGGCAACTTAGTGAGGCCCTGTCTCACAACAAATAAAAGGGGGTCTGGGGTGTAGCTCAGTGGTAGAGCACCCCTGGGTTTACTCTCCAGTACACAGAAAAAAATACCTGTGAGCCAGGCATGGTGGACACCTGTAGTCCCAGCTACTCAGGAGGCTGATGCAAGAGAATCTCAAGCCCATGAGTTTGAGACCAGCCTGGACAACACAGCAAGATCCCATCTCAAAACAATTATATAAATAAAACTCAATTTAAGTTTAAGAAATATTTTAAAGGGGCTGGGGTTATGGCTCAGCGGTAGAGTGCTTGCCTTGCATGTGCAAGGCCCTGGGTTCAGTCCTCAGCACCACATAAAAATAAACTGAGTCCAACTACAACTAAAAAATAAATACTAAAAAAAACCACTTGAAATGTATGGTTTAAATAACATTCCAATTTTTATGGAATGATACTTATAAAATTGCTGATAGTGGAAAACTTTGGGAAAAAGGTTTTTACTTTCACTTTATATATTTTTGTACCATTATCACCTGGTCATTTATTTTAGTATTTTTTCATGTCAATGTTGAGTATAGAATATGAAACAATGGGAACTCATGCACAGATGGTGGGAATAAAGTCAGTATATCCACAATGGAGTTTTATTAAGCCACAAAGAAAAATGAAATTATGACATTTGCAGGAAAATTGATGGAACTAGAAACCATCATGTTAAGCAAAATGAGTCAAACTCAGAAGGTTAAGGGTTGTATTGTTTTCTGTCATATGCAGAAGCTAGAAAGGAAAAAAGAAAAGTGGGGAGGATCTCCTAAAAATCACAGGGGATCAGTAGAAAAAAGGGACCAGGGGTGGGATATAGGGCAGGAGGGGACTGTTGGGGCGTGAGATAGCCAGTGTGTCGTTCTACCATGTGCATGGACAACTATGTGACAGCAAACCCCATCAATATGTACAGCTACAATGCATCAATAGAAACGTGGAGGGGAAATCAAAGAGATAAAATGCATAAGTTCATAATTCTGCATGTTAATTGACCAATGCTTAAAAATATGTACTTTTATCTTGAACATAATAAAACATCATGAGGAGATTCTCAAAGTCAGTATATCCTCTTTGCAAAGCAGTTGAAAATAAATTACTAAAGTTAATAATAGCCACCCCTTTTGATCTGCAATTCCACAATTAGGCATATGTACTATATATTTAATTTTGATGCACCCAGATATGCTTTAAAAAGTGTTTCATAAAACACTGTAATAAGCCAGGCATAGTGACACAAGCCTATAATACCAGTGATTCTGGAGGCTGAGGCAGAAGGATCATAAGGTCAAGGCCAGCCTCAGCAACGTAGCAAGGCCTTAAGGAACTTAAAGAGACCATGTCTCAAAATAAAAAAAAGGGTTGGGGTTGTGGCTCAGTGGTCAAGTACCCAAATAAAATACAAGCATCTGACAAATAGGTCTAAATGGGTCTATGGACCATTTTTTCCTTCATATTTTTAGGAAAACATGTAGTGATGCCTATGGTTAAGGGTCTTGGACAGGCCAAATCCTGCATTCCCATTCTGGATTCACCACCTGTGTGGACAGGTCACCTACCCATTCTGTGTCCATGTGCTTCCTCAGTGGGAGGGTACACTGTTGGGGTAACTCAACAGATAAGGAGTGAGATGAAGTGAGGCTCTCTTAATGCCTCAGCGATTAGCATAACCCATTGAGACCTCACATGTGCCCGGAGAGTGCGCCACCACTGAGCTGCACCCCAGCTCAAGAAACGTCATGTTTTAGGGCTGGGGGGTAGCGTGCTCGCCTGGCATGCGTGCGGCCCAGGTTCGATCCTCAGCACCACATACAAACAAAGATGTTGTGTCCGCTGAGAACTAAAAAATAAATATTAAAAATTCTCTCTCTCTCCTCTCTCACTCTCTCTTTAAAAAAAAAAAAAGAAAGGTCATGTTTTAAACTGAAGACATGGTTCTTTTTTTTTTTTTTTTTTTTTTGGAGGGGGTTAATAGGGATAGAACTCAGGAGCACTCGACCACTGAGCCTTGTCCCCAGCCCTATTTTGTATTTTATCTAGGGTCTCACTGAGTGCTTAGTGCCTCTCTTGCTGAGGCTGGCTTTGAACTCCCAATTCTCCTACCTCAGCCTCCCAAGCCATGGGATTATAGGCGTGTGCCACAGGAGCTAAGGCAGGAGGATCACAAGTTTAAAGCCAGCCTCAGCAATTTAGCAAGGCCCTAAGCAACTTAGCAAGACTCTTTTAAATTTAAAAAAATATATTTTTTTTTTACTTAGGGGGATGTGGCTCAGTGGTTAAGCTCCCCCGAGTACAAGCACAGTTAGTAGGGGGCAGTAGGGAAAAGTCCTGATGAATATGGGGCACGTGACCCAAGAATGATCAGCCTGGAGTTGAGCACTGTCGGGGTGACCCTCTCCTGGATGTGGGGTGAGGCAGAAGGCCTGTACTGAACAGGAAAACTCCAGGTCCTGAGAAGGGCTTCTGAGAGGGCAGAGGCCATCTCCAGCTTGCTGCTGCCCTGGTGTGGAGAGCAGGGCCTTTGAGCACAGAGAGGGACATCCAGCCACCTGGGTCCATGTCCCATCAAGGTTACTTCTTGGGCAGCCTCAGCCAACAGGTGGGGTCAGGAGCCCTTCTGGACTAGTACCAACCAGAGAGGAGTGGCCCGGTGCAGGACCAGAGCCACATGGGGGACCATGTGGCCTTAGGTGAGCACTCAGCTGTCTGTACATTGGTTCCCTTGCTGGAAAAAAAAATGGGGAGCCCCTATTACCTGCCCATGGCTTATCACAAGGAGTACATAAGTTGATGTTCTAAAGTGCTTGGAGGGTGGACTGTATGGGATGTGAATTCGATCTCACGAAAATCTTGCCCCCAAAATTATATATCATACAAAAGAACGAGCCTGGAATAAGGCTTGGCACAGAGAAAAGACTTTGTGACCCCACTGGTGAATCCTGGCTGCCCTGAGGTCTGGAGGCTGCAGGGAGGGGTTGACCAAAGAATTCGGATGGCCTCAGTCCTGGAAGAAGACTGAGGCATTCAAGCTGAGACACGGGAGAGAAGGACACTGCAGGGTTTCACAGGGTCTCTCTGTGTTCCCGGGGGGAGTCAGGCAGAGGATGCAGCCAGCAGAGAGGGGCCTGGCCCCTCCGTCCACACAACTCGTCTGGGGTTTCCAATGTAGTATCCAACTACTGTGCTCCACCCCAGAGTTGACGGATGGTGGAGATGCTGCCCCCGAACTGAAAGGAAGGACTCTGGGCATGTTACCTGCAGGGAACCTATGTGAATGCTGCAAGGTAGCCCTCTGTTCCCACAGGGACGACGGACACCTCGGGGCCCACACAAGCACTGCTGGGAGAACAGACCCCAGACCTCCTGCTACCCGGCTGGTTCCTATCTTAACATTCAGAGTCACGTGCTCTGCCCCCAGCACAAACCACTTCAAAGACACCTAAAACTAATAAAAGATCCACTTGCAAGCAGCACCTATAATCCAAGAGGAAAGGCCAAGAGTAAATAGGTCATTACACGGAGGAGAAAAACGTCCACTAGTGTAGAGCAAGCATAGAGACCCTTTCCATTTCCCAGAAGAGGCATTTAGAAATCGTTTCATTGGCTTTAAGTAGGTCAGACTTTCAATCTGGAATCACAGCCATGCCCTGGCACCTGCCAATTAATAGGGTTGGTGAGAGGAGAGCTTCAGAAGGCCTCTTGCCCTTGACACTGGGCTTCTGTGAACTGCAGGGCCCTGGGTATGTCTGTGGCCCTGTGGCGCCACCTAGGGGCAAAGTAAATTTCCACCTGCTCCATGCAGCTCCATGAAGCCTGTTCCTCCTTGGGAGCTCTTGCTGCTAAGCAGAAGAAACCTTCCCCTACTCACCTTCATGTGTTTGTTTGTTGTTTTTTTTTTTTTTGGGGGGGGGGCAGAACTGTTGGTCAACCCCAGGGTCTCACGCATGCTGGACACTAGCTACACTCCCATCTGCCTTACTCGAATTTTTAGCAGGAACTCCACAATTCTGACATAAACCACAGAGACTAGGGCAACTCTACATTCCCCCCACATAAAATGATAAAAAGCGGGAGTCTGATTATGTTTTTCTTAAGGGACTTGCAGAACCGTGGCTCCATGCAGCACCTGATTACGGGCCCGGGTTGCTAGAGGCGCTTCACTTGAGCTCCGGCCAAGGTGCTGAGAGCAAGCAGGGTGTGAAGAGCAAGCCCCGCCTGGAGGCGACTGATACTCCCAACCAAGGAAACCAGCTGGCTTCTGCTGTCCAGGGAGCCAGCCTGGTGACACCCTGCAGGAGCTGTGTCTCCCACAGTCAAGCCCCAGTGAAAGCCCCGCCTGCGTGTTCACATGCCCGACTTACCGTTTCCATGGTCATCGTCATCAGAAGATCCCATGTCCAGCATCATCTTGACTCTGTCATTTCCATAACTGCAACCTCTCCAAAGTCTTAGTGGCTGAGGTGGCTGTCTTGACCACACCCACCACTCCCTCGGTGCCCTAGCTGCAGACCCCCTGGACTCTACCAAACCTCTCCACTGCCCAACCATCTCTCCTCCCCTCCACCCCTTTGTGCTCTCTTCTCACCTGCAGACTCCATAGCAGTCCCTGCATCATTTCTGGACATGCACCCCCGAGTCCCTGGGCCCACTCCCTGTTGGCACTATTGGGACAGTGAAACACAGCCTCCCCTCAATCATCCAACTGAGCACTTATTCCATGCCTGCAGCCAACTGTGCAGCTGCAACTCAGCTGGAGAGAAGCACAAAGACTGCCTGGGCTGGGGCTGCAGCTCCAGGGTAGAGCGCTTGCCCAGCAGACACGAGGCCCAGGGTTCCATCCACAGAACGGGGCCAGAAGCTGGGAACGGGAAAGATCTGCTCAGGCTAGACTCATATTTTAAACCCTTTTACCAAAGTACATCATACCCCAGAAAAGTGCACGCCTTACAGGCACTTTTGAAAGATTTTCATAAAGTGAACAGACACATGTAACTAGCTCCCAGTTTCTTAAACAGAACAGGTCCCCGGGGTGCAGCTCAGTGGTAGGGCGCTTGCCTAGCTTGTGCAAATTTCTGAAAAAAAATTCAGAACCTTGGCAGCGCCACTTGTCTTCATGCCTATCTCCCTGACCAAGCGGCTGCCCTCAGGCTGCCAGTGCTAGATTCATGTTGTCTGCTTTTAAAAACTTTTAGTAAATGGAATCATATTATATGTACTTTTTTGTGTGTGCACACGGTACTGGGAATGAAACCCAGGGTGCTCTATCACTGAGCTCCACCCGCAGCCCTTTTTATTTCAAGACAAGGCTGGCCTCCAACTTGAGACCCTCCTCCCTCAGCCCCCACCCCCAGTCACTGGGATCACAGGTGAGTGTCACTGCATCCTGCTCCATCCTCTGTTCCCTCTTCCTCTTCTGCTCCCTTTCGGGTTGTGCGTACATTCTGGCACCTTAGCTATACCTTACCACGTCGGCAGTTCCCATCGTGTCCTCCATGGACCCATGGAGTCCCAGAGACCCTTCCAGGGGATCAAAATCATTTCATAATTACACTAAAATGCTCTTGGCCTTTTTGATTCCTGTTCAGTGTGGTGACTTTCCAGCTGCAGGCTGATGTGTGGCAAAAAATGTATAAAAGGAAAGAAAAATGCTCAGAAGATCTGTATGATATAAAATACCGGGAGCCAGTCTTTCCCAGATGATTGCTGCAAGATGCTACACTGTAGTCATGCATGGGTTAAATAACCATTCAAATGCCAGGTAGGGATTGGGGGAGAGAGCACTTGCCTAGGGTGCAAGAGGCCCTGGGTTCTGGGCCCTAGATTTGATCCCCAACACCCCAAAGGAAAAAAAAAAAAGGCAAGGTAGATCAATGGAGTTTAATGTAATAGAGCATAAAATACAACAATACAGTTTCATATTCTGCTCTGTAACTAACCTTTGAGAAACTAGGACTTTCGAGGAACTGTGGCACACACCTGTAATCCCAGAGAGTCAGGGGGCCAGTAAGGAGGATCACAAGTTCAAGGTCAGCTGCAGCAACTTGCAAGACCCTGTCTCAAAATAAAAAATTTAAAAAATAAAATAAAGGGCTGGGGACATAGCTCAGTGGTAGGGTATTTACCTATCATGGCTGAGGCCCTGGGATCAAGCTCCAGTACTGCAGAAATCAAAAACAAGAAACTAGTACTAATTGAGCTCAGATGTAGTATCAAAGAAAAATATCTGAAATTTACTGAAAATATTATTAAAATATTCTTTCCTTTCCCAATTTTATTAGGCCATTTTTCTTCATCTCTTTTACCAAAACAACCTGCCATAACACATATAGGGCAGAAGCAGATGTGAGAGCCAGCTGTCTCTCATCACTCCACGTGGTAGAGATTTGCAAAACAATGCCATTCTTCCCAATATTTTTGTTTTACTTTTTAAAAATATTTATTTCTCTCTCTTTTTTTTAGTTGTAGTTGGACACAATACCTTTACTTTATTTATTTTTATGTGGTGCTGAAGATTGAACCCAGGGCCTTGCATGTGCTAGGTGAGCACTCTAACGCTGAGCCACGGCCCCAGCCCCTATTTTTGTTTTATTAAATGTAATATAATAACAATTAGTACTATTAGCTTTGGTGCTAGGAATTGAACTCAGAAGTGCTTTACCGCTGAGCTATGTCCCCATAGCAAGACAGGGTCTTGCTAAGTTCATTAGCGCCTCACCAAGTTGCTGAAGTTGGCTTTGAACTTGTGATCCTCCTGCCTCAGCCTCTAAGTCATGGAATTACAGGTGTGCACCAGTATACATGACTGTAATTATTTTTAAAGTGAAAATGTTATTTATGCTGACATATAATTATTGTAGTTCATGAGTCAGTATATTCAAAATGTATGTCTTGATTGTTAATCCAGTAAACAGAAATGGATACATCCCACCACAGGGGTCAGAAAGTGTTTCCAGGGCAGGGATGTAGCTCAGTGGCAGAGTGCTTACCCAGGGTATGGTTGGATCTGGAGGGTCCCCCAAAGGCTCACGTGTTAAAGGCTTGGCCCCCAATGCAGTGACATTCAGAGGTGGGGTTTGGGGGAAGTCACTGGATCATGAGGTCCTTATCAGTGGACTGTTGGAGGTGGTGGAAACTGGGAGATGGGTCCTTGAGGTCCTGGGAGCACTATATCTTGTCCTTGGCGTCCCTCTTTCCCCACTTCCCGTCCCAGTCCCCCATTCCTTTCCCTCGCCCTCTCCCTGTCTCTAGCAGCCATGGAGCCAGCTGACCCTGGGTGCAAACCTCTTAACTATGAGCTAAAATACATCTTTTCTCCTTTGATTTGGTTTGCTCAGATATTTTGTCATAGTGACAAAAATCTGACTAGTGCATCCAGCCTGTGTGAGGCCCTGAGTCTACCCCCAGTATCACATAGAAAGAGAGAAAGAAATGTTCTCCAGCAGTGACTGGCTGGTACTAAGCACTCATTCCTTGTGGTGCTCGTAACAAATGACCATGGAACTTGGGGACCCTCTTGCTTTGTGTGCCTCTTGTCTTCTGTGTCCTCTCCTCTCTGGTAAGGTCAACAGCCGTTGGACTGAGGGCCCACCTAATCCGGTACGACTGCATTTAATCATACATGCAAGGACTCTATTTCACAATAGGATCACACCCTGAGGTTCCAGTGGGTGTGAATCTGGGGATCACTATTCAACCCTTATGCCTGGTGCACTAGTAGACAGGGACGTCCTAAAGAGTGTGACGATCTGTCAGGAAGCACAAGAGGATGGGGAGGGAAACAGGATGGAAGGGGTAACACTGGAAGACCAATCACCAGAGGTCAGGTGCTCCACAGCGGAGTCAGGGCACGCTGGGCCCTGTGACAAACGGCAGGGCCATGTCCCCTGAGGAGCCGCAGGTTCTCTAGAACACCAGCGGGGCTAGATTCCGAGGTGCTGAGTCGAAGGGAGTGGGAATGCATTTGGATAGGGGCGAGTGCTCTGCTTTGGCACTGCCCTCCTGGGAGACTGGCTCCTGCCCTCACTAAGTGAGGCCACCGGTAGGAGGAGGGCTGCAGGGCTCAGAGAGGGACCTCGCTGCCGAGGATGTGCTGTATGAACCTGGAAACCCCCTGTTGGGACTAGGTCCTGCGCAGGGCTGAAGGGCACCATTTGCCAAATTAGTAAGGATGGCATGGCAAAGGCTTGTGGCATCACCAAGAAGCAGGGCAGCAGCAGACAGTAGGAGATGCCGCTCTAGAATCAGGCTCTGTCGTGCTGCCTGGTGGACTCCAGAACTGCAGAGGCCCACGGCATGCCCAGCTGTCAGAGCCAGGGGTCAGAATTATTGCCAAGACAGAGTGGCAGAGGGTGAGGGAGACATCAGAGAGGGCCCAGCACTTTTAAGGGCAAAATGGATGCACAGCCATGGGGGCACTCACTTCCTGGTCTGTGCAATTAAAAGACACAAAGAATGGAGGCTCCGGGGCCGGCCACAATTGTGAAAAGCACTGACTGCTTCTCCAGGTTCCACACTCAAGACCGGTTTCAGACCCAGAAACCACCGATGGAAGGAAAGCTGGGTCCCCAAAAAGTCCTTGCAACCTGTAGCAAATGGGTACAGTAATCATTTCCAGGATCCCAGGATCTAGGCTCTGAGCTCATGTTGATCCTGAGAAACCCCAGAGTCTCATACTTAGACCGGAGGCGTGTGGAGGCTGGGTAATAGCTGCAGTCCTCACCCTGGCTGACTCACAGGGCCACTCACTGGGTTCTAGCCACTGTGGTTGACTGTCTGGTCCCTGGCTGTGGAGCTGCCAGTCGTCTTGATACTGGCCCAGCCCCACATCCGTTCTCTGACTTGTGGGATGATAATAGTAGAGATCAAGTGTAAATTCTAAATGTCCCACCGAGATAATCAATAGTAAATCAAAACAATCTATGATTCCAGGAGGGCCAGGCTTGGTGGCACTTCCTGTGATCCCAGTGACTTGGGAGGCTGAGGCAGGAGGATCACAAGTTTGAAGCCAGCCTGGGTAATACAATGAGTCCCTGTCTCAAAATAAAAATGAAAAATCGCTGGGGGTACAGCTTAGTGGCAGCATACCAGGGTTAAACCTCCAGGACCACAGGAAAAATAAAATCAAATCCCAGGGGATGGAAAAATTAATACCATCTTAAAAGACCTAAAAGATGCATTATATTGTCATTGAATTGACCAATCAGATCCTACAATAGCCAGATAACTCCAGGAGGGCTTCAGCAGACTCAATCAAGTCAGAAGCCCATGGCAGGGAGGGGCTTTTATTTTTGGTGGCAAAATAAACGTAAATCTTTGCTAGGCAGGTTTGTCTGGCCTCAGGTGTGGTGTGTAGTCACTATTGACTCAGACACAGGACCAGAGAACCTCTGGAGTAGGGTGTGGAAATATGAATTTATCAAGCTTACCAGATAGATAGGAAGGACAGGGAATAAGAGAAGCCAACACATCACCTCGATGATGTGTGTGTGAATGCATGTCAGAGCCTGTGGGGGCGAAGCCACAGGAAGGCAATTACCCTGGTACTGCTGTCTGAGAAGTCCAGTCAATGTTGGGCAGAGGTGGGTTCACCCCAGAGCTGCTGAGGCTCAAACCTGGGGCCCCTCAGGGGCACAGACATGGAATAACAGATGTTCCGGGGCAGAGGGGAGACCAGGCACGACACCAGGAAGAATTCCTATGGAATTTTGGTTGTCTGGTAAATTGCTCAAAGAGAAACCAAACGCATGGGGACGTGCAACTCCAAGTACCACACCCATTTTATATGACCTGTTTCTTTCATTCTGAATATTCATCTTCACCCTTAGGAGTTTATAGCCATCAAAAGTCAGTCCCCTGGATCTGCCTTTGAGTTTTGAGGTCTGGGGTGGTTCTTGATTTTTTTCTTTTTTTAAGTCTGGCCTCGAACTCCTGGGCTCATGAGAGCCTCCTGCTTCAGCCTCCCGACTGCTCAGGACTGCAGGTGCGCGCAGTCCTATGTTCCCTGAGATTTATTAAAAATCCTAATATGCCGAACACCAAGATGACCGGCTCTGCTCTGGGCTCACTCTCCACAACCGGAGCAGCAGCGAGCTCGTATCCTGTTTGGAATTTTCTTGCTTTACCGCCGGACTCCTGGGCCAGGGAACCCCTCATTCACGCAACCAGGTTCTGGGATGGGCGGTCCGGCCCCTGCTCCCTGCTGCCCCCCAGTGGAACTCGGGCGGCAGCACCGCGCGCGCAGGGCGTGTCCTCCGGCGCCTTTCTCACGCTCCTGAAACCATTCTTCATTCTATTGGAGCTGCTCTAAGCGCCTGGGGCCTTGCCAGGGCCTCCGAGAACCCAGAGTGAAACTTGTTACTCACTGGGAACCCCCGGTGGGTGGCTGCCTTCTCCCCCACATCACATGCCCAGGCAGCTCTCCGAAAGGGCGGTTCAGCCTCAGGGACACGCTCCCTGAGGCACACTCTGCTCCCCAGACACAGCCACCTTCTAGGGACCCACATAAGAACTAAAGCGGGGCGCGGGGTGCAGCTCAGCGGCAGAACGCTGGCTTTGCCTGCACCAGGCCCAGGACTCCTTCCCCAGCTCCAGGGGAAATAAGCCCGTGGCTGGATCTGTTCTCCAGGACAGCTCTGCCAACCTGGTACATTTCTGAAAAGTAAATTTGCAAAATAAATAACTAAATAAAAAGTGAAAAGTCAATACGGGCCTGATGTAGTGGGCTGTGCCTGGGCAGAGGCTTCCAGACCCCTGAGGAGGGCAAGACCACCCCTGGACCCTGGCCAAGACCACTGACCTTTTCCACTCTGCCAATCTAGCTGTGGCCATTAACTGATATAGGTGTTGTGCATGAGATGAGAAGGCCCTCTTTGCCACTGTCACCTCCAGAGGGGAGATCCCAAAGGGAGGGCTTAGGGGATGCCACAAGGCCTTGGGTTCTCCCGACTTTCCAGCAGACTAGGTTCATTCTGCTCCTGTCCCAGGTGAACCAGCAGGAGACTGACCTGCAGGAGCCTCCATGCACAGGTTGGCAGCAAAACCTGTAAATGCCTGTGGGAGGATTTCTCCTTAGCAACCCACTCTTTAGCCTCACACCCATAGAGATGGGACTTGACCTCTCCCAACTACCTGGTGCCAGAGGAGCAGGTGGGGACCTGTCTCCTCAGGAGTACATGTTTCAGCAAGATGAGTTCCCAGACACCTCGGTTGTTGGGTCACAGAATCATTTCTCCCACTGGTTTTATGAGAGAGAGAGAGAGAGAGAGAGAGAGAGAGAGAGAGAGAGAGGGGGGGGGGGGGGAGGGAGAGATAGATAGATATAGGGGCCGTTCCTTCAGATGAGATGTGGGGATCTTAAAATGCCCTGTGAGCTCCATGCTCCTCTGTGGGCAGTGGAGATAGATCCCAGTGATAAAGCCCCTGCTTAGCATGCACAAGGCACTGGGGGCGGGGGGAAGCCACAGAAAGAGCCACTGCCTGCACACTTTTGGCCATCAGAGGGGTCCTGCAGCTAGAGAGTTGCCAGGAAGAGGTGGCTGACTGCCTTATGGAGGAGGCTGTGGGGTCCCTGTGCACAAGCCCAGCTGAGAGTTCCAGCCCAGGCCTCCCTGACAGCTCCTGCTCATCCCTGCTAAGAACCTCTGGCTTCTGCCTCCGGCCCAGAACTTTTCGTGCCTTGGCATGCCAGTGCCCAGCTGACTGCCCAACTCAGGTCCCCCAGAGCACCTGACCCTGTGCGTCACTGGTCTATCCACTCTCACCCCCCTCCCCAACTGCTTGTCCTGTCACCAGAGGGGACCAATCCAGTGCAGGTCATAGAATTGGGAGCCAAGATAGGTGTTCAGATGCAAGAAGTGGCAACAGAGAGACTTCTGCCATTTCCCACCTGGTTTAAACCCATACTGAAAGTTTTTATTTCTGGAGACAAGAACCCTGTCCTCTGCGAGCCTGAAGCAAAGCTCTGCAGCCAAGGAGGAACCTGGAGCTCACAGGGTGGGCATGGGCCAGGGGTAACCTGCCCCTTATGCTTAAATGAACTCTGGAAAGTGGGCCGCATTTGTCCTTCCAAGAAGCACTGGCCTTCATGGAATAAATATTTAAAAGTGAACCCAGGGATAAGCAACTCAGTGAAACCCTGTCTCTAAATAAAAATACAAAATAGGGCTGGGAATGAGGCTCAGTGGCTACATTCAATCCCCATATCCACCCCCCCCCTCCAAAAAAAAAAAAAAAAGAGTGAGCCCAGGGGCCCAGGGTGGAAGTTAAGCAAAAACGCAGGCTGGGCAAGCTTTAGCACCCTGCACCCAATCACAACTCTGTTCACTAGTCCACCATGTTTATTGAGCACCACTCTACACCCAGTGCCCTGGACACTCGGCCCCAGCCCTGCCCTCTGGGAGTTTATAGTCTAGTCATGGCCCATTGAAGCCTTTGGGGGCACCTCACCCTGTTGTCTTGATGTTCATTTCTTTTTCCAGTAATGCCCACAGCTTTCCCCACATCCTGTCACCCAAACCAGTGCCCAGATCCTCATGGGCTGTGTGGCCTAGGCTGACTTAGTGACTGCCCTTTCCCCATCAGTTTTGCCTTCTTCCTCTTGTGCCTAGGTCCCTAGCACAGGCTGTTGGTCTGGGGGCTGGGGGAGAACTCCCTATCTTCCAGCAATGCTCAGCAAGTCCCTCAGGAAATGATGACAGTGACTGACAGTGGGCAGCAAGTCCTCCAACCCCCTCTGGGGCACCATTACCAGGATCCACAGGTCCCCCCTGGGGTCCTCCCAGCGAGCCTCCTGCCTTTCATAGGGAAGAAAGAAACTTGTTCTTAAGAACAATTTGAGGGGCTGGGGATGTGGCTCAAGTGGTAGCGCGCTCGCCCGGCCATGCGTGCGGCCCGGGTTCGATCCTCAGCACCACATACCAACAAAGATGTTGTGTCTGCCGAGAACTAAAATAAATAAATAAATAAATATTAAAAAAAAAAAAAAAAAAAAAAAAAAAAAAAAAGAACAATTTGATTCCAGTAACCAGTTCCCAGGAACTGTAGAGAAAGCAGGAAGGGGTCTCCTGTTCCCTAACACATGCCATCTCTTGAATTTCTGTCACCCTGTGGCATGGACCCTGTTCTACTCACACTGCACCACAGCTGTGCTGGGCTCAGGCCCTCCAGAGACAAACTTCCTTCTCATCGCACCCCTCTGTACACCCCAAAACCACCTTATGCTTGGGGAAATAAATCCTTCCAAGACCACCTTAGGAAGCCCTCACCCGCAGCCACATAAGTAACTGGGGAGGACAGCCTAGGAGTGGAGGTGACGGCTCTCCAGCCCTACATTTCCTTTACCTTTTTCTGATGCTCTGCGGAGCCATGGCAGTGACCAAAACCCCAAAGGCCATCGCCTTAGATTTCCAAGCCCATCTGGGCAGGAAGTAGGCCCAAGCAGGACTGGGTAGGCAGTGCTCAGTCTGAGCAGACGGCTGCACCTGGCCAGGTGAGCTCCTGGCCCAGGCCTTGGTCTGGTGCCAGCCCTATGGCAGGTGCATCACTGCCCAGGCAGTTTGTGGCTAGCGCAGTTCCAGAGCCAGCTGGGACGGGGAGGGCTTGTTCCTCACCCTACAGCCACTTGCCCCTTCTCCTATCTAGACACGTCTAACCTGGGGGTGAAGCAGGGCAGCTCCCCTTATTTGTTCCGGCTGAATCCTTGAGGGCTGCGGTCTTCCACACGGGTCACAAACATCCCATTCCAGCCTTCATCCCATTCCAGCTGGTCCCTCTTTATGGGAACAGTGGCCACCACCAAGAGCTTCGTTGCCCTGCCTGGGGCCTTCCAGTTCCCTTGCAGTCACCAGGGCCTGTGGACTGGCCAAGGGACTACCACGGCCGCCAGAGCCCAGGGCCACCGGGAGGTGCAGGTGGAGAGGGCGCAGGAGCCTGCGCAGGTGGTGGCGCTGGCGAGGGGGGCCCATCAGAGTCTCCAGCCCGCCAGCCATCAGGGGTAACGCTTGATGCCCTTCGACGAAGGTGCTCCAGCAGGCGCGCGCTTACGGTGGGCTCCAGGACGCGGCAGGACGGCAGCACACGAGTCAGGCGCGCCAGACAGGCACTGTAGCCTTCTTGGTAGCTGTCGCGTGGCGCTGCGGAGGGAGAGAGGCGTGAGACACCCAGGGTGAAAGGTGAGGAGCGCAGGGGTCTGGGCAAAGGGTGTGGTAGGCGGGGAGTGGGAGCAGGGTCACTCACGTGGCACTTCCGGGGAGTAGGGGGACGCAGGCTGCTCCTGCAGGAAGCGCACGGTCATTTCCAGAATGTCGGCCTTCTCCAACTTTGAGAAGCGCGAGTTCTGCCCCAGGCCGCGATGGAGAGGAACAGAGACCAACAAACAAAACAGATCTCTGACAGCAGCCACCAACAGCACTGCGCTCCAGGCGCGCGTGTGGTCCTCTGTGGGTCGGCTCCTCAGTGCCTGTCCAGCCCAGGCTTGGCCTTGGGATCCCTCTAGCCTGTTCCTCAGGCAGGAGCACTGCCCGCCCTTGGCGCCCCGGCGCCCTCCACCTCCGCTTCCCGGTTCACTGAACCGCGACGAACCCCAGGGAACTCACCTCCCTGCCCAGCAGAGGCAGGATGAGCCCCTTGAGCTGGCTCAGGCTCTCATTGATGCGTGCGCGCCTGCGCTTCTCCAGCAGCGGCTTCAGGGTCTGTGGGCGCGAGGTTGAGCGCAGCGGCTGCGGTTAGGTGGGTGGCGGTGCCGGATCCCTCCCGCCTCCAGTCCCCAATTCCTACCTTGCGCAGCTCTGCCGCATCCCCTGCCCGGCGAGGCAGTCCCATGCTCGGAGGAAAGTGGCGGTGGCTGCGGGTCCCGCGCGGGGGGGGGGAGACTTGGGTAGGCAGGAAGAGCCGAGACAGAGACCAAGACCGAAGTCCGGGGCGCGGCCCGGGCCCGCGCCAAAGAAGTGTGCTGCGCCTGCAGCCGGGTTTAAGTTGGCGGTGTCACCGCCCCGCCCCGCCACTCCCACCTCTCGCCTTTGTTCCTACTAAGGATAAGGTTAAAGGGGAACACAATGGTGCCCCCAGGGATGCCGCTCCCGGCCTTCCAACCCAGCTGCGGCAGGGGTCACGGAATCCGTGGGCGTTATTGGGCTCATAACAGCGCTGACCCGGTGGGCAGAAAGGGCGGGTGAAGCCAGGCTTGCCCTGGCTCTGGCTGTGGGCCCTCTCCAACGCCGCCCTTCTTCATTCACGCCCCGCAGGAGGACTCAGAGAGTTCTAGGAGCCGGGGCAGGGACCCAGAGGCTGCAGGCGTGCCAAGGTCAGGGTCTCAGGGAGAGCCCACGAAGATTACTAGGAGACACTCCTGCCACCAGCTGCTCTGAGCTGGGCGGGGAAACTGAGGCTCCGAGAGAGGTCGCGTCTTGTCGTGGCCCTAGGTGTTGGGAACGACCAAGTCAGGACTAGCGCGCGGGAGGTTAAACTCCTATAAACTCCTCCGCGGCTCGCGGATCAGCTCAGGGATCAGCTGGTTCCCCACCCTCGGTTTTGGATAGGGAATTTAAGCCTCAAAGGAGGCAACCCAGAAGCCCCTTGGAGCTCATTTTTATTTCACCAGGGCTCCAGATTCCCCACCCGCAGGAGCTCACGTGACTAGCAGGCGGAGCGTCCTAGGTGCCGGTTCTCGGCCGCCCTCCTCTGGGAGTGGGGGGGGCCAGCGGCGCGCCAGGGCACGCCTCCGCGACGCGTGGCCGTTGCTGCTGCAAACTGGCAGGCGTCCCCCGCCCATCTGCTACGGGCTCCCTTCCCCCATGGGCTGGCGGGGCAACGGCCACCCCTGCGGACCACAATGCAAACTGCGGGGCAGATTGTTGAATGCGCAGTTGGCAGAACCCACCAAGCCAAATCCAGGAGGAAGTGCGATGGGGCTAAGCCAAGGCAGGCTCTGTCCAGGGTGCTGGATGGACCCCTTCTTTCTCCAGCATAGCCCAACCCCCACTTCTAGCCCAGGTCCCTTTCCATAGTGTTCCTCCAACAGGGCAAAAGAAGACCAGCTACCCATCAGGAAGGGGACCCGAAGCAGCCTGGCCAAAAGGAGCCAGGGCCACCCACTCCTGTGTGTACCAAGCAGAGGACCTCTGGTCACAATCCAGGAGTACTTTCTGTGTGCTAAGCTCAGGGCCAAACTCTTTTTTCCCCTAACTTCCATGAATCCTCATAACAGTTCCAATTATGAGAATAAAGCATTCAATACATGTGTCCTAGCAAGGCTTGGGGGTGCCCTGTCCCTCACTCATGGTTGTTTAGATGCCTATGAGCCAGCCTCCTCTAAGGGAATTATTATTTAAGAGCTTTGCAGATCACTCCACTTACGCACCCCAGGCCATACACACTGATGGCCCACCCTGCACCAAAACCTGCATCGTTGAGGAGAGACCGATACTGAGGAGAAGGCAGTTCGTCCTGAGACACCCCCCTTCAGGCCTAGGAACACTATTTGAGGACAGGGGGCAGAGGAACACACTCTTTTGCAATGCCAGTTACTCCTGAATTTAAGTCTCTCCCTCACCACTCCCCCATGACTATAAAGGACTTTGGCCAGGTCACTCACAGTTTGCTTCAACCACAGGATTGTGGGGTCTTGTTGCTTATTGGAAGGAGTCCTTTAGAACTGGAGCAACTTAGGTGCGACAGCTGGGTGGACAGGATATAGGGTGCAGGCTTTAGGTGAGCTAGGGCCTCCTACAGGGCCATGGGGACAGAATCCATCCTGGTCTCCACTCCTGGGAAGTACATTGACCCGTGGGTGGGAGAGAGGCCTGAACTTAGCCTGAACAGTTTTTTCCCACCCACCAGCTGGGCCCTGTCACTCTCTGGATGGGGCCTGTGGTCACTGGGATCTGGGATCTCTTCCCAGCAGTTTCTGGATACCTGACAGCCTCACTACTGTCTGTCACGGTATGGCAGACATGGCATGTCTGTCTCAGATTCCATCAGAGAGATGAAAGGAGAGAGTCCTCAAGTTGACACTTAGAAGGTGGGAGGCAATGGGGTGCTCTGGCCAGAGAACTTCAAGTACCAAGGGAAGAAGAGCACAGCCAGGTCAGTGGAGAGTGTGCTTTGCCATTTCCCAGATTTTTGCAGGGGGGGGGATTGAACTCAGGGAACCTTGACCACTGAGCCATATCCCCAGCCCTATTTTGTATTTTATTTAGAGACACAGCCTCACAGAGTTGCTTAGTGCCTCGCCATTGCTGAGGCTGGCTTTTTAAAAAAATATTTATTTATTTATGTATTTTCTTTTTTAGTTTTAGGTGGACACATTATTTTTTTTTTTTAATGTGGTGCTGAGGATCGTACCCAGCGCCCTATGCATGCTAGGCAAGCGCTTCACCACTGAGCCACAACTCCAGCCCCCTGAGGCTGGCTTTGAACTTATATCCTCCTGTCTCAGCCTCCAGAGCCACTGGGATTACAGGTGTGTGCCACTGTGCCTGGCCTCCCAGATGCATCATCTTAGGAGAGATGACTTAAAACAAAACAAGCTCCTGGTGCCTCATTTTCCTCTGCTCTGAGATCAGGATAACAGCTATACTTCCTTCAGCCTCCCTGTGTGAATTAATATCCAGGTGAAGCTTGGAACAAACCTGATAAGTGGCAAGAGTTCCATGCATGTGTCATGTCTTGAGGGGCCTCTTTGGTGTTGCTAGAAAGGACCCAGCAGGCTCAGTGGATGTGGGGGCCCCAGAGAGGACAAAAAGGCCTGGCAGAAAGGGCCAGGCTCCCAGTCTGAGTGTATGCTGTGTCCTCAGGGAATCTGAGAAACAGGTTAACGGGGGTGGGTGCTCATGCCTGGCATTTGTATAGATGTCACTATCAGAGTGGGAGGGGCCAAGGGGATCTGCCCTATTCAGAGGGATGGTAGCAGTGCATGTAAGAGATGAGGTGTCCATGGCTGGAGGAGGGCACCTTGGGGGTGGAGGACATGAATTGCAGGGATTTGTACTCATCAAGGAGTCACAGCGGAACATAACTCAAGAAAGGCAATTTAGTCCCTCGCTCGGGCTACTTGCTGGCTGAGGGGCACTGCCTCTCTGGGCATGCTGGAGGAGGGCAGTCCGAAGGCAGCGAGTGCATTGCTCTCGCCATAACAGACATAGTAGTGAGGCTGTCAGGAATCCGCTGGGAAGAGGTCCCAGATCCCAAGGACCACAGGCCCCATCCAGAGAGTGAGAGGGTCCAGCTGGGTTGAAGTCGTTGGAAACCCACCTGGCCAGGGCACAGTGGCTCTGGTTTTAGGTCACCAGCGAGCTGCTGAAAGCCACCACGCCTGGCGCCATCAGGTGGCGGCCCCAGAGAATGGTATTGGAGGCAGCCGCAGAGATCAGAACGAAGACTTCAAGTGTTCCTGGAAGCAGCTTCATTCTACAGCTTATCCAGAGCCGCCTTGTGCCGGCAGGTGCCAGGCGCTGGGTGAAAGTCAGCAGCGGACAGGGGCTGGGCTCTCATGGGTCTCCGATGGGGGTGAGGTGAGGTGGGATGAGAAAGGAAGGGCACAGGCTGTATCAAGGTCGCTCGATATGCTTATTGCGCTTCTTACAGCTACGCAGCCCCCACTTTCTGGCATTTCTGCTCGGGTCCAGAGGTCCTTGCCTCCTCCAGCTCCCACAACCGGTTTCTAGCCACGCCCGCAGGGTTTGGTGCACATGCGCTCCGCCGCCCGCCCTCGGGCGCCTTCCTGCGTCCTAGCGCGGGGTCACGGCATCTTCCTTCTGGATGACGGCGCTGGTGCGTCTCCCGCTGGCCCCAGCCCTCACGCCCCCACTTTCTCTTCTAGCTTGGCAGCCCCAGGCCTTCAAGCCCAGGGTCGACAGCGGCCCTGGGAGATCTGAATCTGCGGTGTCCAGACCCACAGTTCTGAGCTCACTGGCCCCGCCTGTCCTTTCCTCCTTCTCTCCCTCCCAGAGGACCTGAGGGCAGTGCGTAGGTCTGAAGGCAGAGCCCTCGAGGGCTTGGTGGGCCTGTTCCTACTTCAGGGCCTTTGTCCTTTCAGACCTCTCCCCTCCACCGGGAATGGATGTCCCTTTTCATCCCCCTAAACCTAGACACCTCCTTCAGATGGATCTTTCTCTGGCCGCTCAAGTCGCCCCGACAAATCACTTCCTATTACCCCCTTTTGCCTGTTCTAATGACACGTGTCATCCCCTGGAACTGCAATCGTCGCTGGCTTGTGTCTCCAGAGCCCACATAGTGGCCAAGTGGGCAGATGAATGACTTCCTCTGTGCCTGGACGGCTCTCGAATTCTAGCCCAGTTTTGCGGTCTTTTGGGGCCTCAGTTTTTACGTGAGGCAAATTAGGAAAGAAGCCCTGAATGCACCTGTCCCTGTCACCGGAGTGGTCCCCGCGGGCGGGGGACTCTGGGCAGCGGAGGCGGGGCGAAAAGGGGGCGGGGCGGGGGCGGGCCCGTGGCTTAAGCTGGGCGCCCGCGGGGTCCCCGCCCCAGAGTCAGCCGAGGCGGAGCGGAGCATTAAGCGGTGCAGATCCAGGGCCAAGCAGACAGCCGCTCCGCCTTCCGGGTCCGCACAGCCCCGACGGCCCAGCCACGCGCATGGCACCCCGGGAAACGCACTGAGTGCGGGGTCGCGGCGCCGCGGGTGGCACAATGGCCCTGGAGCAGGCACTGCAGGCGGCGCGGCAGGGAGATTTGGATGTGCTGAGGTCCCTGCATGCAGCCAACCTGCTGGGGCCCTCCCTGCGCGACCCCCTGGACGCCCTGCCTGTGCACCACGCGGCCCGCGCGGGCAAGCTGCACTGTCTGCGCTTCTTGGTGGAGGAGGCAGCCCTGCCCGCTGCGGCCCGCGCACGAAACGGCGCCACACCGGCCCACGACGCCGCAGCTACCGGCCACCTCGCCTGCCTGCAGTGGCTGCTCTCGCAGGGCGGCTGCAGGGTGCAGGTGGGTCCGCTGCTCCCCAAGCGGCTTGGGGATTCCTCCCCAGAGAGGGTTTCCTCCCAGCCCCGCTGGCGAGAGGGTAGGTGGGATTGGGTCCTCCTGGCTTAGCTGAACTCTCCTTCCAAAGAGCTGTGGATGGGGTGGTCTTCAGGGATTGAGTCCCTGGGCAGATGCCCTAGCAAGCCCTGGCCCCCTCCCTGGAGGAGCAGTGGGTAGTATTGGAGAAACCGAGGAGAATTGGGCTCAGTGGGCCGGCGTTGCATGGGAGAGACACAGCACTGATCCTGGAGTCCTGGGGGTGGGGCAAAGGGCTTGGATGGCAGAACCAGAAGCCCATGCCCTCCAGGATCCGATCTGGAGGTGGGGATGGGCAAACTCCCACAGCTCACTTGACGCTGAGATGCAGAAGTCCCTAAGCCAGGGTGTGGGGCTAGGGTGATGGGACATGAGAATGGGGTCTCCACAGGACATCAGCACTTTCAGGCCTTCCAGCTCTAAGTTACTTCTCAGCTCCCTCTGGGTCTTCGTGTCCCTAGGCCCCAACTGGTCACTTTGAGGAGTGACCTCCCAGGGGAGTCCTGGCTGATGAGAAGAAGCTAGCCAGGTGAGGATCAGGGAGTTGTGAGCATAGGGACAGGAAGTACCAAGCTCTCAGGTGGACACGTCCTTCTGCTGGAGAACAGCAAGGAGGGAGCGTGTGGAGTGGGCTGCAGAGGGGACAGGCCACCAGGGCCAGGCCAGAGGGTCTCTGGGCTGAGGTGAAGAATTTGGATGATGTTCTGGTTGTGGGGGCAGCCAGTGGTGGGAGGGGCAGAATTGATTTTCCACTTATGAAGAACACTGGCTTAACTTCGGAGAGAAGGGAGGAGGTGGGGCCTCCTCTAAGCTGGTTTGTTGTGCCCTAAGGAAGGCCAAACCCAGCCTAGTCTCACGTCCTCAGAGGGCAAGGCCCCCCATCCCATCCTTCCTGGGAGGTGGAGCAGCCCCTTATCTCCTGGCTGGCCCTGCTATCGAGGGTTCCTGGCCATGTGGCCTATGCCCACTCTTTTGGGAGGTGCCTGCCTCCCTGATCCTGGTGTGCAGGCTTGGCTGGAAGCCTTCCTCTCCTCCCTGATCCCAGTGTCCAGCTTGGCCGGAAGCCTCCCTTACCACTGCAGAGGAGGTGGAAGGAGTGAGTGGCCTTGTGCCCAGTTTATCAAGTCTCCTGCCCTCCATCCCCAACACACTTGAGTGCTAGGGGTGGAAGTGGGAGGAGGGGATGACCTCGATCCCTGGTTCTGCCCATCCCACAAGATAAGCAGCTTAGGGTGTGGGCCACAGCACAGGAGAGGCCTGAGGCCTGAGGCCTGGACAGCTCGTGGCACTCTCTGTACTGAGTCTGTACTGCCATTGCCACCCGGAAACCCTGAGCCATCAGGACCCCCTGGAGCGCCAGACCTTTAGTTCCCAGGGCCAGTGAAGAGGGCCAGCCCTTCTCAAGATCTGATATCAGGACGTCTTTCACCATGGTCCTACTTGGGCCACCTCTAGCCAGCCCTGTCCTGTGAACTCAGGGGACAGACTGAACAGTCTCCTCACACCCACAGCATACGAGAGGGGCCTCAGCATCTTCCTCAGCTTCCTGTGGGCCATTTATTCTCTGCCCCCACAATCCTCGTCACCTCCTTAATGGGACAGCCAATCTGTTCCTCTCGTCCCATGACTTGGCAGTGCCCAGTGCTCCCCAGTCCCCTTGTCCTCCTTTCCTTTCAGGAGCCTCAGAGGTCCTCTTCCCATCGAGATTTACCTTCACCAAGGTCTCTGGCCAATTCCTCCTACCTTAGCCACATCTGTCCTTGCCCTTGTCATGGGCAAGGAGGGATGAGAGGCCTCACTTTCCTGATCCTAGTGGACTGCATCCACTAGGATATCTCACTGCTGCCCCAACCCTTCCCTGCCCTGCCTGTTGTCCCAGGTGCCTGGTGTGTTGATTCTAGAGTGGTGCCCAGTTTTTCACATGTGTCAGCCTCTGAGTCCAGACGCTCGAGTTCTTGCCTGGGTGCTGTGAGCAGCCCCTTCCCCCAACAGACACACAGTGGATGTGTAGTATGGATGTTCTCGGCCCAGAGGTTCTGGGGCTCCTGTGGGGGTCTTGCCCAGCCCCTCCTAGGGACCACCATAGCCCACATATACACTGCTGGCTGACTGCTCCATGGGACCAAGAACACAGCCTGTTCCCATGGCCCAGCCCAGAAGAGTCTGGGGTCAGTTCCTGTACTGAGGTTGGGCCGTCAGAGGTATGCCAAAGTGGAGGCATCCATCCTGTGAAAGATTTGGGAAGCAGGGAGAAGGAGAGGGCGAGAGGGGATGCAGCGTGCTCCCCCCAATCCCAGTGCCATCCTGACACAGCCCAACATCCCCCCCTTCCTGGCCCTGCCTCAGCCAAGCAACACACTTGCTCATTCAGGCGTTCGGTTGTGTCAGGGCTTTGGCCTGGGCCTGAAGCCAGGACTCCTGCTGTCACTCCCTCCCGGGTGCCGTGTCCCGGGAGCTGTGTGGGGGTGTCACCGTGGCATCCTGCAGGCCTCTGAAGACCACAGTGCTATGGTCAAAGCAGGCCACTCAGTTTCCCAAAGACAGAAGCAGGATTCCAACTTTTGGGATCAGCTCTATCCCAAAAAACCTGTTGAGGGAGGCCTGACCACAGCGCAAGGGAGGACAGAGAGGACAGGACTGCCCCCCAGGCCAGGGGGAGGCTGGCAGTGGCCCAAGCCCGTGGCAGGGGCAGATCCAGGCCAGAGAACTTGAACCACCTCTCCTCCCACAGGACAAAGACAATTCTGGTGCCACGGTCCTGCATCTGGCTGCCCGCTTCGGCCACCCTGAGGTGGTGAACTGGCTGCTGCGTTACGGCGGTGGGGAACCCACCATGGCCACAGACACGGGCGCCTTGCCTGTCCACTATGCCGCCGCCAAAGGAGACTTCCCCTCCCTGAGGCTTCTTGTCGGGCACTACCCTGAGTAAGGACCCCAACCCTTTTTAATTTTTTTGGTGCTGGGGATGGAACCCAGGGCCTTGCACATGCCAGGCAAGTGCTCTGCCACGGAGCTGCATCCCCAGGCCAGGTCCTCCCTCTGCCACGCCGCTCATCTTCTCTGGGTGTGATGGCTTCCTTGGCCATCTCATCTGCAAAGCCTGTCCCCCTTAGCCGCAGCAGCAACTGGGCTTGGGAAGCTGGACGTGCAACCCGTGGTCACCTGCCTGTGTTCATTTAGCGGTTGGAAAGGGGGAGGGGAAGGCAGGAGCACCTCCTGGACCCTCATCAGTCAGGCGGAGGGGCCTGGCCAGTACTCAGGCAGTTAGGGAAGCCGCCCTCCTGGCCCCGGAGCCCAGGCCAAGTTATCCAGAGAGCACGTGCATTCCTGTGGCCCCTCACCCGTTCCCACTGCCAGGGGGGACAAGGCTCCCAAACTCCCAGGGTCCCTGTCTGAGAAAGCAGCTGGGTGGTAAGCCGGGGAGCCCCGGGGTGGGGTGGGGTGGGGGCATGTGGAAGAAAGGGGGGCCCTGCAGAGCCAGAGTCACATGAGGAGCTGGGTGAGGGCAGGAACCAGTTCTCAGGTGCGCCCGAAGGTAGGGGTCCTGGGGAAAGCCACAGGCCCTTCTGGGGGAGCAGGACACCAATGGGATGGCGCCAGAGTGGTGATTCTGGCCAGTGACTTTTCTCTCCTGGTGGGTGCCTGCTCCAGGAGCCAAAAAGTGGCCCCAACCTCAGGAGGGGAACACCTATGAGGTAAAAGGGTCTGGCCCATTCATGAGGGTGACTTCAGGGCCACTGGCCACCAGGGAGCAGGCCAGAGGCCAGCTTAGCCATGTGACAACACAACAAGGTATCTGTAGCTGGCAGCCTGTTGGGCCCAGGCATACTGACATGGATGTAGTCCCCCCACCCAGGACAGGAAGGCTGAGCCTGGTTTCATCGTCCTAGGCGAGGACTTCTTGTCTGGTGAGTGGGAGACCCAGCAGGATCTGCCTGGGATGGGCGTTCTCCTCACAGTCATTTGGTGGCCACTCTGTGTCAGGTTCGGGTCAGGTCAAAGTCCGTGGAATTTAGAGTAAGAGGGCCCCCGAGACCCTTGAGTGCAGGGTATCCCTGTGTCATTCACAGGTTTTGGCCCAGACTCCGGTTAGACACTCCAGGTTGGGGCTCTGGGGAGCCACACCTGTGACATGATGCCCCCACCTCCACAGTTACGGTTCTGATGCTTCAAGCAGATGACACTAAGGTCCCAAGGAGGAAGGTCACGCAGCAAGGAAGTGCTTCTGCCCCTGCCAGCCTGCCCAGTACACCTGAGGTGCCCAGAGGGCCAGGCTGATCCTGGGGCCACCAGAACCTAGCAGTGTGAATTGAGAGGGCTCCAAGCCTGTCTGCAAGTACTGATGAGACCTGCTGTCCCCAGGCCCTCTGGGGGCTGGATCCCAGGCGCTGGGGAGACTGGCTGAGCCATGGAATACTCTTGTGGGCTTCAGGTCTTGAGGACCCTGATCCCCTCCCAAACCATGCCAGATCTGGGCATGACCGGGCTGTGGTGCCCAGCTCTGTAGCCAGATGCCTTGGGCTGATGAGCTGCCAGCACCCCCAGGAGTCACCATGAATCTCAGGGAGGTGGACAGAGGGCTTGGGCTCTGTTCCCTGCAGTGGTGTGTGACCTGGCTGATAAGGAGGTGCTTTTGTGTGGTTGCCAGGCTGGGCTCAGGCCGGAGGGGATGGCTGGCGATTGGGACTGGGGGTTGGTATACCCACGTAGGCTCCCGTCTTGGGGCTGGAGACTCTTGCTCCCCAGGGCTGTGCATACGAGGGCTGGGGAAGGCAGAAGCTGGGTGACCCTGACCACAGGCCCAGTTGAGGAGCCAGGCAGCCCGGATCTGAAGGCTGTGACTCTCTGCTCTCGTGAGCCTCCTGGGCCTGCTGTGAAGGCCTTTGAATTATTCACGAGGGCTCAGCTCTCTTCCTGGGCCCATGAGCCTGTGAGGGAGGAAGGACACCCCGAACTAGCAGTGGAAATTTGATACTACGCAGGGAGGCCGTGGGCAGCTCTGGGCTGCGATGGTGACAAGGTGCAGGGGAGGGCTGGACAGCCTGTGGGAGGCCTGCTAACGCCTGAGATGGCAGAAAGGGCTTGAGTCTCTGGGAACATCCTGCACCGACCACTCTTCCTCTAATCTATCCCAGTTCATTGAGCCGGATCTTACCAGAGGCAGAGAGCTGGCCATGGTGACCTCAGGGGTGGGCTGCTGAGCTCCCGCTGAAAAGGAGCCCTGAACCGGGGCCGGGCAGAGCTGACTAGAGCTGTCCCAGGCCCTGGGTCTCAGCTGGAGAGGGCTACTGACCCTCCTGGACAGGAACATGAGTGGCCAGTGAGGGGATGAGGTGTCTCGATCCCCAGCTGGGGCTGCCTGGGAAGGGCAGGGAGCAGGTAGACCCCTGACCCCCAGGAACCACCCACTGTGCCTCCACCATGTCTGCTTCTGACATCCCTGGGGACCGACCAGTCAGAGAGAGGCTCCGGGCTCAGCCCAGAGCTTTGGAGAGAGGAGGGGGCTCCAGGTTCTCCCCATGGGGGCCCCTACCTGTCATGGTAAACTGAAGATCACTGGCCCACAGACTCTCTACTCCAGCTCCTTCCCTCAGCCCTCCCCCAGACCTGAAGCTGCACAGGGATTAAAAAGTGTTTCAGGGTAAACCGGAAACTGCTCCTGCCTGCCCAGTGCCTCCCGGGGCCTGGCACCAGGTGGTGTTCTCTGAGCCTCTCACCCACTCTAGACAGTAGCTCCGTCATCAGTTCATTTTATAGACTCACTCACTCAAACTCATTCAAATAATATTCATTTATTTATTTTGGATACTGAGGATTGAACCCAAGGGTGTTCTCCTCCTGAGCTACATCCCCAGCCCTTTTCTATTTTTTGTTTTATTTTATTTTTATTTTGTGAACCTCCTATCTCAGATTACCAAGTTTCTGGGATTATAGGCATGTGCCATCACACCCAGTTTTGACTAATGTTTATTGAGCATCTGCTATGTGCTGGGCAATATTCTAAGTGCCAGAGATACATTAGTGAACCAGGCAGATGTCTCTGCTTCGTGGAGCTGGTCGACATAGACATGGTGCCTCCAAGAGGCTTATTGACCAACTGCAGGCACCACTGGTTTGCTGTGTGACCTTGGGCAAACTGCATCCCCCACTCCTGGTCCAGGTCCTAATCTCTCAGTGTTCCAAGTTTGCCAAGTACTTCCCTTGGTTCCTTCTTTAGTAAAATACCTCAGGGAGGGCTGGGGTTGTGGCTCAGTGGCAGAGCACTTGCCTCGCACATGTGAGGCACTGTGTTCGATCCTCAGCAGCACATAAAAATAAATAAAATAAATACATGTATCCATCTCTAACTAAAAAAATATTAAAAAACAAAATGAGAAAAAAAAAAAAAAAAACCTCATGGAGCCTGGCTGCTCACAGAGCTTCAGGCAGCCCCTGACGGGATGGGTAGAAAGGGGCTTCATGAAAGGGGCTTCCCCAGGGACTCACCTCTTAGGGAGCCCCAGGGCCTGTGGCTCAGCCCTCCCTTTGTGAAGCCCGGAGCTTTTGCCTGGGCTGGGGTAGCCCCTTACCTGCTGGGCACCTGTTTCTGCCTCAGGCAGCAAGGACTCACTCATTCTTAATTACCACTCCCAGGCCTACTCTTGGTATTTGTGGAGGTCACCTGGGCAGCAGGGCCTGGGGCAGGGCTTGTGCTACCTGGTCCCAACTGGGAAAGGCAGCAGCCAGCCTTGCCCCTGACCCAGGTGGAGGCTCTGAGAAAGGAGGGCCAGGTGGGATCTGAGAAGCCCCCGAAGTGAGGCTTCTGTCTCCACCCACAGCTCCTGGTCCTGGCCTGTCACCTAACTGTGGTCCACCAGCCGCCCTCTGACTGGTCTCCCCACCTTGATCCTGGCCCTGCCAGCCCAGCTCCATCTGTAGCCTTTGACGGTGCGGAGAGGCCACTAGGCAATGGACAGGCTCCTGGCTCGCCGACGGTGAAGGCCACCCCTTACAGTGGCCCCGGGGGCCCTCCCACCTGGCCCTGCTCCCTCTCACCTCAACCCTCCTCTCCATAACTCACCCGTGCTCCTCCCCAGCCACACTGCCCCTCCTGGGGGCTGGCACCCTGCAGCTGCGTGGGTGGGGCCCTCTCCTGAACCTCTCCAGAGAGCCCCTGCCTGCTGGGTCCCCCTTCAGGTCTTCACTGGGTGGCCACCTTCTCAGCCAGGCCAGCCCTGGGCCTGCTCACAGGGTAACCCGCCCCCACAACACGCTCGTGGCCTGGCTCTTTTCCCCTGCGGCCCTGATCAGGAGCTGGCATTGTGTGCCACCTGCTCTGTGTGTTCCTCTGTTTGTCCCCTTAACAGGCAGTGAGCGCTTGTTGGATGGAGGAGTCTGGGGCCATCAGAGTAAGGTCGCCCCTCTGACCTTAGATGAAACTCCCTTTCTGAGCCTCCACGTGCCCATCTGGCCAGGCACTGTCTGTCCTACCAGGCTGAGCCCTAGTGAGCGGGCATCATGCAGCTCCTTCCTGCTCGAAGACACACTTATTTTTTCAACAACTAGCCTGAGCCCTCTAACCTTCCAGCCCGCCTGCACCGGTGGCTTTTGAGAAGCAGAGGACAGAGTCGGGAGCAGGCAGCCCGTTTGGATGTGCGTTCTGGCTGCTCCTGGGTGCTGGTCTGCCAGCCACTGCCCCAGGAGGACAGAGCTCCAAGAGGCCAAGGGCTCTGCCGCTTTCACGGCTCTGCCTGTCCAGCAGGTAGAGCCCTGGAATCTGCGTCTACAGAAAGAACACGATAAAGTAAAGAAATTGGGAGGAAATTCTCTAGGTTGAGGGGGTTGGGAAGGCCTTTCCGAGGAGCTGGGAGTGGACACTGAGTTGGAAGCAGTCAGCCATGCCAAGCTCTGCCCTGAGGGTGTAGCCACAGCCCTGGCACAGAGGGCGGAGGCAGGGTCTGGCTAAATGGCAGGTCAGAAGGAAGGTCTGGAAGGCTGGAAGAGTTGCAGGGATGTGCTGGCCTCTGGAACTATTCCAAGCTTGTCGGGGATTAGGGTGTCAATGGACTGTTCTAGAACCTTCCTCAAAACAGGGCTGTGCTTCTTCCCTGAACCGAGCCTGATTTAGGCTCTTTTGCTCTAAGCAGGGGGTGTGATGCAATGTAGAGCCCAGAAGGCTGCCTGACTCTTCAGATCAGCTCAAGCCACAACAAGATCCGGTCCTTGGGGTGCCAGCCGCTTTCTGACCTCTCTCAGGGCAGGAGTCTTAAGCAGCTGGGAGGGCCACTGGACATTTTGCTCTTTGACCTGAGTCTGAATCCGTGGGGGGACTGATCACTCCTTGTTCCCTGGGCCAGCATAAACAGTAAGCTGGCACAAATTTGGACAGAGAATTCCAACAGACCCTTACAAGCATTCTACATTTCTTTTGTGCAGTCAGAGGGTGGCTTGCTTAATAGTTACAGTTTGTCCAGATCATCTTTTTCCCCTAAGCGAAAAGAAAAGCATGGTTTATGTGATCACGACCAGGACGCTTCCAACCTATGAAAAGGGTTTGGCTCAGGGTCTTTGAAGACTCCAGAGTTGGAGATCAAGAAGGAGGGTGGAGCCTGATGTGATGGCCATGCCTATAATCCCAGTGACTTGGGAGGCTGAGGCAGAAGGATTGCAAGTTCAAGGCCAACCTCAGAGATTTAGCAAGATGCTGTTTCAAATATTTAAAAAAGGTTGGGTGAGACTGGGAACAGTTCAATTCCCTGAGTTCGATTCCCAGTAGGAGAAGGAGAAAGAGGAGGAGGAGGGAGAAGAAGGAGAAAATGAAGAGAAAAAAGAAATGATGTCTAACCTAAGCTGTGCTTGGCCTGGACACCCCATGACAGCTGTGAGTGCCCTTGGTGGCTGGTCCTCCTGGTATGAGGAGGCACATAGTGGCTACCACTTCACGGATGGGGTTTGGAAGGCAAAAGAAGGGATACTGTGGCACAGCTTGTGGGGGATAGGACTCACACTAGGCCCTGGGCCTTCCTGTGGAGTCCCCCTCATGTCCAGTCCCACTCAGAGCTGAGCTCACTGGCAGGGAGGCTCCTGAATGCCCAGCAGTGAGCTCTGCAGAGAAGGACAGTTGTTTATGCACAAAGAGGGAGACAGACAGAGAGGACGGCTGTGGACACTGCACAGCTGGAGTCCCCCCCTCCAGCTCTCTGACCTCGTGGGCCAGGCTCACAAGGCTGGCTCTGCCTGCTCCACCTCAAGTGATGGTAGCTCTCTAGGGCTCCTTTCCTGGTCCTGGTCGGTAGAAGGAGACTGATGCTCCCGGCCATGAACGCATGGGGAGGACTAGATAAGAGAATGGGCGCATCTCAGTGCTCGGAACAAGTGATCATTCAATAAATAGTAGCTGCTGTCACTATTATTAACCATTTTTTTATTACTACTGGTATTCATGATTCTTTCCAAGTGGGAGTTCTCTTTTGTTCCTTATGCTTACCCATATTTTTGTAATTCTCCCCAGTGAGTGGGAGGGAGCCCATATTTCTCTTGCCTCCAGGTCAAGCAGGAAGAGAACTAGGCTAGTCCTCTAGGCACCCCTGTGGCCCATCAAGCATATGTGCCCTATGTCCCGGGGTCTCCTGGGCAGGAGGTTCTGACTGCACCATAGAGATCATGGCTGAAATACTACTAATAATGGGGGCAGCCTCCAGTCTTTATTAGACTGTCAGGACTCTGTTGGGAGTGGCAACTAGTAGGCACCACTGCCCCCTGCTGTCCATCTCCCTCTCAGACTGGCTGGGCCCCCTGGCGTGATGGCTACCTGCCACAGGGGGTGTTGGGAGGGCAGAGCTCAACACAGATCTGGTCCCCTTTGTCATTTACACTGCCTTGTGCTGCCCCCTGTCCCAGAGAGGGCCCCAGGCCCCGAGACCCCAGCACTTGCCATGCCTTGGTTACAGGGTGAATAATTCAGGCTGCTGAGTGTCAGTCATGAAATATTCAACAGGCTGTTCCTGGCACACCAGCATGCGTATGTGTGGGGGCAATGCCGGCACTGGGGCGTGGAGGCCAGGGCAGCGGGCCAGCATGTTTCTGAGGAGAGGTGCAAGGCTGGGCCTCTGGCTTGCCCTGTGCTGATTGGCAGGACCCTCTCTGATCTCGACAGGGGGCGGGGTACAGAAGGACAGCCAGGCACAGCGCCTCCTCCCCTCAACTTATAAAGCACCAGGCTCTGCTTTGGCCCCAGTATTAGCAGATCTGTGTCAGGGAAGCGGGGTTCCCAGGCCAGAGAGTGGTGCCCAGTGCAGGCTGCAGATGACCTGGGGACTCCAGGGACAGAGAACAAGAAGTCTACTGGGAGGCATGTGTGAGAGACAGCAGAGTGCACACATGGCTCGGTCACGCTGAGGTGACAGGAAGGTGGGTGAATGAGCAGATAGAGGAGGAGGGAATGGCTTAGGGCATGAGCTGATGGACAGATGGACAGGCGACTGGATGAGAGGCTTGGGGGGTGTGGGTTGTGCATGTGATCGCCACTGTGGGTGTGTAGATACGGAGGGCAGTTGAGGGTAAGGATGTGAAGAAATGTGTTCCTAGGGCGCCAAGGTCTAATCAGAGACCGGCAGGATATAGCCCCTATCTTGAGCTTCTAGACTTGTAGAGAACCAGGGGGATCTGGGAGTAGATTGTGGCTCCACCTAGTGTCCCATTGCGGTAACTGCACTCTGAACTGACTTCACCCATCCATCAGCCTAGTGGCCAGGCCAGCTTCTGTGTTCCCTAGCAGCACCTCACCAGTGGGGCTGGCTCACTGTTCCCCAGTTAGGACAATGAGCTAGGTGGAGAAGCAAGGATGAAGGGCAGTGACAGCTGAAAAGTAAGCTGTAGTGGAAGCACCTGGGACATAGGGCCCCTCCCCCACTCTGTCTTTTCAGTACCTGCAAACTTACTGCAGGGGAGGCCCTGCATCCCAGACAGATATGTGTTCCCATGCCACTTACCAGCTGAGTGGCCTGTGGCAACACATGGACCAAGCCTCAGTTGCCTTTCTGCAAAATGGGAATGACAGTGGGACTTAAGATGAACCTTCCTAGCTAAGCATGGTGGTGCACAACTGTAATCCCAGTTACTTGGGAGCATCAGACAAAGGGATTCCAAGTTCAAGGCCATCTTGGGCAATTTGATTAGCCCCTGTCTCAAAATTTGTAATAATAATAATAATAATGACTGGGAATGTAACTCAGTAGTAGAGCACTCCTGGGCTTAATCCTCAGTACTGAAAAAAAAAAACAGAAAGAAAGAAAGAAAGAAAGGAAGGAAGGAAGGAAGGAAGGAAGGAAGGAGAACCACCACCACCACCTTGGTGCAACTCAAAACCCAGGATGTCAATGAACTTCAAATTTGAGATAAATATTTTTTGGTATAAGTATGTTCCATGCAATATCTGGGATATGCTAACACATTATTGATATTTATCTGAAATTCAGATTTAAGTGGCATCCTGTGTTTCATCTGGCAACGCTAACCCTCCCTGACCTCCAGGAACTCCCTCCTCTGGGTTAGAACTAGGCCAGAAGCCGTTATGGCTAACCAAGCATGACAGGCCATCCACGGAGCTGCCCCAGGGTAGGAGGGGTCCAGAGCAATGTAGGACATTGGTAAAGGTGGGACTGTTCCCTAAGAGCAAGATGTGCTGTCAGATACTTTATAAAAACCAGGCTGCTGTGGGTGGGACCACAGCCAAGGGGACCGGGAGGCTGCTGAGGGACCTAGTCCAACCCACTCTCCCGGTCCTCCGGGGCTCCCAGGATTGAGGCAAGGACGACCGCAGGCACTGAGAGACCATGGTGGGTGTTGCATATTCGCAGGGGAGTGAATGCCCAAACCAAGAATGGTGCCACGCCCCTGTACCTGGCGTGCCAGGAGGGCCACCTGGAGGTGACGCAGTACCTGGTGCAGGAGTGCGGCGCGGACCCGCACGCGCGCGCCCACGATGGCATGACCCCACTGCACGCAGCAGCACAGATGGGCCACAGCTCGGTCATCGTGTGGCTGGTGAGCTGGTCACAGGAAGGGAGGGGGCCTGGGAATGGGCACGGGGCGGTGGCCCAGCCAGGAGGGGCCTGGTGCCCAGTCCCCGCCCTTTTCTCCGCCCCTCTCTCCAGGTGAGCTGCACCGACGTGAGCCTGTCGGAGCAGGACAAAGACGGCGCCACAGCCATGCACTTCGCCGCAAGCCGCGGCCACGCCAAAGTGCTCAGCTGGCTCCTGCTGCACGGCGGCGAGATCTCGGCCGACCTGTGGGGCGGGACCCCGCTGCACGACGCCGCAGAGAACGGCGAGCTGGAGGTCAGGGCGGCCCGAGAGGGGCGGGGCCTAGGGGCGGGCGGGGCCCGGGGCGGGGCCCGGGCGGGGCGCGCGCCCTCTGCTGGCGCCGCGCTCTCAGCACAGCCCCGCCCGGGCGCGGGGCGCCCGTCGCCGCCAGGTGCTCACCCCATGCCCCCGCAGTGCTGCCAGATCCTGGTAGTGAACGGCGCGGAGCTGGACGTCCGCGACCGTGACGGGTACACGGCCGCCGACCTGTCGGACTACAATGGCCACAGCCACTGCACCCGCTACCTGCGCACCGTGGAGAACCTGGTATGACCCGGGTACAGCCTTCGTTGTCATCTCATCCCGCCTCCCACCCCAGGGGTAGAAGTCTTACCCCTTCTACCAAGGAGGGAGCTGAAGTTCAGGGACGTGCATCCCCTTGCCCAAGGTGACACAAGGAGTACATGTCCTTGACCACTGTCAGACCTACCTCTCAGCCCAGATCCACTGCCCACTGGGGAGCAAGGCACAGTGAGGTGCAAGAGGACAAAAGGTCAAGGGAAGGGAGACAGGGAGGACCAGAGTCATTCTGACAAGAGATAAGGCTAGGAGAGATCAGAAGACTCCAACCAGGGGCCAGCCAAGTTCATTCACCCACCCACATTATCAGCTCATTTAACTGACAGCCACCCTCTGAGGTAGGTAATGCTAGTGAATCCATGTCACAGGTGAGTAAACTGAATCTCCTGGAGACCCAAGGTCATGCAGACAGTAAGTGGTGGAGGACCACTCTTTCTTGACCACAATACCACATGCTGGTGCATTCCTAGTTAATTCATAACCGGACACTTATGTGACTCTTGTAAATTATTTTATTATGGTTGCTCAGCCATGAAATAACCCACTGGGGCCTGGACTCAGGTGTGGATGTCACCAAGTCTAGGGCCCTGCCCATCTGCTTTCTTGGAGAAATGAGGTAGGAAGAGGGTGGACCTCACTGACATCTGCAGAAATAAGCTGATAGTTCCAGAAGACAGCCAGGCCATGATTGGGGCTTTCAAAAGAAGCCCAGAGGAGAGACAGTGGATGGTCCCTGGACTGACTACCCCAGTCCTGGGGTCTGCAAAGAGTAGCAAGGCCCAGGATCAGAGACTGCAGGTAGACTAGAGGATGAATTCCCCCCTGGAAAGGAACTTGCAAAGAGTGTGGGTGGCCCTGCAGCTAGTGAGTACCCTGTCACTGGGGCCTACAAGCAGGGGTAGACACTGTCATGGGCCATTCTGCCCCAAAGGTGAGTTCCTTCCAGCTGAGAGAATCTGTCTCTGTTGTGGGGCTGTGGGCGCAGCAGCAGAGCCCAGGACCTTCCAGGACCCTCCAGTACCTCCTGAGAGTTTGCTCCACTGCTAGCAATAATTTATTGAATTTATTGAATTTTGACTCTGGCGGGCTGAGTGCTTGGCAGGTGTCAAGTTCATCTTATAGTAACTGTTGGCACATAAGACATTCTCTAGATATCATGCCATGCATGGCACTTAACTTTTAAAGTCTTTTTTGGCCACCCACTGGGCAAGGAACATTGTACTTACCCATTTACAGATGAAGAAACAGGCACAGAAAAGACAAGTGAGTGTCCAAGGTTGCGAGGCTAATAAGTGGAGGGGGGTAATTTAAAGCCATTTTCTCAGGCTGCAAAGCCTGAGTCCCAGCCTTTTGTGTCTGTAGCCCATGGGGGTCAGGACCAGGTGCCCTTGGTGCCCACTAGTGTCAGCCAAGAAAAGGGTACCTTCAGGCCGTCCCCCAAAGCCATTATCCTGGGCTCCCCTTTGGCTCTTAGGATAGTGAGCAGAGGCTGAACCTCCTGAATGTGCGTGGGTGGGCAGGAGGGCCTGACACTCTCACCGAGGCAGGTCCAGCTACAGCAGTGACAGATACAAGCCACCAAGGATGCTGGCCCAGAAAAGGCAAACACTCCCAAAGAGCCCCTAATTACAGGGCCAATGAGCGTGGCTGCAGAGCTGTTACCTGGTACCAGGCTGCCTCCCTTTCCCAGGGGGCCTGTGACACTTCTCAGGCAGGGAGGGGGCATGGGGCAGGGAGGAGTAGGTCTGGGCAGGAGACAGCAGAGAGAGCAGGCTTGCCGGCAGCAGGACAGCATGGGCAATGTAAGCAGGGCCCCCAGCCTGATCCCAGCCTGTGGTCAGAGGCACAGAGAGGGAGGGGGACAGGCTTGGGAGCCTGAGCAGGGGCTGCCCATCCCAGCCCAGCTGGGCCACCAGGCCCCACCCTTCCCCCCCCCCCAGCCCCATCAGGAGACTGGCTGGGTTGGTGCTGGGAGCTGACAGGTTGGGAAAGGAGAAACGGGGGTTTTTCAGCAGGTAAGAGGGGACGGCTCTCCCTGTACCCCACCCCAAACCCCCTCCTGAAGAAACACAGAGCCCAGGCCCTCTGCTGGTTGATAAGGGAAGGCTGGTGCATGACCGTCTCCCTGGGGTGCAGCCCAGGGCCCCTTCCCTTTGTGGCTTCTAGCCTCCTGAGCAGGGAGGGGCCAGGATGGGAGTATCTCTGGAACCCGAGGTCCTGCTAGGGGGCTGGACTTGAATCTTAGCCTCAGAAGAACCCAAGACCCTTTTGCAATGGGGAAAGGATCTCAGAGAGGGAAGTGACTTGACTGAAGTCACACAGCAAGGGCATGCCTGAATGGGACCTGGCCCAGAAAGCGCAGGTCTGTGGAGGAGGCTTGCCCTCACAGCCCTCCTGCCTTCTCCTCAGAGTGTGGAGCATCGAGTACTGTCCCAGGATTCGTCCACTGAGCTGGAGGCAAAGCAGCCTGACTCGGGCATGTCCTCACCCAACACCACCATGTCAGTCCAGCCACAGAACTTTGACCTCAGCTCGCCTGCCAGCACCCTCTCCAACTATGACTCCTGCTCTTCCAGCCACTCCAGCATCAAGGGCCAGCGCCCTCCTCCTCGTGGTGAGTGGGCTGGAGGGAGAGGGAGGAGGGAAAGCACACTGCCTAGGGCATCCTGCCCGTGGTCCACCACAAGCGGCCCTTCCCCTAGAGGGGACGCCCAGGGTCCTGTGTGCCCACCACACAACCACATGTACATCCACATGTATTCCCCCCAAAATTCACATGCGCCTCTCCCATGGTTCATTGTTCTTGCCTACCCACACTCAAAAGTCACATCTGTATGTCTGTAAACACAGTATACACATACATAGGAATGCTCAGGCACACAAGCAGAGTCGTGTGCACCTTACAGGTCTGCGTGCACTTACACAAGGACTCACACCTGGGTTTTCACTGGAGAGACACACGCACACAGTGTCTACAGACCAACACAGACACATTCACAAATGCAAAGAGTTGTGTGCACAAATGTGAAAGGCTCAAACATACACAATTGCACAAACCCTGGGCAAAGCCAGACATGGGTCTACACACTGACCACACCCTGAGTGTGAACGTGGTCCACCTACAGTGCCTGTTGCCTGTCGCCAGGTGGTGGACTGCAGAGCTGACTAGGTGCCCCTAAGGTTGGGTGTGGCCATTCAGACTCCTGCCACCTGCTCTGCCAGGTCTTCCCTGAAGAGCTGCCTCTCCCCTGTCCAGGTGGCCCTGTCCTGCAGGCACACCTGGAGCCCAAAGCCCCCTGCTGCTTCCCCTCCAAACCTGAGCACATTGTCCTCCAACCTTAGTGCAGGGCTGGGGAGCAGGAACCATCCAGCACTGCCAGAGGCCACAGTGAGCCTCATCGAATAGCACCCAGAGACTGCTTTGGTGCTAGAAACTAGTGGTTTCTAGGTGGTGGGGAGTCTGGCAAGTTCTGGGGGACAGCCTCTCTGCAAACTCCCATACCCGGCCTTCCCTGCTGCCTCCACAGGACTTTCCAGCGCAAGAGCCGCAGACATACAGAACTATATGGATATGCTGAACCCAGAGCTGGGCCTGTCTCAGGGCAAGATGGGGAGATCTGTACCCCCGCCACCGCCCCCCAGCTTCCCTCCACCGCCCCCACCCCCAGGCACCCAGCTGCCCCCACCTCCACCGGGCTACCCAGCCCCCAACCCCCCTGTGGGGCTCCATGCCGCTGACATCTACATGCAGACCAAGAACAAGCTCCGCCACGTGGAGACAGAGCCACTCAAGAAGGAGGTAGTGAGCCCTCCCCCTGCCTGCCTCCCAGGAGTGGGACTGGCCTGGCTAGTAGACACAGGTGGGGTCCCTGGGTCCAGGGCATGTTCAAGAGTCAAAGCTCCTGATCAGTTCCATGAGGGCTCAGGGCTGCACTGGGCACAGGGAGGTGAATTAGACAAACACATCGCCCTCCATGCCAAGTTGGGGTGAAAACATCTGGCCCCAGATGGCTGTGCCTCACCAGGAGCTGGGTCTATGCTGCCTCTTGCATGGAGTGGCAGGTTTTCCCTGAGTTGACAGAGAACGTGTGCAGATTGCCCTCCACTAACATGCCCATGCCCACAGCCATGGGCTCAGGTGAAGAATGGAACCCTAGATGTCTTCCAGGTGGGAGATGCCATGTCGTAGCTTGAGGGTGAGGGCCAGGAGGAAGGAGTGTCAGGTGAGTGAACACCAGCAGGAACCAGCACCCGCTGTCCGATGTCCGAGTGGCCAAGAAGCTGAGGTTGGCTCCTGCTGAGGTTTGAGCTTCTGTACTTTGGAGGAGCCAGTGCTGAGGTGGGCACCCTGGGGGGAGAAGCAAGCACCGTGATCTTAGGAGGGTGGTGTGAGGGAGGACACAGTGATTGTGAGTGGTCCAGGTCACCAGGGACTACAGGGAAGCGGTCAGAGGTCCTGTCTGGGCAGCTCTGGGACTTGGGCAGAGAGGTTGAGGGGGCCCAGCTGGTCTGAGAGGTGGAAAAACAAAAACAAAAACATGAGACCACAGGTG
Source organism: Urocitellus parryii (assembly GCF_045843805.1). Lineage (NCBI taxonomy): Eukaryota > Metazoa > Chordata > Mammalia > Rodentia > Sciuridae > Urocitellus > Urocitellus parryii. The sequence goes on from NC_135541.1 coordinate 3,808,104, forward strand.
GCCAGGTGTATGGTGGCAGCCCCCCAGGGTCCTGTCAGAGCCTAGACTTTGCAGTTCCCTCCCCAGCCTAAGGCAGGCCACTCCAGGATGAAGCTGAATAATCAGTTTGCACTGGTGGAACAGGTCACAAGGCCACTGTCACAGAAGCATGGGAGGGACATTGAGCTCCACAAGAACTCCAACTGCCACCCCCTTCATGCCACCCCAGACCAAGCTCTAAAATCAGATTCCCCTTTCATCTCTGGAGGGAGCTCTAGTAGGCTCTGCTGGGGCTGCAAGTGGCCTGGGCCCAGTCAACTTTCACAGCCTGGGCTGGCATGTGAGCCCTGCCCAAAGCCTGGGACAGGTGGTCTGACCAGCACCCAGTCCCCATGCCTGAGCCAAGGGCCAGGACTGTGCCTTCCCACACCCCTCTGGGGTGTGTGCGTGCTGAGCTGCAGGAGTTGGGTCTGCTCCACAAAGAGACCTTTGTGTGCCTGCTGCGCCCTGCACGGGTGCCTGAGCTGCGGGAGAGAGCAGGGTCGTGCCTCTGGGGCTGCAGGGGGTGTGGAGGGGGCTGGCTGGCCCAGAAAACAAATCTAGCGTGTCGCGTTTCCTGCAACGTGAGCCTGGACGGGCGGGGTGCAGAGGGTCCGAGGCCACCTCGAGGACGCACAGGGAGGATAGGGCCCAGGGCAGCCCCCACCACCTCGGGTCCTTCTCCCGGAGCTGGGCTTAGCTGGGGGCATCCGCAATGGGGCGGCAGGCTGAGTTGTCACCTGAGCCCGCCTTGCTGCCCCTGAAACCCGAGACTTGTGCGTGGGTGTTGGTGTAGTTTACGAGGATGTCGATGGTTTCCAGATGCAGGAGGGAAAGGAGGGGACGCGACCCGGAACCCAGGAGCCAAATGAGACCGCCAGCGGTCAGACCCTCATCCTGTCTCTGGCAAATGAGAGGGGCCTGAAGGTCGGGGTGCCAGGCCCATGTTCAGGGAGAAAGGTCCAGGGGGCGGGGCCACACCTGGCCGGTGAGACCGGTGCAGCATACCCGCCAGGTGTGGAGGAGCAGTTGGGCTTCGGTGGCATCCCTGACTGCTGGGGGGGTTCGGCCTGGGATTGGCGGGTCCTAGGTGATGTCAGGCCGACAGAGCCCATAGGCCAGCCGCGACCGGGCTGGCGCGGGCCGGGCTGTAACCTGAGAGGAAGGATCAGGTAACGCAGGTGTCGGATCCTTGCTGCCCCCGCCGCCAGGTGCACAGCGGGGGCCACCGGCACAGTCGCAGGTAGGAACAAACTCGGAGCCTGTCGGCCGGGAACCCTGGGCAAGCAGGAATCTAACAGGGCACCGGCTCTGGGCAGGGCTCCCTAGGGGCCGAAACCCCCCTAGGACGCGCGGTTGGCTGTAGGGTGCGGCCCGGGCCTCAGGGCCACTAAGCTGAGAGCTGCTATCCCTTCTCCGGCTCCCCCTGGCGTCAGGGCTGGGCCACCCCGCCCCTGGACCCGCCCCTTCTGGCCTCAGTGGGGGCCTCTGTGCGGTTGGCCTCCGCCCAGAACCCCTCCCTGTAGGGCCGGTCCAGGCTTCCCTTCCACCGAGGCCCCCTTGACCCTAGCCCCATGTTGCCCTGAGAACAGGGGGATCTCGGGACTAGGCGGCTGCACCACTCGACGGCTGCTGGCCCTGAGCCCGGGAGAGAAGAGCTGGGGAAGGGGGCGTTGCGGGGTGTTGGGGACAAGTGGTCAAAGCCCATCGGTCTTCCCGCAGCCGAGCTCCCGCGACCACCACAACGGGCTGCGGAGGCAGGACTCCGGCCGCAAGTCCCGGACCTTCATCAAGCAGCCCAGCACGGGGGACTACTACCGCCAGCTGGGCCGCTGCACCGGGGAGCCGCTGGCAGCACGCCCGGGCATGGCGCACAGCGAGGAGGTGCGTGCCCTCCAGCCCGCACCCGCCGGCCGCCCCGGATCCGGCCCTGCAGCCCGCTCCTCACTAGCCAGCCCCTCCGCTCCCCCGCAGGCGGCTCTGCTCCCGGGGAACCACGTGCAAAACGGCTGCACCGCGGACTCTAAGCCGTCCAGGGAGCTGCCGCCACCGCCGCCGCCACCGCCGCCGCCCCTGCCTGAGGCCCAGAGCTCGCTGCCGCCTGCCCCACCTCTGCCCTTGGAGGGCGCGGGCTCCGGCTGCGGGCAGCGCCGCTCCTCGTCGTCCACCGGCAGTGAGTCGGGGAGGGTTGCGGGTGGGGGCGGCGCCAGCCCCAGAGGGGGAGGGAGATCTAGACACCGCCCCCTCCCCAGTGCGCCCGCGGGTCCGCCCTCGGTCCTCCCGCTTCTTCCCGAGGGCCCCCACCCCACTGAAGATCTGACCCAAAGCAAGGGCTCTGAGTCACCTTCCCTCCTGCCAGAGCGGGGCTGGGGGTGTGGCCTCAGGCGGGTCCCCTCTCCTCTCCAGACCTCCTCCCTTCCTCCAAGGAAGTCTCTCAGCCCTGTGGCTGGTGTTTCTGATGAACCCGTTTTACGGGTAGCGAGGAGTGGACTAGTTTCAGGAGGCAGGACTGCTCACAGGCGTTCTTCCTGCCCCTGTCCCTCCTCAGTTCCCCTCCACCTCTCCTCTGGTTCTTCCAAACTAGCGCAGACTTGAGTCCTGTCACCTACCCCAGGAATTCTTCCTGGTCAGATTCCTCCGCGGCCCTGGCCCCTCATGTTTTCCCCTTCTCCCTCTGGCTCTCCCCCTGGGCAGCGTGTGTGGGTAAGCACACGCTCTACCACGAGCTACAAGGGCTCCTGGGCATCCTTTATTAAGAACTACTGGTGACCAGGATTCCTATCCTCTCTTCTGTAGGATGGGGCACTGCTCTGCCTGACAGGCTTCCTGGAAGGTGCCCCCAACCCAGACCAGCAGGTTGGCTTCCTCACCCAGTTACTCACTCAGTGCAGGGACCACGTTCAGTGGCCCCATCCTAAGCTTCATCTCTGACTAGGAGTGTGGTTCATATGGAGCCCCAGTCCACACAGCGTGGGCCATGGGAGCATGTCACTACTGGCTGAGCCTCCAGAATGTCCCCAGCCCACCCTACTTCTGCAATCAGCTCCTCCGTTCTTCTGCATCCTGCAGCAAGGACAAGGAGAAATGGGGACAGGGGTGTAGCTCAGCGGTAGAGCTCTTGCCTGGCATGTGTGAGGCACTGGGTTTGACTCTGCACCACATATAAATAAATAAATATTTTTAAAAAAGAAGAAGAAATAGACTTTGGGCTGCCCCCGACACCCCTCCTATCAGAGCCTGGGCTGGGTGCCCTAACCCAAGCGAATGCCAAGGCGGAGGCCTTGTGAACAGACCAGGGCCAGTGGTGACCCTGTGCAGCACTCAGGGAACTGGACATACCACCCTTATGGGGCCCCAGAGTGGACTGAGCCAGGGTCACAGGACAGGAAAGCTCCTCCTCTCTTCTCGTCCCTCCTGCCCTCCCTGGTCCTCTTGCTGTCCCCATCTTACCCTGGCCCCCTCTCCCTCCTAACTTTGCTGTCACTTCTCTTCTCTCGGTTCCTAGAAGTGAGAGTCCTGAGGCACAGGAAGAGTGAGTAGCTGCGCGCGGTTCCTGGCTGAGGCTGAGGCAAGGGTGGGGAGAAGGCTCACCAAGGAGAAACCAGACAGAACGGGCTGGGACTTGAGGAAAGGGCAGACCAGGGGCCAGTAGGCAAGGGGGGACCTCAATGTCACAGAGGGGCTCTTGCACCCCACACCAACCCTCATACCCCCACCACACCCACATATGTGCCCAATCATTCTGTGCCTGGCTGACAGTTTTGCAAAAAAAGAAAAAAAAAAAAAGCAGACTGTATGCTCGTCTCTCTTTTCCTCTCCTTGTGATGCACTCTGGGATCCCCATCCCAGGCAGCCGAGAGCTTCTGGCCTGTTTTGTTCACCTCCACCCCTAGATCTGACCCCTTCCTCAGGGTTCCAAAATCCCCGCTCACCTCCACCAGCCACTCACTGTTGAATGCAAACTCTGCCCGAGCATTTGCATGCCATCTGCCTGGCCCTTCTTCCTCAGTGCCCTCTCCCATGTCCTTAGTAAGCACTCCCTTCCAGGGTCCCCGGGAGCTGAGTAGTGTATTGCCATAAGTGTGCTTCCCGCTTGAGTCAGTGTATCTGCTCATCTGTGGGTGTGGGGACAGGGAGGGTGATCTGGCTAGGTGCCAGTACTCCAGGGTCCTGAGTCCTTAAGGCTGTGGAAGCCCCAGCTGACTCAGTCCAAAGGTCACTGGGCTTTGCTGATGCAGGGAGAGGGCTGGAGAGAGACTCCGCCCTGGTGGGGCTGAGCCAGGGAGCCTGGGACAAAGGTCGGGTGGCCGGCCCCAGGTAGTGTTTTGGAGCTGACCGGCAGTGGCTGGGCCCCAGGGCCAGTCCAACAGCCACCATGAACTCCCAGGGGCCTCCAGGCGGGGCCTCTACGCCCCGTGAGTAGGGCCTGGAGAATGGTGGGGCCACCATGGGCTGGGAGCTGAGGGCCCACTTCTGGGTGCCCTGAAAGCTGCTTGAGGTACCCTGGGATCTAGAGGGCTACCTCTGGCCCCAGGGAGGGCCCCACCTGTCCTGGTTTGGGATGGGGGCTGCAGAGAGAAAGGTGGAGGATGGTGGGGTCACAATCCTGCCCCCAATCAGTGATTCTCCTCCTGTGGGCAGGCACCAAGTCTTTCAACATGATGTCCCCAACGGGTGACAACTCAGAGCTACTGGCTGAGATCAAGGCAGGCAAGAGCCTGAAGCCAACACCGCAGAGCAAGGGGCTGACCACAGTGTTCTCAGGCAGCCGGCAGCCAGCAACCCAGGTAGGAGACTGACAGGTGCCCCTGCCCTGGCTCCCCTTGCCTGCCCAACACTCAGCCCCACTGCTTCTTCTTGCAGCCTGACACACAGGTGCCACCTGTGTCACCTGCCCCATCTCGGGCCCGGAGCCCCACTCCACCAGCCGTGGGGCCTCAGCCACTGCTCAATGGCAGCATAGTGCCCGCACCACCCGCCACCCCTGCGCCAGGTGTGCAGCTCAATGTGGAAACGCTCGTCCCCATACACGACGAGCAGGGCCGGCCCATCCCTGAGTGGAAGCGCCAAGTGATGGTGCGCAAGCTGATGGTGAAGATGCAGGAGGAGGAGGAGCAGAAGCGGAAGGTGGGTGGGGCAGGGTTCCCCAGAAAGCCTTGGGGTCTGCGTTCAGCCTACAGTCCATCCCCTGTGCCACCTCTCCACCTGAAGGGGCCCTTCAGCCTCAGACAGTGCCCAATGCCTTTAGAGGAAAATGAGGTTGCAGAACCCCCCAGAACTGGTCCCAGTCTCTCTGCCCCAGCAGCTTGTTCTTAGAAGAAAGATGGCAATGTTTACCAAGCTCTTCTGTGCCCTCCAATCACCTGGGACCTTGATATTCTGTTTCAGGTCATCTTGGGGGTGCTGAGATTCTGCATTTGTAACAAGCAACTAGGTATGGCTGATGATGACACTGTCCAAGGACCACACTGTGTGGTCTAGAGGGCTTTGGTCCCAGCCAAACTGACTTGGGCTCTGCTCAGCCCTGCCACTGTCCAGCTGCTGGCACTTAGTTTTGTCCAGTCTCAGTATGACATCTGTGAGATGGGCTAATTAACACTAGCTGATGATTACCATCATTCATGAAGCAAATGTTCCCTGAGTGCCATCTACATGGCACACACACATGAAATCTGGGAATTTGTGGTGAATATACCAAGGCCTGCTTCCAAGGGAAGTGTGTGTGTGTGTGTGTGTGTGTGTGCATAACAACAAGCAAATAAATGTCCCCAAGGAGACAAAACAGATGATGTGATAGAGTAACAACTGGGGATACAAAGCAGTGATCACATCTGGCACTGTGAGGCCTGGCCAGCTACCTGGAAGAGAATAGGCATTTTCCTGGAGCAGTGGGGAGCCTGGGGCTGGTGAGGCTGGCAGCTGCATCGTCATCCTTGTATGTGGGAAACTACAGTGGGTCAGGACGGATCAGGAGGCCTGTGGGGAGGTAAGGTCAGCCCCCAGCATGGAAAAGCTGGCCACAGAGAGCTGATCAAGAGGTAGAGGAAAGTGAGGGATAAATGAGAAGCATCCCAAATATTGTGTTAGTCCAGTGGGGTGCAGGAGCTACAAGGGCTCACAGTGGGAGTCACAGTGGGAGCTGCAGTAGAATGGTGTGGTCTCTCATTCAGCATGTAAAACTTTTCTACCCGGATAGAGAGAGCATGGGACACAGGAGAGCCTGAGAAGCATCAGTGGGCTAGCATGAGAGGCTTCTCTGGAATCTGGCTTGAAACTAGGGTTTGGATGGGGTTGTGAAGGGCCTCCTTGCCTCTCAGCTTCAAGGCCTTTCGCATGTTCCTTGAGTGGTGTAATGAGCAGCCAAGCCAGGCATGGAGATCCTCTCTGGCGGCCTGCCCTCCCTGCCTTGCAACAGCGACCAGCGACCAGGTGTGCCCCCACCATCAACCAAAGTGGACACTGTCCAGAGCCAGGAGCCGAAGCCTTTACGCAGTGTAATAGCCTGCCAGCTAGGCGTGGCCCATCCCTGCAAATGCAACCCGGCGAAGCCATTACACCACCCAGGACAGGCAAAAGGTTCCAGCTGCGGGAGCTGGGCCAGAGGGAGACGCGCCTCCCTCCCCTCTCTTGTCTTCCCCGCCTTAGCTGACTTCTGCCAGCTCCTGCTGCTACCCCCCGGAGGGCTGGAGGTACTCCCAGGAGCACAACGCCATCCTTGGGCCCTTCGGAGAGCTCATGACTGAGGACGACATCCTCCGCATTGAGCAGCAAATCGAGAACCTGCAGGTACTACACAAGGCTCAGAAGCTGGAAGCCCGCCTAGAACAGCTGGAGCTGGAGCTGGAGCAACTGCTGCCCATCTCAGCCGCCCTCTCGGCTCCACGCTTCACCATTGACCCCCGTCGCATGCACGGCCGCGCCGCCAGCCTGCCTGCTTGGTGCAGCAAGATCTCCACGCTGCTCAAGAGCATGGCCACGCTACTGGCTGCACTGGGCGGAAGGCCCGCACACCTGGCGGAGCTGCTGACAGCCGAGACTGGCCAGCCCCTGGAGCCGCTGCCTGATGCACCCTCAGGACCAGGGCCGCTTTGCTTGGGCCGCTCGCATTCTCTCAGCTGGTGCCGGGAGGCCGTGGCGCGCGAGATCCTCGAGTGCGGCGTTTCGGTGCAGCAACTCCGAGCCACCTATGAGCTGCGTGCCCAGGGCGCGGCGTCCACCAGCTGCCAGCACCACAAGTTCCCGCAGCCGGCCAGCACCCCAGACCGTGAGCCCATCCTAGAGGAGGACTACGTGGCTGCCGGCTCCAAAGAGCAGAGCGCTGCGGTGGCAAACGGACTACTGGACTCTGAAGAGCCCTTGGGTACCTTGGGCCTGCCTGAGGTGCAGGACCCTCAGGTGGCACTGCCAGAGCCCGAGCAGATGGCGCACAGGCCTCCACTCTCCGCTGAGCTGCCCGGCGTCCAGGACTACATCGACATGCGCAAAGAGCGCATCGTCTACCTTTTCCTGGAGCATTGGCGCAAGTGGACCTTCCGGGGCCCTGGGCGCCACACCCAGGTGCGTCTGCGCAAACTTCTGCCTCGCATTGTGGCAGCAGGCGCCGGTACTGTCCCAGATGAAGAGGGAGCCTCCCCGCCCCCGGAGGGCGACAATGAGGCCTACGGTCAGGATAAGCGGTTGCGGCACTTGCTGAAGCAGAGGCAAGTGGTGGGCAAGTTGCTGGGTCACTGGCGGAGTCTGCTACAGCAAGTACCCGCACGGCAACCACGTGGCCCAGGCCTGGCGCATGGCCTGTACTGGCCCCAGCACTTCCTGCCACCCCTGGACGGTGGCGCCCCTCGACACTACGACAGCCTCACGCTGGACCTCTTCATGCTTGGCTACTTCCAGCTGCTAGAGATGGGCCTCAGCCGCGAGGAGCGCAAGTTCCGCCACTTGCTGTGTTATGAGATGTTCGACCGGCTGGGCAGCCACCCGTGGGAGCTCATCCGCCTCTTCCACCGCGTTGTGATTGAGGAGGTGGAGGCCGGCAGGCGCAGCTGGAGCGACGGCTTCGAGGACCTCAGGTGCCAGTTCTTTGGAGACAGCCCAGAGGCTGAGCCGGCCAGGGAAGAAGAGAAGGGAAAAGAGGAAGAGAAAGAAAAAGAGGAGGAGAAGGAGCCCCCCGAAGAGGCTGTGCCAGCTGACATGGAGGACCTGACAGAGGAGCAGCCAGAGGCCCCTGCCTCAGCACCACAGCCCCTTCCTGCCACCCATCCCCCCAACTCAGACCCATCTTGTCTCCCAGCCCCTGCTGAGGACCCTTTGGAGTTGGTGTCTGAGATGGGCGAGTTCAGCAATGAGGACATCTGTCGCTACATAGACCGTAGCTTCTCTTTCTGGAAAGAGAAGGAGGCAGAGATGTTTGACATCTGAGCAGTGAGTTCAGAATTTACTCTTGAGCGTCTTAACATGGGTCTGGATACCTGCATGATGCCCTCCAGAAGCCAGAAGCCAGCAGGGGCTGGAAGAATCCAGGACCAGTGAAAAGCTGCTTGCTCAGGACCAGGCTGCCTCAGCCTTCAAGGTCCCCTCCGGACAGGATATGGGGCATTTGCCTGTATATGCAAGGCATGGCACTTGGCAAAGCTGGGTGTTCCCTCTAGCCCCATTGCTGAGCTCTGTGGGGAGCCAGGTAGCAGAATCAGTCCCTCAGAGAGTGAGGGATCATGGCCCTATCTTGGGGCACTGTGGCTGTGTCTCTGGCTTTTCAATGGGTTTGCAGCTACCTCCTTGGCCACCTGTGGCGTTCTGTGTGATGTGTGATGTGTACAGACTCTCCTCTGTGACATCCAAGGAATAAAGCCCTTTGCTGTAAGCTGCCTGTGTTGGATGCCCCTCACATACAGTGTCATTGCAGCCCCACAATTGTGGAGCAGGTGTCCACTCCTTTGGGAAAAGGGCAAGCATGAGCCATAAGGTACCTCACAGGGGAACCAGGGACACTCTGAGTCCCTGAGCTAGCCAGGTGGTAGTGGTTGGTGGGGGGGAGTCTTCTGTACAGAGATTCTGGATGATGGACCTGGTACAATGCATCTACCTGCCCCCATGGTAAATCAGGCTCAGGCCTCTGGGGCCCAGCTATCCGTTCTCCATCTCAACTCTGATCTCTCTGGCACCACCTTTAGTTCTCTGGCCTGGGTTGTGGTGGGGGGTGGAGGGCATGTGGAGAATGGGGCAAGAGGCACCCTCTGAGGAGACTATCAGGCACCTTCATTCATTTATCTCTTAGATGGGCATCAAAAGCATCTCTTCCTGTGACCACATCTGTGTTCTGTTGTCCCTGGATCCCTTCAGGTGCCCTGGGTTGGGGGTGCACCCCGCACCCTGTCTTTCCCAGCCACACTGATCCTGAAGCTTTATGGTTGTTTCAGGAGGAGGAGGAGGAGGCCCGGCTGGCCAGCCTGCCTGCCTGGAGGCGAGACCTCCTTCGGAAGAAGATGGAAGAGGAGAGGTGAGCTGGGGGTCAGGAGGAGGCTGACCTGGCTGTATGTCTTGACTGTCCTCTTCAGGTGGCAGAATCAACTAACAGTGTCTCTTTCTCCTTCCAGGGCGCAGAAGCGGTAAGTGCAGGGCTGGCCTGGACCTGACACCCTTTCCACCCAATTACAGTAACTTAGTCTTTTGCCCCTTCATCCAACACATATGCTGTCACTCAGTTCTTGTAGCATGACTACTCTGCTTCTAATAACGCCACTGGACCCCTTTCTCCCAGTAACTGCTCACCTGTCCCCCAAAGTCTAGCTCTCATGCTCTGATAACCTTGTTCCGAAATGAGCCAGTGCCCATCTTCCACTAACCCAGCCTTTCTACCCTACAGTTAGCCCAACCCCATGATCAATACCTTGATCATCTGCCCCAAGTAATCTAGCCCAGTGCTCCATTAGACATACAATTTGAACTCTACATGTAATTAAAATATTTCTAGTGCCCACATTGAGAAAATAAAAAGGCACAGGTGAAATTCATTTTAATAAAATTTAACCCAAAACATCAAAAAATATGTCAACATACAATCAATATGTCATTAATGAAGCGTTTTACACTCCCACTCATGCTTAGGGCCTAGCCTGTCAACAGAACAGATTACCCTTATGTTCTGTGTGTCTGTGGTACTGGAGAAGCACTACCACTGAGCCACTGAGCTACATCCCCAGTCCCCTACCCCCCGTGCTCTAATAACCTATTCCTAATTCCCCAGCCTCTGCCTCTCAGGAATGGGGTGTCTAGATGCCCAGCCCCAACCTGCAATGATTCACATTGACAGCTCTGGACAGCCGAGGTCCTGGCCCCAGTCCTCTCCCCTTTAAACCCTGTAACTCCCCTCTTCACACAGTGCCACTCCTGACCCATCACCTTCCTTTTCAGTAACACCGCAGCCCATACTAACCCAACCACAGCCTCCCACTCATCCAGCTTCTCTGTGGCCCAATTACCCCATCTGCCCCCAGTCCAGTCCCTGTCCTTCATAGCCCACTCTTCCCACGCCCATCCTGGTGCCTGGTTCGCCCTAGTTTCTGGCCCCAGGCTTCACTGCGTTCTGCCCTCACCCCATCTGCAGAAAAGAGGAGGAACGGCAAAAGCAGGAGGAGATTCAGCGGGAGAAAGAGCAGTCGGAGAAGCTGCGGACGCTGGGCTACGATGAGAGCAAGCTGGCGCCCTGGCAGCGACAGGTCATCCTGAAGAAGGGGGACATCCCTAAGTAATACTTTGCGGCCCCTTGCCCACAGCCTCCAGAGCTCCAAGAGGTGGGGGTCCCCCAGTCCCCGCCCTACTTGGCCTGACGGTGCGGAAGGTCTGGGAGCCGCGCGGCCCTCCTCTTCCGCGCCAGAATCCTCCCTAACCCCCTTCCCTGGTCCCGCATCCCCAGCCCCGCCAACGCTGGAGCGCGCGCCGCCACAGTCGCCGGGAAAAAGTGCCCAAGCTGCTGACGCAAAAAGATGCTGCTTCTTTGCATGCCGACTTACATATATTTGCATGTTCGTTGAATGTCAACGTGTGCAGAGCTCTCCCCAGCCCCGTGGGTGGCGACTGTTTTCCTGCGGGGCGCGCGCTCAGATGCAGCCCCCTCCCCCGCACCCCGGAACCTGGGTCGCTGGCGCATCCTGGGCGGAGGCAGGCCCCGAGCTCGGGGAAGGGGTTTTCCTCCCTCCTCGACCCAGATCTGCACCCGGCCCAGGCCGCATTTCTCATCACCCCCGAGGGTTTCCTCTCAGTCATTTGTTTACCAGAAACCGGTGAAAACTGCCTGTTGGGGCAGAGCTGGGGGCGGAGTTGCTGCTTCCCGGGGCCCCACCTCCCTCTAGTTAAGTCTGCGCCCCGTCCCCAGCCAGGCCCCTCGCTTCCCAGACCTTTTGGTGGAGTGAGTGGAGGGCGAGGAGCCCTGCACTTATGGCTCCAACTGCTCCCCGCCCCATCCTGCCACCTCGCTCGCCCATTAAAGCTCTCTCCACCGCCTGGGGCTCACGTTTACTCTCACTCGCCGAAGCCACGACTTTCTCTCCTTCACCGAGTCAATGGGCCTGGGCGGACGTGGGAGGGGCAGGCTTGGGAGCGGAGAGCTGCACTGGTCTCCACCACGGGTCCCTGCACTTCGGACCCTGCTGACAAGACTCCCAGCGCCTTTACACCCCGCGGAAACGGAGCCCAAGCCACACTTAACATTCCCAGCCCCAGAGAATTATCCAGAAGCTGCTTTTCTTCAGGGATTTAATACCAAGGCCCCAGCGAAACTCAGACCAAGTCTCTCCCGACAGTCATTCATCCTTCTTCGCCTTAACCCGAGCTCTGCAGGTGAGCAGGGAGGAGGCTGGCTGGCGCTGCTTGCTACACAGGGCCGTGCCACCAGCTTAATAAGTGACATAAAATGTCTACACGCATAAGTAACTGTACTTAAGGCTTCTGCAAGGGTCACCAGAATGTCAAAGTAGCCGGTGGGCCCTGTGTCACGCTCCGCGCTGCAGGCGGCTACGGAGGTCCTCGGCGCAGCCATCCAGCCCCATGCGCTCTAGGGCCGCGAAGACTGCGCCCAGACCCGCGGGCTGCTGCTGGCGCCAGCGCTTGAGCATCTCATACTGCTGGTCCCGGAAGCGGCCAATTTCTACCTCCACCGCCTCAATCTCTGCCTCACGCAGGCCCAGAGTGCGCACAAACTCCTTCCAGCGCCGCGCTGGGACAGCGTCCATCACGTCATATAGTTGCGGGCCAGGCTGGAGCACTGCAGCCGGCGAGCCTGCAGAGGGTGCTGGCGAGAGCGGGGGTGCCAGAGGAGGGCCTGGGATGGAGCCAGAGAGAGCCAATGTGGAATAAAGGCTGTGGCCACGATGGGATCAGGTGCTTTCAGGCCTCTGCAGGAGGCTTGCTGGATCTCCCCCACCCATCCCAGTCAGGGAACTGGAAGAGGTCAAGTCGTGAAACCCTAAATTCCCATCTTAGACTTAAGAAAATGGACTCAAGCCTAAGGCCACTGAGGTCTCTTACCAAGATCTCTGCTGGGCAGCTGGTCCCAGGACTGTGGCACCTGCTGGCAGGGCACTTCCTGGATCTGAGGGCAGTCAGGGGTCCAGCTGTTGTCTACCAACTGGACGGTGCAGACCTTCCCACTGCTGCCAGGGGGCACCAGAAGGGTGTGGGCACTTTCAGAGGCTGAGAGTTGGGTGGCCTGGAAACCAAGAGAGAACCTACGTCAGTCCTGTCTGCCTGGAAATGCCCCATTACTGCAGTCTCTAGCCAGTAGTGGACATTCCTTGCCATAAGCAATGCTGCTTGCCCCAGAGCCTCTGACCTCTTGGTATGGCCCAGCAGAAGAGCTATTACCTCTGCCTGGAATACCCTGCCCTGCTGCCATCTTCTTGTTCCCCCAACTCCTTGCCCAGGTGTACTCCTCCAGACCCAGTAGATAGCCACTTGAGGGCCTCACCCACTGAAAACAGCTCTCAGCACTTTTTCTTTGTGTGTGTGTGTGTGTGTATGTGTGTGTGTGTGGTATCAAGGATTGAACCCAAGGACGCTTAGCCACTGAGCCACATCCCCAGCCCTTTTTATATTTTATTTAGACACAGGGTCACTAAGTTGCTTAGGGCCTAAGTTGCTAGACTGGCTTTGAACTTGTGATCCTCCTGCCTCAGCCTCCCTAGCCACTGGGATTATAGGCGTGTGCCACTGTGCCCCACTCCCTCAGCATATTTGCCTATTAGTTCCATCTTGTGCTGGATGCTGTGCCCCTGATGCCTAATGCCAGAGATCAGGACATATCCTCCCAGTTCCAGAAAGCAAACTTCTTCCCAGTGTATACTGGGATGTGAAGCTTACCTGCAGTGGGGTCGGGGCCTCAGTCCCAGCTTTTTCTGCCGACAGAGATACAGAAGATCTGGTCAGCAATCAGACAAGGTCCCTGGACCTGGGTGCTGGTCCAGCTCCTCTTGAGTTCCTCCCCTCCCCGTACATATTCCCTGCCTTAGTTTCTCTACAGGGTTGAGTTGCCTCGAGAACAACCATCCTGACCCCAGGCCCCTGGAAATTGTATTTGGGTGTGTGTGCTTTGTATGTGTGGACTTACCAGGAACCACTGGTTTGTGAGGCTGGCAGCGGTGGTAAGTATAGATCAGGGTGCCCCCAAGCAGGAACAGGACCACCAGGCCAGCCACAAGCACCTGTGCCCAGAACACTGAAAGAACAGCTGGTGGGTGCTGGGTGGTAGCCCCTTCCCAGCCACCCCTTGGCCCATCCCAGTTCTCCCACTTGCATACTCTGCCTCCAGCCACAAACAGCAGCACAGGGCTCAGGACAGCTCCCCAGGATGCTGCTCCTGTAAAGAGGGACTAGATGAGGAGGTACACACCAGCAGGGGCTACCAGGAGTGCCCTACAGCTTCCCAACCTGGAGACCTTGCCTTCCCCAGCTTCTCTCCTGTGAGCCTCACTCTGCTCGAGAATTTCCCCAAGGTACTGCTGAAATGTCACTTGTGTCCTTAAAGCAATAACAATCACTACTGTTTTTTAAAACTCTAGACTAGATTAAGGGTCACTAGAATGTCAATTGCATAAGAACAGGGATTTTTGCCTCTTTGGTTCCCTGTGTAGTCCTGACACCTAGAATAATATCTGGGAACTAATAGATGCTCAGTAAAAAGACTCGCTGGATAAATGAAGGTGGCTTTCCCCTGATCACAGCCCTGAGAAGAATCTACTGGCACCCCCTGATTAGATGGAAAACCTCAGATCAAAGAGGCTATTTCTGTGAATTTGCCCAAGAACTAGCAGCAAATCCTGAATTAAAGCCCAAGTTTTTGTTTTTGGGTACCAGGGATTGAACTCAGGGGCATTCAACCACTGGGCCTAGACCAGTTTTGTATTTTATTAGAGACAGGGTCTCACTGAGTTGCTTAGCACCTTGCTAAATTGCTGAGGCTGGCTTTGAACTCGAAATCCTTCTGCCTCCATCTCCCAAGCTGAACAGATCCATTCTTAATACTTGAATGGAAGAATTACTAAGAAAAATTCTGGCAGAAAGTGAAGTTGTACCCCCTTATTTACCTGGCATAAGGTGAACTTAGACTCATGTACTGTCCTGTTTGTCTAAAGTGGGAGCCAAGCTCCCCCCTCCCTGTCCCTTCCTATCTCTAAACTAGCAGCACCTGTCCCCAAAAGTCTCCACCCCACTACCAGTCTCCCTCCCCTCTGGCTCAGGACAGCTAGGAAGTTACGTGGGGCAGGACACGCAGTCATTGCCATATTCATAGAAGCCAGGCAGGCAGGGCCCACAGTCAGCGTCTCTGCTGGAACCTGCAGTCCAAGAGATGGCATGGGTCAGCATGGGAGAGGAGGGGGCTAGAAGAAGGGGACATGAGGAAGAGAGCCCAGGAGGGGTACTCACAGGGCAGCTCTGTGTACAGGGCCTCACAGTCTGGGCAGTGGCGGCAGAGGAAGGGTGAATTTTCCCTACAAGGCTTGACGGAGCAGTCAATCAGCCAGCCAGGCTCACAGCCGCAGCGGGTGTCTGCCACTGCTGAACAGTTCTCCAAGGCCACCTGGAAGGCTGGCAGAGTGTAGGGAGATAGTGCAGGGATGGTCAGGGGCTCCTACAGAGAAGCCAGAGACCCCCAGAAAAAAGACAGGGCTAGGCCAAAGAGAAGGGTGTGGGCTATCCCCAAAGGGAGAGAATTTTGCCCAACACAGCAGAACAGAGGCCAAAGCACATGGAGACAAGGTGACCAGGAAAAGAAAGGAGCAGAGGCATCCTGAGGGGGGATCAGGTTGGAGGGGTGTGGGGAGGGTGGGCACAGGGTCCTCACACCCAAAGGTTGGGTCCAAGCCAGCCACTTCCTTCAAAGACTACCCCCCACACACTGAGCACCAGACACCCCTCACCCTCCTCATCACAGGCCTGGCAGCGGGTACACTGATCCTTAAAGTGGTTATCCCTGGCCAAGAAGGTGCCCTGGGGACAGGGAAGGCAGGTGGAGTTCCCACAGGACTCTGTGCAGGGGGCCTTCATGTAGTGCCCTGTGGGACCCAGAGAGGGGTCAGTCAAGGCACGGTCAGCACCTCCCAGCTTGCTCCAGTCCCTCCCTCCCTCCCTGCTGTCTCCCTACTTCCCTCCCAGCCCACCCCCAGCTGCGGCCCAGCCCCCCACCTCATCCCAACCCCGCCAGACCCTCACCTGCCCCCAGAATACCCTCCTTTCCACTGCTGCCACTTACCCACAGGACAGCCCCTGCAACAGAGGGGACCATTCCTCTTCTGGAAGTCACCTGTGCAGTCACACCTGGGGCCAGGAAAGCTGCCCTGGACACCCAGCAGCAGCAGGAGGACAGCCTGGAGGATACGTGCTACTGACCCCCGTGTGGCTGCACCATGAGGGGGCCCCTCCTTGCCCAGACTCCTCCATGTCAGAGGTCCCAGCATTTGCCCTCGGAGCGGCCCACCTCTCAGGCGCCTGGGCAGAAGGGGTGCCCATGGGTGGCGGTGGGACCAGCTTCCTTCCCCCCCCCTCCGGTGCAGGGCCAAGTTCGGGAAGGACAAGCCCGGGCCCTGCCTCACACCCTTCCCTCCACCAGGGCGGGAAGAGGCCGCCCCACCGCCCCACAGCCCCACCGGTGCTGAGGGTCGCCCGCGGGCCCCCAGACCCCTGCCGCCCCGGGCGCGGTGCTTCCTCCCAGCGGAAGGGCCCCGCCCCGCCCCGCCCGAGCGGCTAACTAGGTCAGAGAGGGGCCGACGGCGCGGCCCCGCGCTCGAGGCGCCGGGGCTGGAGGGAGGCTCTCGGCTGACCCGGCCTGGCGTCCCCACTCACCGCAGCCACGGCTGCCGCGCAGCCCCCGGGCCGCGGCTCCATGGCGGTCGCGCCGCGCTCGGCCCTCCGACGGGCGTGCGCGCCCAGGGGCTTCCCCGCTCCGCCCGCGCCAGCTGGGCCCGCCCCGCGCCCCGAGAGGAGCCCGCGGGGCGGGGCCGCAGTTCCCGGGAAGCGCCGGGGGACGCGTGCCGCCCGCCCCAGCCGCCCGCGCCCCCGGCTCACCTGAGCTGCCCGCCTCGACAGGCCGCACCCGCCGCCCCCAGAACCGGCGCTAGGAGGTGGAGCCCCGGCAACTGTCTGCCGTCTCTGGGCCTCTGGGCCGTGGAAGGGGTTGGGCCAAAAACACCAGAGACCCAGGTGGGAGACCCACCTTTCCCAGAAGACCTGGGTGTGGGTCTAGGTGATGACTCAGTCCTGCGTCCTAGGGAGCAGAGTCAGAGGTGGGCCACTTGCCCTGATTTAAGCTCACAGGCAGGGCCCAGGGCCAGGCCCTGGGACATCTCGGGAGGACTCTCATGGGAGGCTTCCTCCCTGGCTGTGGCAGGGAAGAGGCCTGGACTCCAGGTGCTGCCGCTTGACACCCCACCCCAGTACTGCAAGGCTGCTTCCCACTGTGTCTTCCACAGGGCCCCCCCTGCGGCTGGAGGGGCACAGAGCACAGAGAGGAACCACCGGGAGCTCAAGTGTGCTCCAGGCAGGAAGGGGTGGGCTCCAGAAGCACAGGACTCTTTCCAGGGGAGTATATACAAGTCTTTATAAAAGAACAAAGCTCAATAAATATGCAGCTTTACACAGAGCCAACCCAAGCCTGAGGTGGCCAGCAGGACTGGGAAGGAGAGAAAGAGGGGATTGGGGGCTAGGGTGCATCCCATTTGAGGACAGATGAGGGTGGCCATGGGAAGAGGAGTCTGGGAGCCCAGCCCAGAGGATTAGAGCTGGTAACTTCAGGAGTAAGGGACAAGGGACTTCCTGGGCAGGTGTGTGGAGAGGGTTCTATTGCCCAGGCCTGAGGCTCTGCTGAGCCCTCCTCCACTTCATCCAGTCCGACAAAGTGCAAATTGGCCCTGGGGTGGTAGCTGGGGTCCTGACTGACACTCCGGCTCATGCACACATGAGGCAGCAGGTGAAGCAGGTGCTGCACCCCCAGAAGCATGCTGTCTGCTGTCCCTTGGTCAGTGGCACCTTGGAAGCCTCCATCTGCTCAGACTTCCCTGCAAGGGTGGGGAGACAATTTCCTTGGCTGCTGCTATTTGGAGTGGCTCTAGTCACCCTCTCCCCCCACCACGATCCTTAATTCCCTTCACTGCTGCCTGCCGGAGACACCTACAGGCAGTGGGATTACGTGGCTTGCCCAGGCTCCTCCATGTCTGAGGCCCCAGCATTTGCCCTCGGAGCGGCCCACTTCAGTGGGACCAGCTCCTCCAGTGGAGGAGAGAGGCAGTGGGATTAAGTCCAAGGCTCCTCTCCGTCCCATCCCCAAATGCTGATGTTCCCAGTTATCATCACCATGCCCCTACCCACTACCAGAACTTAGTACAACAACAGCACACTAAGCCACCTGTCCCATACGCCAGCCAGGCCACTCACGAGGCAGTGAGCGTGGAATTAAGCAGCAGGGTGGTCCTGATTCGGTAGAGCTGGGCCAGGGTCAACTTCCTGTGCTGGACAGAGATCCCTGGTGGGGGCTCAGGTTGGACCCTGGGAGAGGGTGGCTCTCTGTACCTCCTCCTGGCAGGGCCTGCAGGCTCCCCAGGCAGACAACTGGTTCTGTCCCCAGGCTCTGGAGGCTCAGGGCTGCTGCCAGGTATGCATGCTGCCTGGCAATCCCAGCCAGGTCCAGCTTTCTGAGCAGAGCCCTGAGTCCTGGTGCCAGGAGCTACAGTGGCCAGGCAGAGCTCTGACAAGCTGCGGCTGGGAGCTGGGGGTCCTCCACAGGTGGCAGCCCCAGACAGCAGCTGGAGGAGGCTGGCCTCAGATTTAGACTTGAGCAGGCGAGGCAGGCTGGGCAGCAGCTGGACAGGGGTGCGGCGGCGGAGGCGGGGCGAGGGTGGGGGTGAAGGAGTTTGTGATAACTCTGTGGGCTGGGGCACTGGCTCCACCGCAGGGGCTGGAGCTGAAAAATCTTGCAGGGAGGTGGGGGACAGGGTGCCATAGGCAGAGTCCATGGAGCAAGAGCGGCCATCCACTGGGCCCAGCGGCAGCAGTTCGCTGGTGGGTGTGATCGATGAAGCAGTGGAGCTAAGAGAGGGCTCATCCGACTGGGAGCTTAAGGGGCCACCATCAAACTCGGAGGACAGCATCTCCCCAGGTTCCACCACAACCATGGCCAGGGTCTCAGTGGAGCCATCTGAAGCACTGTGGGGCCAGGAGGAAGGTCAGCCCAACCAGAGGAAGCCTAGAAGGCCTGGAACAGATCTCAAGGCTCAGAGCTCCTCAAGCTCCTGGGTCCACAACAGACAATAATGGATTCCAACACTCTTTTCTGGTCTAAGAATCTTCAGCACAGGGCTCCAGGCAGCCACCACTAATAGATCAAAGCTGACACTCAAATTAGAAACTGTTCTCCCTGCCTGGACCCTGGTGGGGACTGAGCTGCCTCCGACATCCCCTTCCTTGTTTACCACATGCGGCTCTTCAGAAGGGGCCATGGCTGGGTGTCAATGGCTAAGAGCATGAGTCCTTGGCGGAGGCACATGGCCTGCTGTGTGGTCTTGGGCAAACTTACCAGTGCTGGGAGTTGAGGCTGTTGCTGCTCCTGCGCAGGATGGTCGGGGAGCTGGCAGCCGAAGTGCTGCTCTCACCTTCCTCCTCCTCTTCTTCTTCCTCCTCTTCCAGTCTCTGTAGAGGTTGCTGATTGCCTGGGTGCTCCTGTGCGCGCAGCTGTTGCAGCTGGTTCTGTAGGTAGGAGAGAGTGGGCACAGGAGTAGAATGGACGGGGACCAGCAGTCTCGAGTCTGGCCTGCCTACCCTCACACCACTCTGCTCTCACCTGAGCATTGTAAATGGCATCCACCCAGCCTCGGCACAGGGCCTGGCCACTGGCCTGGAATGTGTAGGCCCCCACGGCACTGTGGAACTCGTTCAGGTAGATGAGGAGGAAGGAGCCTGGTCAGGAAAGACCCACATCAATGTTGGTGGAGATCAGAGCCCCTCCCACTGCAGCCCCAGCCCAGGAGCCAGTGCTCCTCACCGGGGTCCCGCAGCTCCCGGCACACAATCTTGTCCACCAGCAGTGGTGGCCTGATGACCTTGGTCCTCTCAGCCTTTTTCACTGCCTTGGTCACTAAGAGCAGATCAGTGAAGAGGAAGCAGTACACATCCATCTGGGGTGGGGGAGCAGGAGAGGGTCAGAGTCCCGGGCTTGCTGCAGTGTGCTGGGAGCACTAGGAGCACTGAGAACACTGCCGTATGCAAGGAGTGCTGGGAGTGCTGAGAGCACTAGGAACACTATGCTGGGAGCACTGGGAAACTGCAGGATGCTGAGAGCATTGGAGTTCACCGGGAGCACTAGGTTTTTGTCAGATACCTCTGCACCGCCCCCCGCCCCTGTGAATCTTTAAAATTCAGAGAAAGATGATTTTCTCTGAGACACACATTTCTGAATTATTTCAACCAGTTTACATTAAAGAGAAGAAAAGGAAGGTGATTTTTAAATCACAACGTGTAGACTCTCAGCTACCCAGTGCCTAAAGCCTGAGCAGCACAGTAAGCAAGGCCCTGGGCAGTTCCTGGCCTTTATAGACCATGCCCCTCCTGCCCACCTCTATGGCTATGACCCTGCTGTTTATGTGTAAAGAGTAAATTGCTTGCAGACCATCATCCATCACCATAGCTACAAAAATTGCTAGTTCTTGGGTCACCACTGAACTGACTATGCAGCTGAGAACCACTAGCTGCGGCCCACGAGGTCCCCAAGAAAGGTGGTCCACACCAAAGGGGCAAGGAGGGTGGGGCAGAGCAGGGGGTTGTGGCCCCTAAGTCACCTTGCTGTCCTTCCCCTCCTTCATCTTTAGGCTCCCCTCCAGCAGCAGCTGCCGTGTCTCCTCTGGGGAGGCACCAGGGATGGGTGCTGTCAGGTCCAGATGCAGAAATTCCTTCAGGAGCTGGGGATGGGGGCGTGGGTGTAGGGAAGGTTAGGATCTGAGTGCCCACCTCAGCTAGGAGGCCAGCATCACCCCCGGCTGCCATTTGGCCCTTCCTCCTTCCCAGCAGGACGCAGGCCCTTTCCCAAAGACACACGTGCCCACCTTGTCCACCTCGTCGTTGCTGCCCTCCACCACCTCATAGGCATCGATGCGGCTCACCACGGCTGCCAGCCGCTGCCGCTCCTGTCGCTGCCTCATGCATGTGTTCACGTGGTGGATGAAGCGCTCCACGGAGCTGATCTGGGGACAGGCAGTGTGGCTTCAGGCCCGGGGACAGGGAGGGACAGACAGCTGGAGGAGACCCCACCCACTGTTCGGGTTACCATGGTGGCGATGGCCTCCCTGTCTCGGGTCTCATCAGTCTTCCGCAGCACCGACTTGAGCAGCAGAGGGTATTTGGTGAGCCGTTGGTGGGGCTTGGCCAGCATGTCACTCAGCTTCAGCCGCTGGCACTGCTGGTGCTTCTCAGCCCACTGCAGCCAGAGGGGGCGGGACTCAAATCGGGCCCCGCCCAGCCAGCGGGAGCCCTCGGCCCAGCCTCAGCACCCACAGCGCCCCGCCAGCTCTCACCGTGATGTAGGCGCGGAACAGGTCGTTGTCCCGCAGCAGACCGCGCATGTACTCCATGCAGCCCTCCTCCTCCATGCAGTATCGGACGTACGGCTTGAACAGCGACCCGAACTGACCCAGGGGAGAACAACCACAGCACCTGTGACCCCGCGCTCCCTGTGGACAGGCCCAGGCCTCACAGTGCTTTCGGGACCACCCAGGGGGTGACAAGCTTATTATTCCAGGTGAGATGGACTACTGAGTGGATGGCCAAGGGGGGGTTCAAATTCAAACGCCAGACACATGCTTCCCACAGGGGTCACCCGGGGTCACTGGTCAGAGGGAATTGAGGGCAACAAGTACACGGGATTAGGCCATGGAGTCTTGGATGCCCCAACCCTGCCTCAGTGGCCTCGCCTGCGTCCGACCCTGCGCGTCCGACCCTGCGCGTACCATCTTGAAGCCTTTGAGGAAGTCCCCAGGCTGCAGCAGGGCCCGCGTGCGCCGCGCCTTCTCCAGCACCGGAGCCATCACACCGCCCCAAAATGCGCGGTGCAGCCGAGCGATCTCTGGGATGTTGCTGAACAGACGCTCCGCCTCCACCTGCGCAGGGCGGAAGGTGGGTCGGCCCCGCCCCACAATCCTGGCCCCGCCCCCTTCCCAGTACCTCCCCCGCCCCCGTTCCCAGGCCAGGCCATACCTCGCACAGCAGCCCAGACTCTTGCAGGTTCAGAAGGCAACACAGGAACAACTGTGGGGACAGAGGACACTGCAGCGGACCTGAAGCCCCACCCAGACTCAGGCTCCCTTCCACGAAGGCCAGAATCAGGGATAAGGAGGGAGCAGGAGCACCATTTGGTCTTCTCATTTGGGAGCTCCAAGGCCCCCGTGGCCCACCTGGGGGTCAACCTGCCCTCGCCCCACCTGGAGGAGAGCAGGGGGAGACTGGCCCTGCAGCATCCCCTGGATCCTCTCCTCTACCCTGGCCCAGCCGCAGGTTTTGCCTTAGAGGGTGAATCCTCTTTCCAGGAAGACTTCTTGAACCCCCAGGCACAGGGCAGGCGCTCCCCTCCCTGAGCTGGACCCCCACAGTGCCTATACATCCTGCCTCCTGTAGGGTGTGGGCCCTGGCACCTGGCACACACCAGTGTTCAGAAGCAGCCTTGAAGGAGAGAATGAGGCCTCACCTGTGTTCACTCAGCTTAACCTGCCCAATCTGCCTGAAGCCCCCTCCCAGGTGCCTGTGGAATCATCTGTTCTTGGGGGGGGCAGCCCTTCTCTGATTTTCCTGTGCCCCCTTTGTTGTTGGGTACCTGCTCTTTCTGCAAAACCCCAGATTCAGCTGAGAGTCCACCTAGAAAGAGACCAGGGCGGCAGGTAGGTGAGGTGGACGCTAGGATGGAGGCCCCCACTTACGTTGGTGATCACTCGAAGTTTCCTGATGTAGGAGGCCTCCGTGTGCAAGAGCTCCCACACTGCCTCCTGCTGGTGGCACTGCCGCCGGGTCAGCTTCTAAAGGGAGGGCAGGGCAAGTCAACTAGGAGCCCAGGGCTAGGCAGGGCAAGGTGGGGTGGGCAACCCTGCATGGAAGTCCTCGATTTCCTGATAGGGACACAGAGGTCCTGGAGGAGGCAGGCCACTCTCACCATCACATGGATCTTCACAATCAAGACACCCACGACTGGGTCTTCCTCTGCCACCAAAACAGCCAAGCCACGTGCCATTTTCACACAGCTTATTTCCCCCAAAGTGGGGACAGCCTCTTGGGGCCATTTTATGGAAGATCCTGTCACTGGGTCCTCATAAGGGCTATCCCCCTTTCATACGCTAGGAGGGATGGGAAGGCTGCAGCTGCACCCACCTCATGCCCATCAATGAGCTCCCTCCAGCTGTCCTCCAGCCGGAGGCACGGGGTATCCTCATCCTCATCCTCATCGACCTCTTCCTCCTCCCAGGAGTCGTGGTCAAAGCGCAGCCTCCGGGGCAGCCGCGGCAGCCCAAAAAGGCCATAGGCATGCAGCTTGCCCTCCAGCTGCTCCATCTTGTCCACCTCCTAGGAGGAGACCCACGGTCAGGGTCAGGGCCAGCAGCTGCCCTGCCCCTGGAGCCCACAGGGCCACATACCCTGCCAAAGGCACTGGTGCTGGGACTTGAGCTGAAGAAGCCACTGAAGCGACTGGCTGCCCGGTTCTTCCAGCTGTCACTGCCCCCACTGCTAGTGCCACTGCTGTTGCTACTGGGTAGAGAGCAGCTGGAGGGCATGGGGGGCTCTTGCCCCGGGATGCTGGACTCCCCCAGGAACTCTGACATGTTCTTGCGACGGCGGCCAGGTGCCTAGGGAGAGCACGGAGGTCAAGGCCAGCCTGACCCGCCTCTGTGACCCCACCTCACAGGGATTCCCAGGACCTCAGGCCAGCTTGGGATGTGGGAGGGTCTCTACACCTGGCCCTGGGTGTCAGTTCTCCTGAAACCTGGACTTCTCAGGGCTGAAAGGTGCAGACAGATTCGCCCAACTGTCTTCCCCCAGCCACAAGCACAGAGCAGGTGGGAGGAAGAGTTATACACACACTCAAAGGCACCAACAAGTACTGCTCCAAATGGGGCCCGTGCCATGTGAGGTCTCACTCCCGAGCACAGATGGGCTCATGAACACACACTCTCCGACTCACTGGGCAGCAGAAGACTCAGAGACAAGACCTGTCGCTAAATTCAGAGGAGCCCTAGGCTCACAGCCGGCTCCATCTTCCAGAAGGGGAAGTTAAACCCCAAGAGTGGACAGTGAGGGACCCAGAGTGACTTCCCTCTAAGCTGTGCTGCTCCCAGCGCCGACAGCCCCTCCTCACCAAAATGTCGAGGCTCTCCCGGCGGCTCTGGGGATCCACACGCTCCAGTGCGGGGGACCAGGCCCCGGCCGACCGCAGGATTGGCAGGCTCAGGGACTTGGAGTCCTTCACACCCTGCTCCACTTTGCCCTCATCCCCTGGCTTGGCTGGGGTGGTGTGGGGGCAAAAAGAGGTCTTCAGTGCCTGGGTCTGAGGGAGGTGAGGCCCCAGTCCTCTCTCCCCAGAGGATCTGAGCCCAGGCCCAGCTGCCCTCCTCCCACAGCCCCACCCTGACAGCACCCGGCAGAGACACCTGTATGGTAATGAGCCTGCTCAGGGCCACAGCCAATGGGAAGCTGAGCCTGGAAAGGGCTCCCATCTCCGGGAGGAGGCACCACCAGGTCCTAGCAACCCGGCTACCTGTGAAGCCTGCTGCTCACCTTTGACCCGCAGGTAGTGTCCACCAAACCTGTAGGCCTCGAAGGTGAGGGACAGGGGCGTGTTGGACTGGTCGAGGTAGATATCCACTTTGCCCAGTGCAATGCCCTTTCTTTCAAACACGGGCAGCAGCACCTCCCTATCCCCAAGAGGGAAATGTGTGTGTTGGGACAATTTATGCAATACCCCTCTCCATCCACCTCCCCATCAGAAAAGGGAGGCATGGGCAGAATCCTGTCCCCAGGGAGCACACAGGCCAGCACACGCACGCCTTCACAGGTACGCTGGGACCAGGCCCTGCACACAGGATTGGAACGCAGATGCACAGACCCTGTCCTGGTCTCTTGCACAGGTATGTACATCCACACAGGACTGCCCAGAGGTGGAGACTCACAGCCACCTCTCTCTCCCCCTGTCTGTCTGTCTGTCTCTCTCTCTCTCTCTCACACACACACACACACATACACACAGACCTGGAGCCTCCAGCTAGGGAGGCCTCACTGGCCCCAGCCCCACTTCCTCCCCCAGCAACACGGAGCCCTACCCCAGCGACTTCTTCTTTAGAGCCGGCACGATCTCTGTCTCTATATCCACGTTCAGGTCAAATTTCAAGGTGAAGCACTCCTTGCTTGGGTCCTGTGATGACAGGGGTCTGTCAGCTTCTCCACTGCCAGCCCTCATCTCCTACCAGTCCCAAACCAGGAGGGAAACCCCAGCAGGCAGGTGAAGGCCAGGGGTCTCCCAGCCCTCCTCTGTCCCTGGGAGGCCACAAGGGCTCTCCTGCCCAAGGAGCTCCTGGAGAAACCTCAGCCAGAGCTAGGGCAGTGCTGGCTGCAGGGTACAGTGGCAAGGAAGGGACACGCTCACTCCAGACCCCATCCCGCATCCTAGAGTTCAGAGTGGGGAGGCCCCCGCCGAGGGGAAAGGAAAGGGCCTGGGAGGGGCAGGCACTGACTGGGCACCCCCTCTGCCAGCCCTGGGGCTCCTCACATCTGTGTGTCTCCTCCTTGCTTTCTTCTTGGAGAGTCTCAGTCCTGTACTCTTCCGGTCCCTTCAGGGAAAAAGTGAAGGCAGATCTGGGAGGTGGGGGTGGGCCCTCACCAGGAGAGGATGTGAGTGGGGCCCTGGCAGGTCCCACATGGGACTGTGCGCCCTCTGGTGGCCAACACAGGCTCACACAATGCTACCCAGTCAGGCAGGGGAGTAGGCTCCCAGACACCTTGCAGGCTGGCCCAGGCTGGGACAGCCTCCTCCAGGAACCAGGGTATCCACAGGGGTGGGAGGAGTTTGCCACTCGGCTTTTCTGAGAAAGGTGCCAAAGCAGCTGGTGCCTGGGGCTCTCCCCCAGGGTCTCTGCTCTGCCCACCCCCCCTCACCTACCCCTTGCCATCTACAGAGCTTTCCTCCTCCTCCTCATCCAGGTCCACCGCAGGGCTGGTACGTGGGGGGCATGACCGGGTGGACACATTCCGGGCTAGGACAGAGCCTTTGAAGAAAAGGGGTAGAGGGTTGCACCTTCTCCCTCCCTGACCCCTCCTTAGTCCTTGAACATGGCTACCTCCAGAGGGGCAGTCTGTGACCCCTGGAATCCCTCACCAAGTTGCTAGGGTCCTTCAGGTCTTCAAGGAGATGGAGGGTTTGTGTGTGTGTGTGTGTGTGTGTGTGTGTGTGTGTGTGTGTGCGCGCCAGGGATTGAACTCAGGGACACTCGACCACATCTCCAGCCCTATTTTGTATTTTATTTGGAGACAGGGTCTCACTGAGTTGCTTAGTGCCTTGCCCTTGCTGAGGCTGGCTTTGAACTCGACATCCTCCTGCCTCAGCCTCCTGAGCTGCTGGGATGACAGGTGTGTACCTCCGTGCCTGGCAGAGATGGATTGTTCATTACCATCTATCCCTCAGACACAAAGAGGTACCCCAGGAGGACACCCCAGGTGCTGGGATCATTGCAGGCAGGGAACAAAGTCCATGGATCTTCCTTTCAGGCATCCCCTCACCACGCTGCATGGACAACACCTGTGGTCATGTGGGAGGGAGAGCAGGGCCAGCACTGCTGCACAGGCCTGGACGGCTTTCAGTGGCGGGGCGGGCAGGCCCTCTCAGCCAGAGGGTTCCTTGTTTCCTACCACAGGTCCTCCGACCTGCCTCCACCCCACCTGCCTCTGCCTGGAGGGTCTGCCCGGAAGTCCCTGCCCTGGGGACCACAGAAGGAGAAGAAAGGGGACTTTCTCCAGCTGGTCTGGGCCACACAGCACTGGGAGACACAGGCCTGCCCTCGAGATGGGCACTGGCCCTGGAGGGTCTGTCTGGCTAAAACAAAAGAACTGCCACATATTTGGATTACAGATGACTCTCTTCCTCCTGATGACCCTGTCAAGGTTCCAAGGGTTACCAAAACACTGTCCCCACCCCAGAGCTGCCCAGGAACTCTTGGGGCCAGCAGGGGCCCTCTCCTGCTGACCTTGGGGGGGCAGGTCGAAGCGGACATGCCCATCGTAGCGCACGGCGCTGTGGAATTTGCTGTCACAGGCCTCGCAGAGGTTGAGCGGCCCCCGGCGGTGCAGCTGCTGGCAGTCTGCGTGATGGCACACCTGCAGGTGGAGAAGGGGAGGGTGGATCAGGGCTCCACGGGCAGGTGCCGCCCAGACCGTGGCAGTGCCCAGCTGTGGCTGGCCCTCTCACCCAGCCAGCCATTCCCACGGGCACCTGATGCTTTGCCCACGTTGATTCATTTGGCAAACCTTCCCCAAGCACCCGCCATGTGCCCATTCCTAGGAAGGCAGAGAGAAGCAAGGCCTGCCCTGGAGGAGACCTCGAGCAACAAGCATGAGGCTGGGCAACCAGGGCCTCTCCCTGGGGCCCGGGCAGGAAGACCCCCAAGATGGAGCTTGGGAATGCTCTTTGGTTTGGCCAGTTTGGTGTTGGCGAAGCCCTCCACCCATCCTGCCTTCTGTCGTTAATTCTGAGGCCCTAATGGCACGGGGTAGAGCTGTAGAGCAGTCACCTGGAGGTGCTGTGGGCGTCACCTGGGGTCCACACACCACTGCTGCTGACTGGCACCTACATTTACTGGGCCTGCCTCCTCCATCCTCCAGGGTGACTGTCATGTCTTCTAACCTCCAATGGCCCAGCCTAACCTACTGTGGTCACTCTGCTTCCTGCTACTCCAGAAAAACAGAAGCCAGCAGCAGGAGACCCGCGTGTCCGGTCGCGGCGTGACGGTCCCACTCCAGTCTCAGGCAGCCTTCCTCCAGGCCCTCCCCCAGGGACGCAGGGATGCTGCTCAGATTCCCCTTCCCCTGCACGGCCAAGTGTCCCTCCACAACACAGGATCACAGTCCAGCACCGGGAGCCCTCCACCTCAGGAGCACTGCTGACCCGGCCAGCCGCACTTCCCTGCCAGCCCCTGCTCCTTCCCTCCACAGCGCAACTGCACACCACACCGGGTGTCTGTGTCCACACTCACCACAATCGCCACTTCCCAGTCCTTGCCTCCCATTCTGTTTCCTAGTTTTCATTTTTAAATATTTCAAACCTCATTGGGCACAGTGGCACATGCCTGTAATCCCAGTGACAAGGGACTCCGGGGCAGGAGGATCACAGTTCACTGCCAGCCTTAGCAACTTAGCAAGGCTCTAGCAACATGGGGAGACCCTGTGTCAAAATAAAAAATTAAAGGGCTGGGATGTGGCTCAGTGGTTAAGCACCCCTGGGTTCAATCCCTGGTACCATTTTTTTAAAGAGAAAGAGAGATAGAGAGAATTTTATATATATAAAATAGACACAACATCTTTGTTTGTATGCGGTGCTGAGGATCGAACCCAGGCCGCACGCATGCCAGGCGAGCGGGCTACCGCTTGAGCCACATCCCTAGCTCCCCCCAAAAAATTTTTTCAAGCCCTCTGAAAGTTATAATAATAATAGCACAATGACATCCACACAAGTGTCAATCACTGTCACATCTGACTTCACGCTCATCACTCCTTGCTGTGATGCAGAAATAGGGCATGGCCTGAGAATAAGAATTTTTCTTTTAAACAGGCTCTCACCATGCTGCCCCTGATGGTCTTCAACTTCTGCACTCAAGCAATTCTCCGGCCTGAGCTCCCCCAGTAGCTGGGGCTACAGCTGTACGCCACCCGGCAGCTCAGGGATGTTTCCCGCAAAACCCCACACAGTGGACACCCTTGAGAACCAGGCCCTGTACGGATACTCCTTCTGATTCCCTCAGGCTCTCGGCTGTCTAAGGTCGCTCCTTTGTGGGGCTTTCCTCACCCAGAGTCCAGATGAGGTCTGCTCAGGGCCACGCTGTCTCTTCACTCCTTTACCAGTGAAGGCTCCAAGGGCTTTTGTTTGTTTTGTTTTGTTTGGCAGGGAGGAGAAGGGGGTCTTTCATAACCTGACATTTGTAAGTGTCCAGCCAGTAGCCTGGCAGGAAGCCCCATGTGGATTGGCCTGGCTGTACCTAGATGGTGTCAGGCTGAGTGTCTGGATTGGGACTCTACTGACTCCGTGCTCCCTGACAACTGATCATTTGGGGATTTTTGTTGTTGTTGTTGTTGTTGTTGTTTTGGTACTGGGGGTTGAACTCTGGGGCACTTGTCAAGCAATAGCCTCGACCCTATTTTGTCTTTTATTTAGAGACAGGGTCTCACCGAGTTGCTTACTGCCTCACTTCCGCTGAAGCTGGCTTTGAACTCACAACCCTCCTGCCTCAACCTCCCGAGCTGCTGAGATTACAGGCCACTGGGGATCTTACTGCATCCTCTAAAGTCCCTTTTCCTACCTGGCATGTTGACACATACCTACTACCCTAGCTACTTAGGAGGCCAAGGCAGGATCATCATAAGTTCAAGGCCAGCCTGGGTGACAAAGCCAGATCCTGTCTCATAAAACAGAAATAACTCAATAAATTTCTCGTGTTTTTTAAAAATATTTATTCTTAAGTTTTAGGTGAACACAATATCTTTATTTTACATTTAAGTGGTGCTGAAAATGGAACCCAGTGCCTCGGGCATGCTAGGCGAGCGCTCTACCACTGAGTCACAACCCCAGCCCCAAACTTCTCTTGTTCTAAAGCCAGATGTGCTAAGTTGTTACAGCAGCTCCAGGAAACTAATACATTGGGCGAAAAATCTTGGGGTTACTCTGGACCTCCACCGAGTCAGTCTGAAAACTCTGTTGGCTGTATCTTTAGTTTCTATAACCTCAACACCCACCGATGCCCCTGTCACTTAGCCAGATGGCATCAGTGGCCTCCCAACTCTTCTCCCTGGCCCTGCCCACCACTTCTCCATGGAGAGCCAGAGTGAACATGTGCGAAGAGGAGTCACATTCCATCCACTCTAAACCTTCCAATGGCTCCCATCTCACACCCACAAAAGCCAGACGTGCCCTGTCCTACACATCTGTCCTGGCTTGCTCTGCCCCACCTGCTGGCCTCCTGTCTGTGCTCTGACCTGGCATTGCTGGTCCCCCAGACGGCAAAGCGCGTACCCCTGCCTCCTCTCCTGCAGATCTTCACTTGCAAAGCCACCTCCTGTCCTTCTGCCCCTGACCTTGCTCCGGTTCTCTCCTGACCATCTCCTTACTCTACTCTGTTGCCTCCACACCTGCGCAACTGCACGTCTTCACCCGTCTGACTCACAGCCCTCAACTACACTTGATTAATTTATTAATTGGGAAAGTGGAGAGGCACTGAAGAGTTTTTGGCTGTGGAGAGCCAGATCAGAGATTTCCAAGATAACAGACAGGGCAAAGGTGGCCTGGACAGCAGAGAAGCTGACCCCAGGAAGGAGATGGGAGGTTAAGAGGAGGTGGGAAAGGTTGAGGTCCACTGGTGATTCCATCCTCATGTATCTGGGGCTACCCTGAGGGTCTTACATGTGTCACCCTCTCCTCCTGGGAGAGGGGGTTCTTATTGGACCTATTTTATCTAAGAGAAGAGTAAGGCTCAGAGAGGTTAAGTCATTTACCTACAGTCACATAGCCAATGGAGTCAGGACTTGAAGCCAATGTATGTGACTCTAGATCCCAGATTTTAATCACACTCATACCATTTCAGGCATCTGAGAAGAGAGAATGAGTGGAGGAGACAGGACACATGTCAGTCCTGGGGCCTTGCGGACAGGAGAAATTAATCTTCATCTGATGCTCATTGTTTTGGCCCTATGTTCCTCGCTCCTCCATTACACAGAAAAGGGTACAGGGCATGGAAACGGTGACCACTGGGTGATCCTGCTTAAGGGGTCTACCTTTTGTGGAGCTGGGTCCTGGGCGGCAGCAATGGACACTCTAACTCAGACTGCTGCTGGCAGCGCAAGTGCCAGATGACCCCACTCCTGTGCCCCACACAAGTGGCTGTCAGGGCCTGAGGCAGGGGTGTGGGTCTCAGCCACTACAGCTGTTCCTGGCTCCTGCCTTAACTTACTGCCTCACTCACCCCCCCACCCCACCCCAGGCACTGCTGCCAAAGCCTGGCTCTGCAGACTCGGGGCCCCAGGCTCCCAGCGTCTCCTCTTGATAAAGACACTACTCAGCCCCTCTTCCCAGGAGGTCCCCAGTCTCCCAGCTCAGCAGTCCCTGCACTGCACCCAGCCTGGGCAGCTAGCCTGGCACAGGCTCCCCCTCTAACCTCTTCCTAACCCTAGCAGCTTAGGTGCCAGTGTGGGTGGCACTGCAGGCCAACCAGGCCGCAGCCCCATGGTGGGTGTGTGGGGGCAGGAGATGGCTGGCAAGTGCCTTGCTAGGTTGTAGGGTCCTGAGGAGGGTCCCTGGGATCCTTTCAGCCCAAGTCTCTGACTCTGTGCCACAATCATGTTTTTAAACCAGTCCAATAAACAGCAGATTTCACACAAAGATCCACTCCTTACAGCAGATTCAGTGTTCAACAAATATTTATTGAGCACCTACTATAAAGCACTAGGCTCCCTTGAGGGCCTGGAGAGTCACTCCCCAGCCCTGCAATGAGCTTTGGTGAACACCACCACCATGGCTGCAGCTACAATGCACCAAAACCTCACCCCTCCAGTCTTGTGGGCACCCCCAGGGTAATAAACACCAGCTACACCATGAAGCTCAGGACCAGGACCTGAACCAGGTGTTTCCAGACTTAACCATGCAGATCTGGCTGAGGACCAAGCTGCAAGTTGCAGGAACACACACACAACCCTGCCAGGGAGAACCAGGAGCCCACTGAGGGGCTGAGGCTGGGGTGGGCAGAGCTCCTTTGGATCATTTCCCCTCCCCACTTCCTCACAGCCCATGTCCAAACCACAGGCCTCCCCAGCTCCAAAAAGGGCCAGGAGTCTCCCCAACATTTAAGCTGAGTTGCCTTGTCCCCCAAACCAGGTTCTTGGACCCTTCTCTCAGACATGGGTGCCCCTCCCCACCCTTCCTGCCTGCCCACCAACACCCCTGATGTAGGCACCTCTGACAGCCCAGGAAGAGCCCCAGGTGGGGTGCAATAAGTTCCCAGGGGAGACCCCACCCCCTGCAAACCACGGAACGGGCAGGTCCCACACCTCCAAAGGTGACGGCCTTCCTAATAGCAAGGGAGGTGGGAGGGTGGCGGGGCCTGGGAGCACAGCCAAGGCCGCCCAGGGGCACCGGGAGCCAGGCTCCCCCTCACCTAGGACTGGCCAGAGGCAGAAGGGAGGCCTGTGTGCCCAGGAGGGCGCGGGGCTGGGACCCGTCCAGGGCCGGGGACGCAGGTGTGTCCGCACACAGGACGGGCACAAGGGGCCCGCTGGGCGGGGGGCGCCCTTCTGCTTGGGGACCGCCCCGCCCCCGCCCTACCTGGCCGACGCTGGCGCGGGCGCGACCCCCGACGCACAGGGACTCGGGCTCCCGGGAAGGCGGCGCGGGGCCGGGCCTGGAGGCCGCTCGGCGCCCGGAGACGCCGGGGCCTGTCCCCATGGCGGCCGGAGGAAGCGGCGGTCTGTGCCGGACGACGCGTGGAGCCCGGCTTCCTGCCATTGTGCGGCCGCGCCCGCCCCGAGCGCGGGACGCAGGGCCGGGCCCGGGCCACCCCGCGGAGCTCGCGCACGGCCCCCCGCGCCCCCCGCCCTTGTCCCGGAGACGCCGCCCCCCGCCCAGCCAGGGCTCCCGGAGGGTCCGTGTCCGCGCGCAGCCGGGGACGCCCCTCCGCTCGGACCCCTGCCTCCCGCCGCCACATCCTGCGCCCAGAGGCCTTCCCGGGGGTCATCCCAGCCCCGCGCGCAGCGCTGGCCGAGCGCGGGGGCCCCGGACCCCGGGGGGTGGCGCGGAGAGGTGGGCCGGGAGTAGGGGCTGCGGGCCCGCGGTCAGGAAAGCCCACAGCCCAGCTCGGCTTCGCCAGAGGTCCCTCTGCTCCAGGAGGGGTCCCCACCGCCAGGGGGCGCGAACAGAGCCTGGATGGGGTGCGGGGTTCCCACTAGGTGCCCATTGAGCGCTTTCACACTCAGTCCCAGGAAGCGGGTGGGCACTATTATCCCCACTCATCACATGGGGATGAAGTGACACAGAGACCTAAAAGGGTACCGGCAGGGCCGAAAACCAGACCTCAACTCCAGGCCTCAAATGGCCTCCTCGGGATACTCCTCAGTACCCAGTCAGGACCACCCAGCCCACCCACTCCTAGACAGCTCCTCCTCCACCTGGATACATGCAGAAAGTGAGGAGCAAGGGTCTGTGAGATGGTTTGGAGGGGGCAGGGGTTTATCAGGGGCCAGGAGGCTTCAAGAGCCACCCCCACTCCCAAAGGCCAAGTCATCCTTTGTCCACACCACAGGCAGATCTGTGTGTGTGTGTGTGTGTGTGTGTGTGTGTGTGTGTGTGTGTGTGTACCTTCTTGGGGATTGAACCTACGGCCTTGCACGCGCCAGGCAAGCGGTCTACCTCTGAGCTACATCCTCAGCCTTTAAAAAAAATTTTTTTTTTTCCCCATGGCTAGCTGGCTCACTGCTAAATTGTCCAGGCTGGCCTGGACCTTACAACCTTTCTGCCTCAGCTTCCCGACTAGCTTGGATTACAGCCACTGTGCCCAGCCAGGCAGGTCATTTGAAAATTGCTTAGAATAAAATCCCACCATGGCTTGGCTCCCACTTTGCCTCCTAGGTGGGCCCAGAGGATGGTCACCGTGGCTGGCCTTCCTGCTGGTGGTCCCTAACAATTCACCTAACTCGGGGCCTTCACCCTGCACGCTCCATCTAGAACTCCATGCACCCCTGATGTTCAAATGGCTGGCGGCGGGCTTCAACTTAATGCTACCTCCCCAAGCCCCCACCCCGCGCCAAAAAAAAAAAAAAAACTGGGGCAGTGGCTCAGTAGTAGTGTACTTGCCTGGCATGAATGAGGCACTGGGTTCGATTCTTAACACCACATGTAAATAAATAAAGTTCTATCAACAACTAAAAAAAATTTTTTTTAAAGCAAAACTGTCACTTTCCTTTTCCCAGTCACCTGAAGTTGAATTCATTCCTTCCTAGCCTCTTTTTTTTCCCTGTGTACCAGGGATTGAACCCAAAGGTGCTTAACTACTGAGCAACATCCACAGCCTTTTTTTTCCTTTCTTTTAAATATTCTTTAATTGTCAATGCACCTTTATTTCATTTATTTATATGCGGTGCTGAGAATTGAACCCAGTGCCTCACACATGCTAGGCAAGCGCTCTACCACCGAGCCAAACCCCAGCCCCAATTCCTCACCCTTTTTATTTTTGACACAGGGTTTCCCTAAATTGCTTAGGGCCTTGCTAAATTGTTGAGGCTGACCTCAAACTTGCAATCCTCCTATCTTCAGCCTCCTGAGTCACTGGGATCACAGGCATGTGCTACTGCACACTAGGATGTCCTTGACAGAGGCCAGGATCCTGGCTAGCTGGCTCACTGTGTCCTCAGGTCTTCCCATGGTACTGGCCCACAGGGGTGTTCTCCATGTAAATGAGATCAAAGAATGGATGAATGAAGGCAAAAGAAGGTTCTTCAGCCACAGCAGAACTTAGGGATAGGGTCATCTCGACCAGGATATCACTTTCTTTTAGTTCTCAGCGGACACAACATCTTTGTTGGTATGTGGTGCTGAGGATCGAACCCGGGCCGCACGCATGCCAGGCGAGCGCGCTACCGCTGAGCCACATCTCCAGCCCCCAGGATATCACTTTCTGACCATCAGTCAACACAGCGTCCCCCCTGCTAGACCAAAGGGTCTCTCCCTCCTCTTAGGATCTGTGACCTCTGGCCTGCTGGGCCTGGACAGGTAAATTTCCATTTCAAATCCTGGTGATCTTGCCCCAGCCCCTGGCCCCTGCCTCACAGGCAGACAGCTACCTTCCACTGAGCACTGCCAAGTGCCACCATTTCCAGGAGTTTGTGCAAAGCCCACTCCTCCTCTCAGGGACTCCAGGAAGAAGACACGTTACTACCCCAACTTGACAGAGGAATAAGCTAGGGAGAGGGTGTGGGACTTGCCCCAAGGTCAGCCGCACTTAAGTGGGGAAATGGGTACCTGAGCAGGCCCAAGAAGTCCTGGCCCCTGACTCCCTGGGGAGGGAGCCTCTCCCCAGCCCAGCCCAGGCCAGCCAGGGCTGGCTTGCTGAAACTGATACTCAGAAACCAGATGCTAAGGCTGAGGAATCCTGCTCTCCAAGGCATCCCCCACCCCAGGCCATTCTCCCCTAGCACCAGCTCCTTGGCCCCCAAAAAGCAAAGGGCAACCCAGAGCATCCTGCCCCATGATGGTTGGGATCCAGCTGGTCAGGGGTGGGGACAAACAGCAGCTCCTCATTCCACCCACAGCAAACTGGCCTACAACCAAGAGCCAGGGCTCCCTGGTGGAGGGGTACCCCTGTCCAGGGGTTCTCCAGCAGCAATCAACTACCCTGGGAGCCTGCTGGCCCCAAGGCGCACCCACCACCTCAGAAATCCAAGGGTGGAGCCCGCATGCACGGGCAGGCTGGCCAGGCGGGGCATCTGTCTTCACTGCACAAGGCCCACGGGCTCCTCCCTCCCTCAGCCTGGGCCTCACTCTTTGTCCTCTGGGTCCCAACACCCATTCAGAGGCAGAGCATTTACTAAGGCAGAAGGTGGGCCCAGAAGACCTCTCGGCAGGCTAGGCCACCCCACAGGCCCGGTCCTCTGGGGAGGTCCCGGCACAGAATGGAGGCTAAGGGAAGAGGAAGGGGCTGTGAACTCTTCTGCTGAACCCTGTGGAATGTGCCAGACTCCTGAGGGCAGCAAGCGAGCACCTGGTACCCACTTCCCCAGGGCCACCCAGAAGGCTTCTTGAGAGGGAACTGAAAAAAGGATCTGGGGCCCACCTACCCTTCCCTTCCCACACTGGGCAGCAATCTCCATGTGACCAGAACACAGGCCGTTTTTCCAGAATTTACTACATAAGGGTGGCTGGTAGATCCTGGGGTGTCCCTGGCCAAGGGACAGGGACTAGGAATACACACCAGGGAACTGCCACACCAAGCCTGAGAAAGGTTATTGGGACCCTTTTGGCCCCCATTTTCCGGTCTTCCACAGGCCAAGGTCTCCCTTGGGTTCATGGATGCCCCTCCCATCTCCCCAAACTATTCCAGGCGCAGCCTCTTGCGCCCCCTGCTGGCTTCTAGAGGACTGACGGGGGTCTTCCTGATGGAGCTGGGTAAGTGGCACTGGACTCAACCACCAGACAAGACTAGGTGGCCCCAAGATCCCCCGCTGGGCCAACAAGGCCACAGTCCCACAGACTCCTCATGTCCACACCACTGGGCCGACTACTGGAGTCGGTGGGGCAGGAGTGAGACCCTTCCGAACTCAAGTAAATGGAAACGGAGCCAGCGGGGACCCTATTAGAACCTGGTGGGGCCCTAGACTTGGGATTCTGACCATTAACTCAGGGGATCATGGTGCCAGACCCTCCCCCACCATCCAGGGAGATTCACCTAGAGACACAGGTCACCTGCCTGTGGTTGGGGCTGGGCGAGGGTACCGGAGTGGCCACAGGACTAGGGACACAGACCCAGAGAAATCACAGTAGGCCACAGGTAACGTCGGGGTGCACAGGGGCCCCAGGAAGGGGCAGGCGCCTGAACCCTGCCAGATGGTGGCAGGAGGCCGGCTTGGGGGAGTGGGTTGGAGGCACCGCTGTCCCAGAGGGGCCCAGCCCTTTACAGATCTCCGGAAAGTTAAGTCCCTGGTCATTAACCTGGACTTGAAGACAGATGCTCACCCGTGCAGGGGCGAGGGCTGGCGAAGGCAGCTGCCCTGACCAGCCAGAGGACTCCCCAGGGGCCCAGGCGAAGGGACCCACAGGCCAAGCCAGGCTCCTTCTGCTCCATCAATGGCTGTTCTCTGAACTGTCCCTCCGCAGTGCCCCAGAAACGCAGTCCTTCTCGGGGTCCCTTCCTTTTTAACTGGCCCTCGCCTGGCATGGCTGGCAAGGGGGCCGTCAGTCCTTTGAAGTTCCGCTCTCCCTGCAGCCAGAGTTTAGAAAAACCAGGCTCAGGCCTGGGGGAAGGGCCCTCTCCCCGCACTGCTCCTGGCTGAGGGGGCGGGGCGGGGGCGGGGCTCAGTCCCCAGCGTTTTCCTGCACTTTGAAGCCTCTGCCTCCCCTCTGGCCCCTTCCCAGTTCAGGACCTCAGACTGCCAGGGCCCTCCTAGCACACGCCGACTCTTTGGGGCTGGACCCCAAAAGGGCAGCGGTCTCCTCTGTCCCTGCTTGATGAGCCAGGTGCCCCAGGCCTTCCTTTGTTCCCGGTCCCCAAAATTACCTAGGCAAAGCCCAGCCCCTTCAGAGGTAGATAAGACCACAGCCTGGCTACAGCTGACGGGCATCTAGAGGGACCAGCCACTCCCAAAGTTCCCCAAACCTGGCTATTCCCAGGGGCAACTGGTCTTCTGTCTTTTCCTGGCAAAGCACTGTCGGGACAATAGGCCCAACCTGTGCGGCTTCTCTCGATGACCAGCCCACTCCTCCCCTCTGCCCAGAGCCCACTGGCCTTCATCTGACACCCCGAGGACCCCTCTCATCCCTGCCCTTGCCCTATTGTGCTGGAAGGGAACTCCCAGGCCTCTGGGTGCCACCTGCTTGAATGTGCCCAGGGGCAGCCGCAGGCGATGCTGGAAACTCCTCCCCATATCAACCAGAACTAGTGCCCCACTACCACCCCCTTGGGAGCCAAGGAGGAAAAGTCACCTCCCTTGCCCCCTGACTACTCCCTGGGAATGGGAACGCTGAGGGCCGGCAGACCAGGTAGAGCCTGGTAGTCGGACACTCCATCCAGCTGTTGGGGTCCTCCATTATAACGTGGTGGAGGCGTGGTCCCTCCTGCCTGGGTGGGAGGAGGCCTGGAGGTGCTCCTCTGGTGCCTCGTGGTGGGCACTGAACAACCATGGCTGCTAGGATCTTACCTTTGTGGGAGCACTATGCCCGACAGGGCCAACACCCTCAAGTCTTTTGTCCCTTCAAATGTGGTGACCCCAAAGTCTAGGGGTGACTCTCTCCCATGCTGAGGATGAGCTCTGTGCTCACAATTGGTGCTCCGTGAATATCTATGGCATGCTCTATGCAAAGCCCTCTCTATGGGTCTCTCTTAATCCTCAACACCAAAGTTTGATGCCTGTTTCCAGATGAAACTGAGGCTCAGAGAGGTATAATGAAGTGCCCAGGGCCACACAGCTGCAAGGTGTAGGGCTGATCCTGGAGCTCACAGGTGTGACTTGCTGTACGTATCTTCATCCTGGAGACGGGCAGGGACACCACTTTTCTCCAGGGGTCTCTGGAGCATGCAGTTCAGACCTCTCACCTGGACAGGGTGCTCCTGGTCCAGCCTGCCTCCCTCTCCTCAAGTCCGTCCCCGTGGCCCCTGGCTTCACCTGCTATTTATGGCCCCCGGTCCCCATCCCCTACTCTTCCCGCTTTCCTTCACCTCTTTACATCCTTTTCCCAGGAATCCAGTTGCTTCCCCCAGGAATCCCATCCTGGTTGGCCATCCCACCCCACTGTGAACTCCAGGGGCAGGAGGTGGGGGTGGGGCAGCTAATTCATCTGAGAAGTCCAGGCACGATGGAGAGTCCAACAGAACCTCCCGAGTCCCACCGTGTTTGCAGACGGCCCTTCCTGTGAGCCATTCCTTGAGTGGCTGGAGAGCGTTAAGAATGGTTCAAGTCTCCCTGTAGGTGAACTTGCTGGTCATGCTGTGTGGGTGGGCAGGTTCCTTCCCCTCTCTGGGCCCTGGTTTCCTCACAGGTACAAGGTAATAAGGGTGATGCTTCTTCCCTGAGTCTTTCATGAGATTCATGCAACCAGTTCAAAGGCCTAACACCCTGCCTGGCTATAAATGTGCTCGGGCAGTAACAGGTTCTATCGTCAATGGTATTGATGTATATATTTATCTCTTGTACTGGGCATTGAACCCAGGGGTGTTCCACCACTGAGCGACATCCCCAGTCCTTTTTATTTTTTCATTTGAGACAGGGTCTCACCAAGTTGCTGAGGCTGGCCTTGAACTTTCAATCCTCCTACCTCAGCCTCCCAAGTAGCTGGGATTACAGGGGTGCACCACTGCACCCAAAATTATTCTTTGCTCTTCACAAAACCCCAGTGTCCCTGGCCTCCTTTCATCCTTCACCTGTGCATTTGTGGCAGCTCCCCCACCCCCTGTCCCCCCCTTCCACTCTGCCTATCCCTGTTCCTACTACCACCAGAGGCCCCCTCCTCCAAGATGTCCTCCCAGACTGGCCCCCTGACTATGATCACTCAGGTATCTCTCTTCTTGAAATCAGTCTGTACCAATTGGCTCACGGGGGACGCAGAAGTGACAGGGCTCAGACTCCCCCTTTGCAGACTGGACGACCCTGTGGCTGCTGCTGCTGGGATCTAGAGGCTGCTGAGCCCCGGGCCCCTCCAATCATCTCTCTTCTCAGAGGCCTCATCTCTTCAGAGCCTGGGTCCTCCCATCCTTATCCCTGTCCACAGCCGCTTGGGGACCTGCCTTGGAAGCAGGGCCCAGGGGAGGAACTGGAACATTGTGCCTCTGCCCTATTGTCACCCCTGAGGTCAGGCAGAGGCCTCAGGGCTTTGGAGCCCTGGCAGGAGGTCTGCTGTGGGGAGCAGAGCCAGTGTGTTGCCAGGAGCCCCCATCTGGGGGAGAGGCAACCAGCCAGCCCCAGAGCCCAGTGCCAGGCACCATCCCAGCCAGCAGATTGTATCTGACATCACAGCCGCCCCCGTGCCCGGTGACCACGGCAACTGGAGGCAACCCCCTCCTCTCCCCGCCCCCAGAACAGTCCTCCATGTTCCTTCTAACCGTGGTCCTCCTGTACAAGATGAATGTGCATGTGTCTGGTGGGGGGTGGGGAGGGGGGGGGTGGCAGGGGTGGCATTTCAAATTTCCTGCAGCTGGCAGGGCTAAGCTGCAGAGTAGTTAGGCACATGGGCTCTGGCATTACAGACCTAGGCACTGGGTTCAAGTCCCACTTTCCTGCTTGCCGACCATCTGTCCTTGGGTAGCCACTTCACCTCCCTGAGCCTCAGTCTCCCCATCTCTATGTGGGAATATGGTTAGAACCCATCTCAGAAGAGAAAATTCAGTGCGTCCTTAGAGTCTGGGCCCAACACAGTGGGTTGCAGCAATTATTACTACTGTCATCAAAATGTGGGAGGAGGGTGCCTAAAACATGGTTCAATGGCTGGCTCCATCTCTCATGAGCTATGAGGCTTGAGCCAATCCACAGGACCTCTCTGAACCTTGGTATCTTCATCTGCAAAACAGGGTTACAATACCTTCCTGCAGAGCTGCCACAGCAGTGCATAGGCACAGAAAGCATGTGGCGCAGAGCCCAGTGTGGGTAAGCAGAAGCGCCCAGGCACTATGTTTGCTCTTACCCCTCTTCCTGGCCCCCTTTTCCCAGATTCACATTCTGCACCATCCTGAGCCCTCAAACTCCAAGACCAGTTGTCCCCCTCTTCCCTTTAGCATCCCCACGGCCATAGTCATGCTCATCAAGTCCCTTAGTGGTCACTGGAATAAAACCTTGGGGACCACTTCTGTGACACAGGGCTGCAGCCCCTCAGGTCGGCTGCAGGAACCCCAGTGCAGCCAAAGGCTGCTCTCTGTTCTTCAGAAGTGCCCCGACTCTGCTTTTCCTCAGCCAGGAGCAGCCCCTCTGCCCTATTAGCAGCCCTTGTGGCCCTACCACCTCTGAATCCAGAGGACAGTGCTGCCCAGCTGCCGTGCCCTTGCCAGGGCTCCATGGACATCCGGGGCTTGGATGAAAAGGGCAGTGTGAGCCCCGTCCCCTCTGCCCCAGTACCCCGGCTGTCCAGCCTCCCTACCTTGGCGGCCCGCCCCTTGTCCATGCAGGCCGGGTGCTGGCAGCGCAGTCCCTTCTCCTCGGCTGGGCTCTGGTCGTCTGGGGAGGAGGAGCAGAGGGCATCCGTCAGGCAGGGACACCCAGGCTCTCCTGGGCTTCTGTGGCCTCCCAACCAGGGGACTGGTGGGGCGGTCTCCTCTCTCCTCCCTTCAAAGGAGGTCAGTGTCCTTTTCTCTTTTAAATGCCAACTTATCTGCCTGGAATCTGTTTGCAGAGACCTTCTCTTGCTGCAGCTCCCCAGGGAAATTGTCCAGATTCCATGGGGAGAAATGTCTTTGGAAATCGGCTACTCCCTCCCTCTGTCCCACGAGTGGAGGGAGGGGGCAGCTCGGTGACCTCCGGGGCCCCAGTACCACCGGATCCCAGCAGCGCTGGGGGGAGGGGCACTCCAGGGGTCCGAGATGCCCTCTCGCCCCGCCCTCCACATCACTCTCTCCAGGGATGGGCACCCCGCAGAGTCCTGGGGTGACCCCCTTTCCCTGCTGCCATCTCTGACCCTGAACTTGGCCCCTCCAAGCCGCCTCCCCTCCCGGGGGCCGGGGCGTCGCGGCGGAGGGGGCAGGGCCCGGCGGCAGGACGCAGGGGGAGGGGAGGCCCGCGCCACCCGCCGCCGCCGGCCGCCACCCGCCCGCGCCCCTGGCCCCTCGCCGGCCTGCGCGCGGGCCCCGGGCCTCCGCCCCGCACTCACCCATGGAGCCGGCGCCGGGCCGGGGCGCCGGGAGCGGGAGCCGAGCGGGACGAGCCGGAGGCCGAGCGCCTCGGCGGCGCTGGCGGGAGGCGGGGCGGGGCAGGTGGCGGCGGGAGGAGCCGCGGGGACCCGCACCGCGCCTCCCCGGAACCGCGGGGTGTGTCCAGGTGCCGTCCCGCCCACCCCGCTCCCGGCCGCTTCTCCAGGCCCGGAAGGGCCTGCGGGGGCGAGGAGGTGCACCCCGCGCTGCGGGCTGGACCCGCCCGCCCGGCCGCCCCCCGCGCCGCGGCCCAGGGAGAGGTGGGGTCGGCGCCCCGAGCAGCCGCTGCGGCCCCGCGCCCGTCCTGGGGTCTGCATCGTTAGAACTTTATTGGAGGGCAAATGCCAGGAGACCACAGCTCAGCTCGTCCCCACAAAACTAACTTTCACAAAATAACCAGCACCCGGCCAAGCAGCGGAGCATCCCCGAGTCCCGGGAGGCCCCCACGTGCCAGCTGCTTCCCCAGGGGCGCCTCTAATTGCCGGGCTTAGTTTTGTCTGGTCTCCGACTTAAAGTGGAATCGCCAATCCTTGGAACCCTTTGCAGTACAGAAACAGCCTAGGAGAGGTGGCCAGGACTCCCAAAGGACACAGCCAGTGGTCCCGAGCCTGCCTGCCGCTAGCCCACCCCACCCTGTGCTTTGGTGCCAGGAGGCTCC
Organism: Urocitellus parryii; assembly: GCF_045843805.1. Lineage (NCBI taxonomy): Eukaryota > Metazoa > Chordata > Mammalia > Rodentia > Sciuridae > Urocitellus > Urocitellus parryii. The sequence goes on from NC_135541.1 coordinate 3,850,131, forward strand.
AGGAAACAGACCTCAGAATAGAACGCCTGCTTCCACTGGGCCACCTCCAGCATCCAAAGCCCAGCATGGGGTGGGCTTCCAGGCCCTCTCCCCTGGAGACCTCTCATGTGCAGCAGGATGCTGCACAGATTCGCTAGGTGGGCTGAGCCCTCAGGGATGACCAGGAGGACTCTTGGCAGAGGGAACTGTGGTGGGTCCTGGACCTTGAGGGCTCTCTGGAGGATCCCCCGAAAGGCTCCCTTGTGCCAAGCCCTGGGCTGAGTGCATGGAACCCACTGGTGACCTTGACGACTTGGGGAGTTTGCCATGGGCGGTAAAACAAGGTGGCCCCTTGGGAGCAGCACATCTGCGCTGCAGCAAGGAGGAGGCTCAAGGGGAAGGGGCTGTTTGGAGCATCTGCACCAAGAGCTGGCACAGGCTTTATGAGACCTGGGGGCTAGGAGGGAGGGAGGTGCCCAGGGTCCCTTTGCAGGATTCTTGTGCAGCTATCGTCCACTGTGACACTGGCAGTCCAGAGAAGAGACTAGCACCTTCCCATGGGCACTTGCAGGACACTCGTCAGCCTGGTCCATCCTCATACCCACACAGGACGGTCTTCCCTCCCAGAACCTCTGCTTCCTGGGCTTTCCAACAAACCAACAGGGAGGAGGCAGAGGCTGCCAAGGTGGGGACAGATGGCTCTGCAAGGACCCTGACCAGCTCCCTGGGTTGGTTCAGTGGTCCTGCTGGCCCCAGCCCTGCCTGCCAGGAGGTAGGGGACCTGGGGGTGGATGGGCTTCAGGGCTCTCATTCTCTACAACCAGCAGCCCCCTCCTCGCCATCTGGGTTTCCACGGGGATCTCAAACCCTCAGCTAGCTCTGGGGAGTTTCCCACACACTGTACCCAGAAATGCCTACCCTCGGCTCCAGGTTCCTGAGTCCTCAAAACCTGAGGTCAGGTCCTAGCCCTTCTGCCCCAAGACCTCAGAGTTCTGGCTCCATATTCTGTAGGCTCCAGGTCATCCTTCACCACTGGGGTCCACCTGCATCAGCAGCCCTCTGCCCTCAGTAGCCACAGGGCTGAGGACGTGGGCTCTGGAGTTCTTTGTTACCATGCTTCCAGGTGTGGTCTACCTGTCTGAACCCTGGCCTCGTGGCCCTTAGCGTTAGTGTGATCGCGCTGGAGGCACACCTCTGCATGCCAGAGCCGCGCTCCGGGCTCTCCGTCCTAGCTCGCCAGAGGGACATCTCTCCCAGCTCTGCTCCAAGGCTGTGACTTCCTGGGTCTCAGGAAAGCCTCTCTCTCCTGGTGACTGCAAATCCAGAAGAATCAGTGGGGACCCTGGCAGCTTTCAGGGCTTAGGACTGGGGGTGCGGCAACAGACTCCAGGACAGGCAATCCCCACCAGGGGCCAGCCACAAGCTCCTCTCCAGGCAATCTGCCCACCCACAGCCCTCACAGAAAGGGTGGGCCTGGTGTGGGGGACATATCATTCTAGGTGGTGTCATGCCCTGGACGTAGCCAGCTGGGCCAAGTGTGGCCACTCAGCCCAGCTTAGCCAATCAGATTTGCTCTCCTGAGAGTTGCAGGAGAGGCAGCAACCCCTATGGGGGCCTGAGGTCATGTAGAGTCACTTAGCAGATCTCCTTGTCATGTAGAGCAGGGACAAGGAGATCTGTTAAAGCAACCAGTCAGTGGAGAGGACACCAGAGCAGAGCAGGAGGGCAGGAGGCAGGCTACAGGGCAGCTTCCCATGCAGAGCACTCTACTGCGTGCCTCAGTTCCCCAGGGACCCTTCCCTCTGACCCATCTGCTCCTCCACTCAGCCAGGCCCCAGGCAGATCCCAAGCCTGAGCTGGCCCTCTCTCTGTCCCAGCTCAGTGCCACAGGCTGTTTACCTGGGCCTGAGACAGCCCAGCCGACCTCCTGGCTCCCTGGTATCCCCTAGCTGGGGAAGCCTGGGGTCCCTCAGCCAGGCACAAGAGCCCACTAGCCAGGGCGGCCCTGCCCCCATCATAGTCATAGGACGCCTTTGGCTTCCTCCCCAACACACTCTCTACCAAAGCAGGCAGCAGTTAGCCCGCACACATGTTTTGTTTGGCTGAGCACAGTGTTTAAAAGAATTTGAATGGGTTGCCAATTTTGAGAAGTCAGGAGATTTTACATAAAAATCCAGATTTCTGGCTTCTCTTGACAAACCAGAGGAGTCTGGAGGCTCTGGAACCATGTTCCTGAAGGCTCCAGTTCCTGAGCTGTGTCCATCCTCGACCAGCACAAAGCCAGCCACCAGCCGCCAGCCACACTCCCTACCATTCACCCCACCCTGGAGACAGTTGAGTTTCTGACCCCAAACCAGCCCTTCTGGGATCTGTTCCTGAGGACACCCTCCCATTGCTGACATCTCACCCTCTTTCCAGCCCCCAGTTGATGTTGCTTCCTTCTGGAAGGCTCCCTGTTGCAACATGTCCAAATCCCAGAGGCACCACCGCTCCACCCCCCCATCCTGGGAGAGGCCTTTGAACTGCCTTATCATTTTCAACTCAGATGGCTTCGGGGACAGGTGATGACCAGAGCTCTCACTTGCTGAGAGCTCTGCTTTCCATAGCTGGTCTCACGTCACCATCGCACCCAGGCAGCAGTGTCCAACCCCGGATGGCAGCCACTGGCCACTGCCCCACAGAGCCCTGGCAACTTGACTGGTCCAGAGAGTGCCCTTAGGCTGCCTAAGTAGCACTCACACCTGACCCTAAGGACTTAGTATGGGGGAAACAAGGTAAAATAACTCACTGATTTTTTTTTTTTTTTAAACAGTGATCACACGTTGAAATGGAAACATGTGAAATGTTGGGTTAAGGGGCTGGGGTTATGGCTCAGCAGTAGAGCACTCCACGTGTGAGGCCCTGGGTTCCATCCTCAGCAACACATAAAAATAAATAAATAAAGGCATTGTGTCCAACTACAACTAAAAAATTTAAAAAAAAAAAGAAATGTTGGGTTAAATAAAATACATTATTAAATTCATTTCGCCTGCTTGTTTTTAGTTCTTTTGTTTAATGTGGCTACTCAGAAAGTTAAAATAACAAAAGACCTATGGCAGAACTTTTCTGAACAATCATTGTCCCTATTCTATTCTTTTAACGGTCCTGGGGGATGGAACCCAGGAAGCTCTACCACTGAGCTACATCCCAGCCCTTTTAATTTTTTTTTTTTAGTTGTTGATTGTCCTTTATTTATTTATTTACTTATATGTGGTGCCCAAACCCAGTGCCTCACACATGCCAGGCAAGCACTACCAACTGAGCCACAACCCCATTATTTTTTTTCTTTTGAGACAGGGTCTCGCTAAGTTGTTGAGGCTGGCCTTGAACTTGGGCTTCTCCTGCCTCAGCCTCCCAAGTACCTGGATTACAGGTGTGCACCACTATTGCTGCCACCATTGTCCACATTTTATAGCTGAGGATACTGAGTCTGTCTTGGAGGACAGAGAGAATTTCTGAAGGTCAAGCAGAGGTGACAGGCCTGGAACGGGATCCCAGCTCCATAACCCTCCAAGGCTGTGTCCCCAACCACCAGGCCACAATACCTGGCACAATATCAGTCCTGCCCATCGTGACCTAAGTGCCCCCTTGCACCTGCCCTCACACTCTCCAGGGGCGCCCCTCTCCTGAGAGCATCCCACTCAGATGACCCTTCTGCTGGGAGAAGGCAGAGCCTCTCTGCCCACTGCCTCCCAACCCCAGGCCTGGCCACAGAAAGGCTGCCCCTCCCAGGAAGCAGCTGCAACCTTGAACGCCCCCTCCCACGTAAGCCCAGCCTTCCTGGGAGCCCGTCCAAGCTCGGGCAGCTGCCTGGGCGCTGCTGGGGCTGGACCCCCGCACAAGCGGCCTGGGGAAGGGCAGAACTTGGCCTCAATCTGGTCAAATGACTGCTGGTCCTGGGACATTTGTCACTCCCCGTACCAGACACTGGTTGGAGCATCCCAGGAGACCTGCGAAAGAAATGTGACCGTGGCCCCCTTTCCAAAGCACCATGGGGCAACTTAAAAGGCAGGGCAGCTAAGAGGAACCCTAGCCGGGGGAAGGGGCATGTGCCTCGGCCCTGAACCATGGCTGGTGGTGTTCCTTGGGGCCTGAGATCCTGACCCTGCCCTGTCCACCCACACCCCTCAGGCTCAGAAAGAAGAGGTGGGAGGACACATTCAGAATTCCTTCCTGGGGCCAAAGAAACTGTCCACACAGTTCCTGGAGCAGGCCTGGGGCCAGCCTCAGGCTGAGGCTGCCGTGGGCGCCTGCCCATCTGTCTATCTGCCTGCCATGGCTTCCTCCCCAGGCTCCTCAGAGGAACCGAGAGTGGCCCGTGGAAGAACAGAAGTGGGTTTGAAATTCCACCTCTGGACAGTCATGATTGATACAGGAGGCCCACTCCCATCGTGGGCTAGGCCAACGTGGTGGCCCAGCACCCTCCCTGCATGGGCCCAGGCCAGGGGCTGGCTGGCTGGCAGCAGAGGGCTGAGCCCACACAGACAGCTGCGTGCCCTGGCTCACCCACCCGGGATCTGCTCACGTGCTGTTACCCAAAGGCCCTGTGCCACCCAGGGCCTCTCTGCCAGCCTGGGGAGAACTGGGCATGGGCTCGTGTCAGTGGGCAGAGCCTCAGTCCTGGGGCTCAGACAAAAGAGGTATTTGAGTGCCACCATTCACCCTCCTACCAAACCCTGCCAGAATCAAGGGGACACCAAGAAGGCCCTGCCTCGGAGGGTAGGCATGAGGATTCCAGGAGCCAGGGCTTAAAGAGCCCACTCCGCAGTCCGGGCACGTGTGATCCCAGGGGCCCCAGAGCCGAAGATGGCAGTCACGGTGGAACCCCAGAGGCAGAAAGGATGGGGCTTCACAGAGGTAACTCCAGGCGACATCAGCAGTCGGGAGGACTCCCAGGCAGAAAACAAATAGGTCAGCTGTGGGGAGGGAGGCGCTGCAGGCTGCAACCTCCACCCCAGGGGAGTGCAGTGTGCTGGGGGGCAAAGGGACACGGCTCCCGGGGGCTCTCTGGCCTTAGCTGGGATGGGCTGAATGAACTGAGGCAAGGCTCTGACCCGGTTGGAACCCCTGCCACCTTACCCTCCTCCTGCGGGCAGGAACCTGCCAAAGTAGCATAAGCAGACAGGGCTCCCACGACCTGCCCCAGCCCGCCTCTCCCTCCAGGTGGCTTGCTGGACGAGGGACCAGGGGAGTTTTGCCTTGGCATGGCCCACCGCCACACACTCCCTCTCCCCGTGCCATGCCCTGCATAGCCCTGCTCTCCTGCACACACCTCCAACGGTGCCCGAAGCTGGGAGGGTCCCAGTGGGCACCGCGCCTGTCCCTCCCTGCAAGCAGCCACATCCCCAGTCCACCACAGCCAGGGGTGAGTCCAACAAAGGCGCCTGTTGTTCTCCATTCTCCATTCTGGAAGCAGCATTTCCCATCTCCCTTACCGGACCACCCCTACTTGGTCTGGGGACCCCCTCCCACTTGCAGCGTGGACTTCAGGCCTAACAATCACTCTCACCCCCTCTCGGGGTGGCCACAGGCCTCTCTCTGGGTTTGGGGAAGGGCCTACATCAGGCTGGGGAAGCTCCATCTTGGAGAGGCTCCTGCTCCTCTGGGCTGGCAGCCTGGAGGCCAGCGCCCAGCCTTAGCAGGAGGCCCTCGGAGAAGGGAGCCAAGGCCAGGCCCAGGTGCTGTGACCTGGTGGTCACTCTGCTCAGCCTCCGCCGGCCAGGCTCGGTTCCCCTCACTGTCCCAGAGTAGTGCCAACAACCAGGCCCACAGCCGGGGCCAGTGCAGCTCAGCTGAACCAGGCTCAGCAGCAGTGGCAATCACAGCTGGCATGGACCAGGCCCCTCCTCTCTGTCCCTGTCTGGTCAGACAGGGAGCTCTGGAGGGAGTGCCCTCAGCCCCTCCTGAGAATGGTGCAAACATCATCCCCCTTTTCTTCACACTGTCCTGGGGACAGCTGGGGTGGAATCCGACCCCAGGACCCCCACAGCCTTGCCCTGCCTTCCCCGTGAGGGGCTCAGCGTCACCAGGCCTACATTTCTTCATCTGCAAAACGCAGATAATAGCAGAAACAACGCCCCACGTCCTGAGCCTGGACTCTGAACATTCCAGAAGGGCTCTTCCCACCACACAGCCCTAAGAGAACCCTGTGGTCTGATCTCGGAGTTGGGGTAGGCAGAGGCAGAGTCCAGTCCCGAGCCCCAGAGCTGGCCACTGTTGCCACTGTCCTCCAGCTGCTAGTCCCAAGCCAGGGGCAGGGCCACAGGCCCAGTCAGACCACCTCGAGGAAGGACAGCTCCTGGGGCTGCCCTCTACCCTCGGGGTCTTCACGCTGGGGCCCCTCTCCCCTCAGCAGCAGCTTCCAGGAGGGGCTCTGGCCACCGGGGGGGGGCTTGTGCCATCCCAGCGACATGAGCGTGGTGAGTGGGCTGCAGCTCTGGCCAGAGGGACTGCCAGAGCCTCGTGGAAGTCCTCCTGGGATGTGACCCACACCTACCCCCGAGGTCCTCGATGATGTCCAGGGTGGAGCTCCAGGAGAAACGCTCCACGGCCCCCAGCTCCAGCTCAGCCAGGTCGCCAGGCAGGGCCTCCAGCTCATAGGCACCCCGCTTCCTCCAGTAGAGAAACATGCTGGGGCCGGGGCTCCCCGCCTGACCTGCGCCCTCCGAGGCTGGTTGGCCCCAGGGACCTGAGTCCCTGAGGCCGGAAGCAGCAAGTGCTGGGCCGTGGAGGGGCCGCAGGGACCACTGGAGCTGGCCTCGGGCAGGCCAGCACAGCCCTCCCCAGGGAGGGGAGCATTCTGGGAGCGGCCGGGGGCCTTGCAGCTGACCAATGACCAGGGCCCCTGCCCCACACAAAGCGCCTTTCTTCCCCTCCCACAGACATTTTATAAATTTCGCCTTCCCGGCCCCCTTGGAGCCCCCGCTGAGGAGATGGGCTGGCCGTCTGGGACAGCACAAGCCAGGAAAAGAGTGCGATTGTTTCGTGGTCATTTTGCTAAGATAAGTTTTCAGAGGAGAAAAATGTGCTGCCCCAGGAGCAATTCCAGCTCCTCCCCTGACCTCTGACCTGTCAGCCCCAGCTGGCCCACAGGTCTCTCAGTGAGGAATGGAAGCACCTGTGGGGTGCGGGGGGATGCCCCCAGGCAGCGTCCAGCTCCTCGCCAGGAAGCTCAGACAAGTCCCCAAGCTCTGCTGGGCCAAGTCCCCAAGGGGAGCTTTCAGGGGGTCAGCGGGCAGGAGCTTCTGGCCAGGTCTTTCCTTCCAGCTGCCTGGGGGGCCTGGCTCTGCCCGCTGGGCTCTCACCTCTCTGGGCTGGCCCCTCTTCACCAGGTTGCCCACCTGTCTGCCTCTCTCCTCGACTGTCACCCACACCAATGGTGGTGTCACGCATGAAACCCTGGGTGGGGGGCTGGGGATGTGGCTCAAGCGGTAGCGCGCTCGCCTGGCATGCGTGCGGCCCGGGTTCGATCCTCAGCACCACATACCAACAAAGATGTTGTGTCCGCCGAGAACTAAAAAAATAAATATTAAAATTCTCTCTCTCTCTCTCTGTCCCCTCTCTCTCACTCTCTCCTTTAAAAAAAAAAAAAAAAAAAAAGAAACCCTGGGCGGGCTGAGCCTGGGCAAAGGGACTCTGGCCTTGTTAGGGAGCCTCTGTGCATCCTCCACGGTGGATTTGAGGGCAGAAAAGGCTGGGGAAAGGCCGAAGGGCTGGGGTTACAGAGCCATCCACAAAATAAAGATGGTGAGAGAAGTGGAAGCCAGCCAGCCACTGCCCCATCTGTCCACCGGGTCTCGGGAAAATCACACATTTTTCAAGCTGAAAATAACAACCGAGAGCCTATACTAGGTCTTGGGTGCAGAGACTGCTACATCTATTCCAAGTGACCTTTGCCCTGCCCAATCATTGTGGCTCTCCCCTGGAGGGGGACAGTGTTCAGGTGGCAGAGGAGGACACTGAGGTTCAGCTTAAGGATAGAGCTCACGTTTGGACGCAGGACCATCTCACTTCAAAGCTGGCTTGAGGAACCGGAAAGCCACCTGGGGAGGAAGGCCAAGGGCTCAGAGAGCAGGGAATGGCCCCTTGGAAATCCAGACCTGATGGGGCCAAGAGTGCCCTGCCCTGAGCTCCCACCAGCCTCTGCCCTGTTGCCAGCCTCTTCTGTATGACTCGGTGGGTGCATCTCCAGCCGTCTACCCTCTACCCCAGCCTAGGTAGGGGTAGAGCAGAACAGAGCCAGCACCCCCCTGACCAGACACCTGGGTCACCGCAGGGCTGTGGTGGGGCTACGTTGGCAGGAGGGCCATCTAGGCAGCCGGTGCACCCCCAGCTGAGGGACGAGGTGCCAGGAGGTGTCTGGGGTAACTGGAACCATACGCCTGCTACCCCCACCTCCAGCGGCACAGGGCCAGGAAGGACCAGCACAGCTCCCTGGGAGCCCACAGAGGGTCAGGGTACCCAAGCTTGTGTTCAGCGTGGAGGGTCAGACTGAGGCTTGGGGAACGAGACCACCCACTGCCTGCCATCCACTGCCAGCAGAGGCCAGGGCTGCAGAAAGGGGAGGCGTCACCCAACCAGACCCCTCTTCGTGTGGCAGGAGCCACACCTGGTTATGATTTCGGGACAACCAATCCCAGAGCAGCCCCGCCCCGGTGAGGGCCACGGTTCCTTCCAGTGTCTCCTCAGCTTTGGCGTGGACACAAGGAGCACCCCTGAGAAGGCCCGACTCCCAGGGGCCCGTTTGGGCCCAGATCCTGGAGCCTCCTGGGAGCAGGCCCCCTGGAGTGCTCGGTGCTGCGGAGAAGTGGGGGCAGGCCACACTCAGATCTGAGAGCCCCAGTCCCGCCATGCTGGCAACCTCACCCCCTAATTTTCTGTCTCCGAACACGCCTCCTCCTCCCGCCTCCCTGCTGCCTCCATCTCCCGCCCTCGTCCCATCCAAGAGGAAGCCTCCCCACCTGGGAGGGCAGCAGGCAGCCTCTGTGGTCAGGCCTGGCTCCCCCAGCAGTGCTCAAGGACAGAGCTCAGTGGCCCGCAGGAGAGCCAGTGGACCCTGGGGGGCTGCTGGCCAACGTGGGGTAGCTCTGTATCCTTCTGACGGCTGGGCTGGGGCTTGTCCTGCTTCCACTGTCCCTGGCCTGGTAATACTGACAACTGTGCTCTGCAGGGCCAGAGGCCACACTGACCACGACATACAGGTCTCATTGAATCCTCTCCTCTGTCATCCCTGTGACAAAGACAGAGACAAGAAGGACACAGACCTGAAATTTGTCCCAGGCCACACAGTGCTAGGGCAAGGGGGAGCCATGGCTGAATCCCAGTGCCTGTCCACTCCAGGACTGGCCCTCACCCACTCTCAAGTGCATCTTGAGTCTCATCAGAATACAGCTGGGGCGATGGAGGCCCGAGAGCGGCGGCGGCTGCGGGCTGGAAGATTGTCCTCCTGCAGCCCTGTCCTGCCTCTCCAACTCAGTCCTCTGGAAGCCCACAGCTCTGGGAGGGAAGATCCCAGGGGACAGGGACCAACTGGCTCGTGCCTGCCCCTGGGGCTGTCCTTCGGGGGCCGGAGGCCTCGCCCCAGCAGGGAGACCCCAGGGGTTGCCTCTTATTTCCACTGAACAGGGGCCAGGCTGGGGGAGCCCGAGGCAGGGGCTGCCTCTTCCAGGCCCTGGCAACAGTTGGGACAGGGGGAGGGGTGGGGTCCTCGGCCAACCACAGCTGTTTCCTTGAAAGCAGAAGTGCCTAGTGAGGGCACGCACGGCAGGATCCTGCCCACTAAGGAACCAGAAGAGGAAGAGGAGCAGGTGGCACGAGCCCCACTCGCTGTCTCCCAGAAAGCTTCCCCTGAGGAGAGACCTTGGCCCTGGCCCCGTCCTGCCTGAGCTCACAGGCCAGGGCCCCCGGGACGTCCTTTCCCCTTTCAGCCATCTGGATGGCCCCTTTCCCACTGGGCTAGGCCCCGGGCCCCTCAGGGCAGCTCTGCTCAGGGTAAGAACTGGCTCAGGACCCTGCCTCTGCCCTACTCCCTGGGAAGCCTCCGATTCTGCATCTGTGAAGTGGTCGAGAGCCCCCCCATGTCAGCTCTGCGAGACCCTGAAGAGGGCTTTGAAAGGAGACTGGCAGAAGGCAAAGTCTCACCAGAAGGTGGTGAAGACTGGCGGGGATCCTGGCATCTTATCAAGCGGCCCCACCTTCCTAGGCAAGGCCCATTGACCGTTTGTGGTCCCCTGAAACCTCCAGGGGCAGGTGGCCGCATGCCTTCCCCCCCTCTCAGTGTCTGAGGAAGCCTGTCTGGACCTCCAGGAGGCCGCAAGTAGCCTGAGCCAGCTACCTGAGTGTTGGCGGGGGCCATGCCCAGCGCTAACCGCCCAGCTGGCGTGAGAGTCTGCTCCACAGGCTGCTTGCGGCGAGTGCCCCAGGCCGGGCTGCAGAGCTGCTAGGAATGGTGTCCTGCCAGAGCCCTGTTATATACCAGCCACCCGCCTCTGGCTCTCCTGCCTCTGTCCCTTTGGCCAGGCCCCCACAGGACCCCAAACAGACCCCCAGCTCCAGGTAAAGCATGGAATCCACCTCTACATTCTGGAGACCGGTGCCAAGGGCACTCCAGGACTCACTCGCTGGTGACCCTGGTAGAGTCTGGGTGGGTGGAGGCCAACTCCATCCAGCAGGCAGTGTGCCCAGGCTTGGCACCTGCAGGAGGGGTCGAGAGCAGAGCCCTCCCCTCCAATTCATTCGGACGCTTGGGCCTCAGGCCTCAGTCAGCTTGTAGTCTCCTCAGTTTGGAAAACACAGGTAGACACAGCACCTGGCCTTGAGCCAGCCCTTCCCTGCAGCCTCAACCCTTCCCTGGCCCAGCCCCATCCCCTCCCTGCCAACAGCCTCCTTCCAGCCTCCAAAAGGCCCATTCCAGCCCTGGATGTTGTTGAGGGTGGACAGACAGAGGGCAGCAAATGCCACCTCGGAGCACGGTCACTGACGCACTCAGTTTCCTCCTCTGTAAAATGGGGACAGTCCTGAGACACCTGACGAGGGCCATGAGAAATGCAGAGGAAGCCTGAGGATCTGAGAGGGGGGCCCTCGTTCCTGCACTGCCCAGACACCGCTGCCAACCCCGGAACTGAGGCAATGTGGGGTGGAGTGCAGGGGCCACAAGACCCAAGCTGGCAGGTCTGGGTGGGCTTCTCTGGACTTCTGGAGTGGGCACCACAAGCTGCCTAACCGCAGTGCCCCAGGTGGCACCCCACACTGCAAGGTGTGACCATGTGGCCCAGCACCCCCCGTTGGGAGAGAGGCGGGTGAGGTCCTACAGTAGGGAGCTAGAGCCAGGCCAGGCGGCCAGCCTTCTGCTCCTGAGCAGTCCCACCTGTGTGTGCCCTCAGAAGCAGGGGTTCCTGCTGGGCCAGAGACCCTCTCTGTCCTCCTCCTTTCTTTCTTTTAAACATCATTTCCACTCTTTTTTAAAATGTTTTTTGAGCTGTCGTTGGACACAATACCTTTATTTTATTCTTATGTGGTGCTGAGGATCGAACCCAGCGCCTCACACACAGGAGGCAAGTGCTCTACCACTGAGCCACAACCCCAGTCCCTGTCCTCTTTCTTGACTCCTAGCGGGGCACATGCCAGGGATACCAATATTTGCCGAATCAGTCCCTGGAACAAAAGCCTTTGAGTGCATCTCCTTTAAGTTGCCTGATGTTCCTTTAGTTGGGAGCCTATCACCCCATCCCATAGACCGGGAAGCTGAGGCTCAGAGGGGACCTAGAGACTGCCCAGGTCAGCTGGGAGGGGGTGACGGGGCACTGCAGTTAGGCAGCTTGTGGTGGCAGAGGTATCTGGGCAGTGCAGGAATGAGGGCCACCCCCTCAGATCCTCAGGCTTCCTCTGCTCCAGGTGGGGGCCTCATTTCTCATGGCCCTGGTCAGGTGTCTCAGGACTGTCCCCATTTTACAGAGGAGGAAACTGAGCTGGGACCACACAGTGGGTGGCCCATCGAGGTCTGCGTAGCTGCAGGGTCCACCCCAGGCTCAGCCCATGGCCCTTCCTGCCCCTCCCTGCTCACTTCCCTGACCCTGGAGGCCGCAGAGGCTCAGGTGGCTCCTCCCTTCCCTGGGTGCACCCCTGCCTTGGACTCTGGGGACACTTCAGGCTTCAAGAAACTTCCTGGCCTTTGAGTCCACTGGCCAAGGGCTTCCAGGAGGGTGGACCCCTCCTGACCACCTGACTGGGCATGGGGGTTGGGCAGCTGTACAACAGACCCCTCAGACCCAGGAGTCTCCCCAGAGGCAGTAGGGCAGGCAGGCAGTCACTGTCCAGGGCTGGCTTGACCATTGTCACCCACCCATTCACCCACTACAGCCTGGGGACAGGTGAAGCCTGGAGACAGGTGAAGCCTGGGGCAGGCTGACTGTTCTTCCAGAATATCTCCACTCCAGCTGCTGGCTGCCCCGGCCCAGGTTCAGGCTGGGAATTGAGTGATTTAATACAGAAGGGCAACCTTTACACTCAAGGACACACATGGTGGAGGCTCCAAGGACAACAGACAATAATCACAGCAAGGTCAGAATGCAAATCTGAAAACATCTCAGCTTTGGTTTAAAACCTGCTCCTAGCCAGGCATGGTGGCGCACACCAGCAATCCTGGCTGTTCAGGAGGCTGAGACAAGAGGATCGCAAGCTTGAGGCCAGTCTCTGCAACTTAACAAGATGCTATTTTAAAATAAAAAATAAAAAAAAGGTTTGGGTGGGCTGGGGTTGTAGCTCAGTGGTAGAGCACTTGCCTGGCATACGTGAACCACTGGGTGAGATTCTTAGAACTGCATATAAATAAATTTAAAAAAAGGTCCATTGACAACTTTAAAAAAAAAAAAAAAAATATATATATATATATATATATATATATATATAAAAGATTTGGGGATGTGGCTTAGTGATAGAGGGCCCCTGAGTGGAGACGATGGCTCCTCCCACCAGTCCCGGGAAGTCCTTGGGGTCCTATCCACTCCAGATGACGGTGAAGAGGGTTGTGCTTGCTCCATCTGGTGCAGGAGGCCCAGGAACGCAGTTGGCTTCCCGATCTCCTGAAAGTGGGGCCTGGGACCAGTCTGGCCTGGAGCTGATGCTTGTTGATTTGAACTTGAATCTGTTCACAGTTAATGTCTCTTGCTGGGCTGACCTTCAGATTCCTCAAGGCTCAGTCCAACTGGGCTCTGCCCCACCTTTGTGGGTGAAGGTAGCAGGGCTCCTGTGACCTCCAGGGAGGACTCTGGCCAGAGGGCATCTCGCGGGCCTGGACTCTGGCCTGGCCCGGTCTGGCCGCTTCCCCTGGAAGATCTAAGACCCAGCACTGGGGAGAAATCCTTGGGCACCAGAGAGCCCTCAGCTTGGGGAGGAGGAGAAGAGGCGAGTGGGGCCTGCTCCCCAGGAGGGCCACGTCCCAGGCTCGCTGCCAGCTTCCAGCCGTGCAGACTTTCAAACCTGGCCAGACAGACTGAGAGCCTGGACCTCAGGAGGCCAGTCCGTCCAAGGAACAAAGGCTTCTGGGCCAGGCTCCCAACCACAGAAGAGACTGTCCAGACCTAGGCCAGCTGGGATTCCAAACATCCTCACTGCTGGTGCCCTGGCCCTGCTGGTTGGAAACTGTCCTTGCTGTCCCCCAGATCTGCCCAGGAGAGACCCAGGATCCTCAGAGAGGCCTTGTCTTCCTGTCGGCCCACAGAAGTCAAGGGCCCTCCTTGCCTCAAGCCAGGGACACAGGTCCAGCCTGTGGAGGCAGTTTCTGGGCAAGGCAGCTGCTGGGCCCCAGCCGGTCTTGGCATTGCAATGCAGGCGGCCCCCACGGCCTCAGCCAGCCTCTGAGAGGTTCTGCCTGGGTCTGTTCATTTATATACCTCAAGGGATACAAAGGGGTTAGAGGGACAGAATGGGTCTTTGTGTGCACGCACGTGTGCTTGCACATTATTCTAGATATTGCTTCTCTGAGAGAGGTGACTTTGGCAGAGCCTGGAATGACATGAGGGAGCCAGCCATGCATACATCTGGGATAAGCACCGCCAGTTGCAAAATCAGCCTGTGCAAAGGCCCCGAGGCAGAGCTGTATGTTGTGTTTGAAGATGACAGACTGTTGCAGTCTGCCCTGGACCAATAGGAATTCCAGAACACAGGATTTCAGTTAGAAAACCAGGGTGAGTTTTGTTCACCCTAAAGAAGGAAACACACAAAAAATAAAATAAGAGCCAGCACTGTGGCACATGCCTGTAATCCCAGCAGCTCAGGAGGCTGAGGCAGGAGGATCATGAATTCAAAGGCAGCCTCAGCAAAGGCGAGGCGCTAAGACCCTGTTTCTAAATAAAATACAAAATAGGGGGCTGTGGCTCAGTCGTAGAGCCCTCGCCCAGCATGTGCGAGACCTTGGGTTTGAACCTCAGCACCACATAGAAATAAATGTGTTGAGAGCCACAGTTCAGTCAATGATGCCTGGCATTTTGCTAGAGGGAATGGTTGAAAGGTGACCCTGCTCAATAGGGCGGCTCCGGGATTAGGGTGGATCCTGCTGCCTTGGGGCGCCCCCTACTTTGGAGATCCCCCTTGAGTTCTCCTGGGGTTCCGAGAATTGGTGGAGGGAGTGTGTTCCCGGGAAGTGTGTGTAGAGTGCCGGTGAGAGTTCGGGAATAAAGAGTTGCTGTTTGGGGCTGGGGATGTGGCTCAAGCGGTAGCGCGCTCGCCTGGCATGTGTGTGGCCCTGGGTTCGATCCTCAGCACCACATACCAACAAAGATGTTGTGTCCGCCGAAAACTAAAAAAATAATAAATATTAAAAAATTCTCTCTCTCTCTCTCTCTTTAAAAAAAAAAAAAAAAAAGACTTGCTGTTTGAACCTACAAGGCTTTGTGGCGGCTGGGTTATTTTGTGCCCAGACAGACTGCAGCACAAATGAAGTGAGAGTATTGGGTCCAGCTACAAATTAAAAAATATATAGAGAGATGGGAGGGGAGGGGAGGAGGGATAGTAGAGGATAGGAAAGGTAGCAGAATACAACAATTACTAATATGGCATTATGTAAAAATGTAGATGTGTAACCGATGTGATTCTGCAATCTGTATTTGCGGTAAAAATGGGAGTTCATAACCCACTTGAATCTAATGTATAAAATATGATATGTCAAGAGCTTTGTAATGTTTTGAACAACCAATAATATATATATATATATATATATATATATATATATATATATATATATAATATTATAATATATTTTTTTAATTAAATACAAAATAGGGCTGGGGATGTGGCTCAGTGGTCGAGTGCCCCTGAGTTTAATCCCTGGTACCCACAATAAATAAATAAATAAAAGAGAGGAAACATGAGGCCCAAGTGACTGTAGCAGAATATGCAAGGACAAAACTCAGTTAGAGGTGAGGGCACCAGGGCCAGTGAGGACTTTGACCTTTATTTGGAGTGAACGGAGAAGGGATGTGGTCTCAGATGGGACTCAGGGGTGCTGTGCCACTCAGCCTCATCCTTAAACCTTTTTGTTTTTCGTTTGAGAGAGGGTCTCATGAAACGTCCCGGTGTCCTCGACTGGTGATCCTCCTGCCTCCAAAGCAGCCAGCACTACAGGCACTCCCTCACACCCAGCTCCGACTGAGATTTTCAAAGCTGCTATCACAGAAGTAATTATGGGTGGGAGCCTAGAGACGTGGGGAGGACTAAGTGGGCACAGAGGCTTTATGACCCTGCTGTGGCTCTGGGTTGGTTGGTCACAGAAAGCCTCTCTTCTGTCTTGTCCTAAGTTACGAACTTTAGTTCCTTCTCCTGAAGGTTTGGATGTAACACCAACCATGGGAGGAACTGGGCTAAACGCTTCCGACAGGTGACCGACCGTTCAGTGAGGCCTCCGCTTCCCATGACGATGGATCAAGTGACTCAGACCCTCTTCCCACTTGGGACAACCAGAATGCTGAGTGGGAAAAAGTTTTTATTAAATATTAAAAATATCAACTCTGGGCTGGGGTTGTGGCTCAGTGGTAGAGCGCTAGCCTAGCATGCATGAGGCACTGGGTTGGATCCTCAGCACCACGTAAATGTAAAATAAAGAGATTCTGCAACCTGTACACTCAGAAAATGAGAAATTATATCCCATCTGATTCAAATGAATGATATATCAAAGTCATTGTACTGTTATGTATAACTAATTAAAACAAATTAAAATAAATAAACAAATAAATAAAAATAAAGATATTGTGTCCACCTAAAACTAAAAAATAAATATATTATATATATATATATATATATCGGGCTGGGGATGTGGCTCAAGCGGTAGCTCACTCGCCTGGCATGTGTGTGGCCCCGGGTTCGATCCTCAGCACCACATACCAACAAAGATATTGTGTCCGCCGAAAACTAAATAATAAATATATATCAACTCTCCCAGCAAGCCCGAGACCCTGGGTTTAATCTCCAAGAGAAAAAGAGAAACCAGCCAACCCGGCTCAGGGAGATAAAGCCTGATGATTCCGCCTTCAAGGTGTTTATTCTGAAGAAAGTTGGGAGATTAGCTTTATTGTCCCCACTCCCCATACTGGGGACTAAACCCATTCTTCCACTAAGCCTTGTTTTGGGGGGGAGGGGTGAAGGGAAAACGAGGAAGGAGAGACCAGGCAGAGATACCCAGGAGAGTCTGTCAGCTGACAAATAAAGTCCGGCTCTCTGTAGGAGAGAGAGGCAAAAAGGCTTGGGTGCGCGACTTCTAGGGGGCAGGCTCAGGAATCAGAGCCCAGCGGGTCCTAATGCGGACAGTTAGGGGTTGGGGGTTGGTATGAGGGAAAGGTGGGCCTTTCTCAGAAAGGCCCTTCCTTGGGTGGGAAAGTGAAAGTTTTTCCTTAAAATGGCTGCTGTCACTTAAGATGGCCCACTTAAGATGCTAAGCAAGGACCTTATGTTGAGGGTACTGGGGATTGAACTCAGGGGCACTGGACCACTGAGCCACGTCCCCGCCCTATCTTGTATTTTATTTAGAGACAGGGTCTCACTGATTTGCTTAGCACCCTTGCTAAATTGTTGAGGCTGGCTTTGAACTGGTGACCCTTATGCTTCAGTCCTCTGAGACACTGGGATTACAGGCATGTGCCACCGCACCCAGCCCATCCCCAGACCTTTTAATCTCTATTTATTTATTTTTAATTTGGAGATAGGCTCTTTCTGAGTTGCTAATGCTGACCTTGAACTGGTGGCCCTCCTGCCTCAGTCTCCCTAGTCACTAGGATTACAGGTATGGCCACCTATACCCTGAGGGATTTTTCCTTTAGGTAGGCCTATGATTCCTTTAGATAGGCCTATAAAGCTCAAAGTTCATGGAACCACAGTTCTTAAAATTGGATTTAGGTCATCCTAGTCTATTGCAGAAGCATATAAAAATCTATCCTCGCAGGCCTCAGATTTTTCCAGCAAGTAATTATTAAAATACAATATCCAGCCAGGTGCGGTGGCTCATGCCTGTAATCCCAGCAGCTTGGAAGGCTGAGACAAGGGGATTGTGAACTCAAAGCCAACCTCAGCAAAAAATCGAGGTGTTAAGCAACTGAGTGAGACCCAAACTCTAAATAAAATGCAAAATAGAGCTGGGGATGTGGCTCAGTGGTCAAATGCCCCTGAGTTCAATCCCATCCCTGGTATCTCCCCCTAAAATATAATTTCCAACACATAGCAAAAAAATAAAATAAAAAAATAAACAAACACACATACACACACACAAAAAAACCAAACAAACGAGGCCTACAAGTGTATATGACCCCATGACTGAACACCTACAGGAACAATGACAATGAAACGGGGCCCAAAAACCTTGGGATAAAATTGTCAGACAGGCACTAAAACTTGACAGTGTCTGCTCTCCACTGTATCTGGACAGCAAGCACCACTATTATCTCTACTTACAGATAATGACACCAGAGCTCAGAAAGCCAGAGTGATTGCCTAAGATCCCACAGTAATAAGTTGCTTGATTCCACACAGGTCTACGGCCTCTTACTGTATAAGGGGCCCTTAGGAATGGAAAACTAACAAGAAAGGTAAGAGAGCGAAGCATCGGTATCCTCTCTGGCCCCACCTGCAGAAGCTCCAGGAGCCTAAGTTGGATTCTGCTGCAGCCTCCCACTCGGCCACCAAGAGCCACAGCATTTCAGCAATGGGAGTGGGTGAGCAGAGACGCCTGGGACTATGTAGGGGCCCATCCAGCCACCCACTCCCATGTGTTGGAGACATGCTCACGAAGGTGATGACCAGGTCTAAAGAGCACAAAAAGGGACGAAATCCTCTGATGGCAGTAGTGGCTGTCTAGGTGACAATAGGGAAATATCTATTCAAATGAAAAACCTTCTCACCTTCCACCCAGCAACCCAGGGAACCCCAGGGATCCTTCACAAGTGCAGAGATCAGGTGCAGGGACACTCACTGTGCCATCACTTAAGGTATGAAAACCGGAAACCACCGAGGTATCCATCACAGACCGGCTGAATAGTCAAGTTAGAGCCTCGTTGTTATGAAGCCTTTACAAGAAATGAGGTGGGGGCTGGAGCTCAGTGGCAAAGCACGTGCTTAGCACGCATGAGTCCTGGGTTCAAGCCAAAACACCAGAATAAAGGAATGAAGGAACACATGAATGAATGAAAGAAACAAGGCTATTTGTGCGAGTTGACTTTTATTTTTTTATTTTGTCGTGTCTGGGATGGAATCCCAGCCTCATGCCTGCTAGGCAAGTGCTCTACCACTGAGCTACATCTCCAGCCCAGGTATTGGCGTTATTTAAAACATAGTACTATAGTATTAACTGGGTGCAGTGGCACATGCCTGCAATCCCAAGGTTTTGGAAGCCTGAGGCAAGAGAATCACGAGTTCAAAGCCAGCCTCAGCATCTTAGCAAGATCCTGTCTCTAAAGAAAATACAGAAAAGGGCTGAGGAGGGCTGGGTTGTAGGGTTGTGGCTCAGCGGTAGAGCGCTTGCCTAGAATGTGTGAGGCACTGGGTTTGATTCTCTCTCTTTTTTTTTTTTAAAGGAGGAGAATTTATGGATGTTGGCAAGGTTCAGAATAGGGCAAGGGGAATGGGTAGTGAGGCAGAATATTATAGAATGTCATTTTTTTTTGAGAGAGAGAGAAAGAATTTTAAATATTTATTTTTTATTTTTCAGCAGACACAACATCTTTGTCTGTATGTGGTGCTGAGGATCGAACCCAGGCCACACGCATGCCAGGCTATTGCGCTACTGCTTGAGCCACATCCCCAGCCCCTGGGTTTGATTCTCAACACCACATATAAATAAATAAAACAAAGGTCCATTGAGACCTAAAAAATATTTTAAAAAGAAAGAAAGAAAGAAGAAAAGGGCTGGGGATGTGGCTCAGTGATTAAGTGCACCAGGGTTCGATCCTCAGTATCAAATACAACAACAAAATATAATATTAACTGAAAAAGGCAATTTGGAAACATATTTTCTACCATTTTGTTTAAAATATTTTCCATATACACACATACATAGATATGTGTGTGTGATTCATAAAAAAATTCTCAACAAACTGGAAAAGGACATATTGTATTTATGTACTGTTTGAAAAAAATTTACAGTGAAAATGATTACTTTTACAAGCAGAACAAAAAGTACATGTGTGTATTTATATTTATCTCTTAATTTGAAGGATTTAAAGCCACATGCACACACTGAAGAGGAGTAGGTGCCACTCACGAGGCAGGGACACTCCCAAGGCCTGTAGCCCCAATTCTGCCCACACCCAGACATGCTCTGCCTTTAGCAAGACAAGCCATGGACCTGGAAGCGACTGGACATCGTAGGGCTCAGGTGTTGATGTGACTAGCTGCCAACATGGATCACACAACTCAGTTGGTCTTCTGGACCCCCAGCAGGGCCCAGTCTGGACAGCCTGAGTTCTGCCTGTGGGTGAGACAAAGGGAGCGCCAGAAGCTTGGACCCCGCTTGGGATGAGGGGCCCGTGTAGCACTGGGAGGGATTCTCTGCGATTGCTTCATAAATCTGTCTTGGCCATGCCACAGGGCAGGGGGCAGGGAAAGGTTGAAACAGAGGCTCTGATTTGGATACTAGTGGAGAAGTCAGTGGCCTGTGTGCCCCAGGCCCAACTCTCTTGGGCTGGGATCAGGTTGCTTCCCAGGCCAGGGCCCCAAACATGCATTGAAGGGATGCTATTGGATTCCAAGGACATGACTCCTGACCCTCACTCCCCAAATATGTCATGGCACATGTTGAAAGTGAACTTGGGGGCCCAATTTTAATGCACAAAATGTGACAGTCTGCAAAATGTGACAGATTGGAGGTTCTGAGGCACCTTCTCATTCTGCTTTCCAAATCAGAGCTGATAGCTGAGATTTGAAATTTCTGGGCTGGGAGGCCTTTGACCTCTATGCTCTGAAGTCATTGGTTAATGAGAACAAGCTGTTTCAGCAGGCAAAGCGTCTTTTCTTTTTTTTTTCTTTTTTTTTTTTTTTGTGTGTGTGTTTGTAGTGCTGGGATGGAACCCAGGACCTCGCACAGGGTAGGCAACCCCTCTACCACCGCACTGCACCCCCCAGTTCTACAGAGTAGTTTGTAAGGGTCTAGGCTAATTAAGCATGGGGGCATGGGGTCTTGGTGGTCCCTTCAAGACCTGCACAGCTTCTGCTTCTTGCTCCACATCTTCAATCTTTCTTTCCAGACAAACCAAAGAGGGAGAAAATGCACTCACTGCTCCCAGGACGAAGGGTGAGCCAGTTTCGAGATGGTGGCCCATGTTTTGTCAAGACTGAGTTCATGCTTGACCTCCAGGATGGTAGCACTCTGCCTGGCCCTCCAACCACTTGCCTACACCACAGGCCTCTCTGATCAGCCACTTGAGTCTCTGTCCCTCTGCCCAGCTGCAGTCCTGGCTGTGAAGGACTCTCCCAGCAGGAGCTCCAATCTTAATTTCTCTAGCTGAATCTGTCTGCACAGAAAACCCCAGAGCCCTCAGCCCTGCCAATTTGCTTCCCTCCAACACTGGTCTCTTGGGCATTGTATGTTTAACGTACTGCTTCAGAACCATGGCTTGCACTTTCCATGTTGGTTTCTCCCCCTTGAACTTTCCATTGCCAAGCCCAGTCACCCCCGGAACAGAGCCTTCCCTTCTTCCTGGGAACAGAGCCATGGAGGACTTAGTCCTGCGAACCCAAGTCTGCAGCAATCCCTCTGCTAGATTCCTTGGTGAGAAAGGCCTGAAAGTTGAGTGGCTTCTGCGAAGCAGGGACAGTCTTAGCCTGGTCACAGATCAGACTATGGGAGCTTCAAAGCAATAGAAAAAGCCAAGCCACATTCAGTTGAGCCACCAAGGTGGTGGCATCAGGGCCGGTAACCATGGCAACCTTGGGTTGCCCAGCTCAGCTCTATTTGTGGATCTCAAGACCGCTTTACCCAGCGCCTGGTGTGAGCGGACTAGGCCTGTGGCACAAGCCTCCTTTCAGCCTCCTGCCCCTCCCTGGCAAAGGACTTCCTGAGAGGGTCCTGCAGGTCCCTCCCTGGCAAAAGCCTTCTTGAGGGGGGCCCTGCAGGTCACGTGGGCCTCTCCTGCGGCAGAGATTGTCACTGTCTCCTTCTCTCGCCCACCCAGCCTAGGAGGGGAGACTTATGAGCAGAACTCATGCTGCACCTCCACCAGCAGACCCGTGTTCACGTCTTGCTTTTTTTTTTCTTCGTGCTGGGAATTAAACCTAGGGGCACTTAACCACTGAGCCACATCCCCACCCCACCCCACCCCTTTTTTAAAGTCTTTTTGAGACAGGGTCTCACTTAAATTGCTGAGGCTGGCTTTGAACTCATGATCCTCCTGCCTTAGGCTCCTGAGCTGCTGGGATTACAGGTATGCCCCCGCCCCCCGCCCATGCTGGGCTGCTGCTTGTTCTCTCCAGCACTTTCCAAGGCAGCCCAGAAGGGATGTGGCTCCCTTAACTTACAAAGGGGCCCACACAGTAAGACTAAGATGAACCCCAGGCAACACTGACAGAAAGTGAGCACAGGAACCTGCTGGGTGGCGGACAGTCTTCTGCTTTGGCATCCTAACTCATTAAGTTCCTTCCATTTTTTGCCACAGTACCTTATAGGCACTTAACTACCTGGAATAAAATGGCTTATTTACATAATAAAATCACACAGTTACATTCATGTTCTCAAAAATCTTTAATGACAGAGTTCATGTATAAATAGACGAGTTGGGTGGAAACCATCTGTAACAGGGCACAATTTCATAAGCGCACACAGACGTGACACAGCAGCCTCTTGGGATCCAGGGTGCTACCTATGAGAAGGGGTTCTGCATCATCCTCCACAGGTGTAAATGGAGGCAAGATGGGCAAGCAGTGTCCGTATACTTCAACACAACTGTGAGGGACATAATTCAGAGTCTGCCGCCTAGCTCATAACCTAGTCAGGCCACACACTAGGAGTTCGGACCATCTCTTGCATGCCAGAGACTGGGCTAGCCCCTATACCAGGACCTCACCTACTTCTCTCCCAGGAGCCCAAATGGAAACTACCCCAACCTCAAAGGAAGACTTGGTCACTCAACTCCTTCAAAAGGTACACTGCTCAGAGGCCTGGTGTAGTGGCACATGCCTGTATCCTACCATCAAAACGTGCTGCCTTAGTCACTATATCACCATGTAAACAAAAGGATAAACTAACCCCATCAGATGACTTTTTAAACCTCACCACCAGAGGCTGGGATGGTAGGTCTGTGGCACAGCATTTGCCTGGCAAGCACAAGGCCTGGGTGTGGTTCAGCACTGCCCCCCAAATCAGCATGTGGTACAACAAAAGGGACCCCACATCCCTCAGTCTTCACCCCATTTAGGAGGCAGAAACTGAGTGTCCCCTGGGTTAAGTAACTGCCCATCAGAGGGATCCAAGTAGAGGAGGCAGGATCCCTGAGCCTGCGTGGCCTGGCCTGCTCCAGCACGCCACCTCTGGCCAGGTACACACATAGCCAACCCCCAGGCACTCCTAAGGCCAGTCATACTGCCTTCTCCAGTGGCTTTTTAAAAAGTATTTAAGATGGCTGCAGGGGACACACTGATAAACGGATTCACAGGAAGTCTGACCTTAGAACAAATGGAAACAACTTGGACCATCTTTATTTATGAAGTAAGTCTTAGATTTTGAGAATCTTCTCAATTATTTTCACGTCTATTTTTCCCATGGATAGATTTTTGTAAAAGAACTGATTTTAAAACCATAAAACTGACATTTAACCAAAGGTTTTTTACTTCCCAAGTCATATTCATCTATAAGCATGTTATACTGTGGAAATCACACTTAAGAAAATGGCCAAGGGCCTGGCAAAGATGCCTCCCCCAGAGAGCCCCTTGTTGCTGAACCTCCTCAGGCCTGCCCAATCAGAGGACCAAGTCCAATCTGACCCTTTCTGAGCACCCTGAAGGCCACTGACAATGACATCACAGGAGAATGTCTCTATTGTGGTCTAAGCTGACTAAAGAGCCACCTCCAGAACCTCCAAATCCCTAGAGAGGCATGCCTGGGTCCCCTCAACTGCACCCCTCCAGCCCCACCGCAGGCTGGCAGCGCCCCCTAGTGCTGACTTGGTTTCTTTATGGATGGGACTGACATTTCAAGGTCCACAATTAAAGGCTAAAAGCAAAGTTCCCTCTCCCAGACTTGCTGACAGTGGCAAACTGTCTTGAATTCTTTGCACCCAGAAAGACACAATACAGCTGCCTTCAGATTAAGGTGAAGGCTAAGAAGCGAGCCCTTCATGGGTCTGAGTATCCTGCCCCGAGGCGTCCTGTGCTCATCTGTGAGCCCTGCTACAGGCCTGCAGGTTGCCAGGGGCCACAAAGGCGTGACCACAGGACAAACACTGGTAAGTGAGCTGGTGTCCCGCCTCTTGGACTGGGAGCTGGAACTCCTCACTGGTCCCCATAGCAGTCTGAAATGCTTCTTAGCACCCACCCCAGGGCAACAGGTGCAGGAACAAGCTGGTCCCACTTCCAGGGAGAAGGGAATGTGATGACAGCCGCCCCTGCGGAGTTGCTCCTAGGCAAGGTTTAGGTGCAACTGTCCCAGGTTGTGACTGGGGCTCTTCACAAGAGCTGTTGGCCAAGGTTGGAGCTCTGCCCCGCAGCCATCTCTTTGACCTTCAAGAAGATGAGGTGTCAGTGGAAGCAGGTTTAGGTTTAAAGAGTCATCAGGAACTTTTTCAAATTTGAGGACAATTTGAGTGACGCCTCGGATTAAAAGGGCTCTTGATGCCAAATCTTTATCTATTAAAGCAACAGACCAAACACAGTCTTCTAACTTATGATCCACGTGGCTGGGAGAAGTCTGACGGCGTTGACAGAGAGGAGGCTCCCTGCCTGCACCTGCCCACTGAGGCCACAGGCACTCCCAACCTCAGGCTAGGGGTCTTGCCCATCAGTTTCTGACCTTCTTGGCGCGCAGGCTTGCCCCCAGTTTCTCTATTTTTATCCTGATATTCCAATAACCAGATCCTAGAAGAATTTTTTGAGGAACTGACCCAATTCTTCCTATTTTAATAGTGTACAAACTTTTCCCCACTGCTTGCTTGATTTGTTTTTTGTGGCACTGGGCACTGAACACAGGAGTGCTCTACTGCTGAGCTACAGGCCCCAGCCCTCCTTATTTATTTTTTTTAATACTTTTTAGGTGTTGATAGACCTTTATTTATGTGTGGTGCTGAGAATTGAGCCAGGGCCTCACACATGCTAGGCAAGCGTTCTATCACTGAGCCACAACTCCAGCCCCCCCTTCTTATTTTTTATTCTGAGACAGGGTGTCCCCTAACTTTCTGAGGCCGGCCTTGAGCTTGCAAACCTCCTGCCTCAGCCTCCTGAGTTGTTGGGGTTACAGGGGTGTGGCACCATGACTGGCTCATTGCCTTAAATTCCTTTAGAAAACACCAGACTGCAAGTATGATCAACCATACAAACATCAGGGACATGTTCTAGGCCACGTAGCGTTAAGAGAGAAACTTGCAGCTTTTCAATATACAACCCTCACGAGTTCCACAGGAAACCTGTACGTAAGGGCATCATCATTAGCCACAGAACCCACCAGGTCTGCTGGTATCAGGCTCCACACCAAGCCTCCTGGTACAAACTTCTCTTCCCTTGTTGAAATTTGTTTACTTTTTCTGATAGAATCTGGGTCTTCGATTCACTTGCCCTTCCTGTGTCTCATCAAATTCTCTTGCTCCAATTTTCCCTGATGCTCCAGGAAGTTTAAAATTATAATCTGTTGTGACGTAGGGAATCGTCCCTTCAGGTCCTCGCTGAAATGGAAACACAAAGAGAACACATGGAAACCTGTTCAGCCTGGGCCTCGAGTGTGCTCTCCACACCTGGGAGCCAATGTGAGGGGAAGAGGGGTCTCAGCCTGGTGCCGCAGGCACTGCTCCCTCCCTCAGGGGCCTCACTACTCTCACTGATTTGTGGTACTGGGAACTGAACCCAGGGGTACTTTGCCACTGAGCTGCATCATTTTTATTTTGAGTCACAGTATTACTAAGTTGTCCAGGCTGGCCTTGGTACTTGCGATCCTCCTGCCTCAGCCTCCTGAGTGGCTGGGATTACAGATATGCACCACTATGCCTCTGGCTTCAAAAGGCCTCTTGAAGCCACAGGCCTACCTACAAATGTGCAAGTGCCTTCTTTCTGTTTGATTTGGCTCCCCAAACACACCAAACCCCAGAAGAGGAGGTAGGTATGCTGTGTATTTGCATCCCTAAGCAGGTGAGAGCAAAGGAACACCCCAGCTCTATTGGCCCTTTGCTCCTATATTAACTGTGGGCTGCATAGATGCTGGGTGCCTCTGAAGACTGTTCACAAGAGGGACAGTCCTGCAGAGGCCACCACTGCGCTTCCCAGGACCCCTTCCTGTGGTAATGGCTCCACCCTGGGGCTTCTGACCACACACACCATGGCTGGCATCCCTGGGACTCGGAGGATAACATGACACTCTAATTGGCTCCACTCCCTAGAGAGCTGCCCCCAAGTCAGCTGCTCACCCTCTGCCATGGCCCAATCAGGCTCCCTGCAGGGCTGCCCCAGGGTGGGGCAGGGAGGAGTTACCTGGCTCTTGAAGATGCACTGTGGAATAGAAATGACCCCCACCAGGAGACAGTTCACAGTTCTCAATTCTTCTGGGGGCACGGGGGTCAGGATGTGGTACAGCCGCTTCTCCATGTCAATGCCTCTACAGATCCCTTTAAGACAGTTCACAACACTAAAATCAGTCTTTCCAGAGACATCAAAGCTCCCTGCCACTAAAAATTGCAGAATGGGGCCAGGCACAGAGGCATATGCCTGTAATCCCAGCTACTATGGAGACTGAGGTAGAAGGAGAGCAAGTTTGAGGCCAGCCTGGGCAACTTAGTGAGACCTTGTCTCAGTTTAAAAAAATAAAAGGGTGGGGCTGGGATGTGGCTCAAGCGGTAGCGCGCTCGCCTGTCATGTACAGGGCGCTGGGTTCGATCCTCAGCACCACATAAAATAAAGACGTTGTGTGTGCCGAAAACTGAAAAATAAATATTAAAAAATTCTCTCTAAAAAAGATAAAAAGTAAATAAAAGGGTGGGGACAGTACTGCAGGTTTTTTTTTTTTTTTTTTTTTTTAGAATTTCAGTATTTATTTTTTAGTTTTCGGCAGACACAACATCTTTCTTTGTATGTGGTGCAGAGGATCGAACCCGGGCCGCACGCATGCCAGGCGAGCGCGCTACCGCTTGAGCCACATCCCAGCCCCAGTACTGCAGGTATTACTCAGTGGTAGAGCACTTGCCTAGCAAGTTTGAGGCTCTGGGTTCAATTCCCAATACCAGAAAAACAAAAAAACAAACAAAAAAAACCCCAAAAACTGTAGAATGGCCTTGAAAACAAGTTTCAGTTTTAAGTGTATTAAGCTTTGAGAATACAAAGTGCAACCCAAAAACTCTGCACCTTTCCCTATTCAGCTGTTAGGAACCAAAATGAGCTACTGCAAAAGCCATGGACTATTATAACCAAGCTGAGAGAAGCACCCTGAAGATGAGCTAGGACTCCACCTTTCCCCATCACTGCTTTCTTCCCTGTACTTGGTACCAAACTGCATGACTTCTGTGGAAATGCTTTTGAGAAGTAATGCTGGACAGACCTGAAATGTACATTTAATTATTTAAGGATTTTGATAATTGTGGGTTACTTAGCCTTCCAAAACTCCATGCTGACATCATCAACCTCTGAGCTGGAGCATTCCATGAGGTGAAGATGGAGAAGGGGCAGTGGCATCACCTCTGCATTCAGGTCACCTGACTTTGGGGAGGGCTTGAAGAGAGGAACTAGGAGACTCCAGCTAAGCTTTCCCAAGAGCCCCTGTGGAAATGCAGTGCCTGGCTGGCATTGGGAAAAGATGGGCAGGAACCACACATATTTTGAAAATAGAAACCGTAAGAACTGCCAATGGACTGGAGGTGCCGGATGCGGTGAGGGGAGCCCAGGTAGGGCAAGGGGTCTGACTAACACCAGAGCCTCAGTTGGACAGAAGACCCCCATGGGGAGGTGTCTACTTGCAAAGGGGTTTGGAAGGCAGACTAGTCATGGGGGAAGTGTAGTGTGGGAGCAGTCAGTCCAAAGATGGAGAAGTCCCAGCAGTAGATGGGATGGCCTTGGGAAAGGTGTCCAGGGAGAGGGCCAGGTCAAGGCCAGTGGGAATTCTAGACACAGAGGAGCTGCGAGGAGAAGGAAAAAAAAATGCAATGTTTTTTCAGACGTCTTTAGCTGAGAGACAGCTACAATGTCAAGACCAATCATCTATGGCTGAAGTAGGACCTTTATAGCAAGGATAGAGACAAGCTTTACTCTGAACTCACCAAACCCCAAACAGTCACAGATGGGAGTCTGTGCCAGCAGGATGGGCCCCCTTGTGTAGCCTCTGACATCATCCAGGATCTTGCAAAGTCCAACCCAGCTGGCATTCACAGCATACAGTATATGAGTGGGGGCGACATCAGCATGAGTAATCCGGAGGGCAACTGCATTGAAAGGGACCTGGAAAATAAATGTGAACCCTTCTATTAACTATTTTTAATTTTCACAAGCTGACTTGCCATCTACATCTGCCAAACTGCCCACCAAAATAACAAATGAAGCACTAGCCAGTACTTGGCCATGGCTGCACGCTTTAATAAAGACCCTAACATACACACAGTGCTTGTGTGCACCAGCACACCTGCTACAAATCTAAACTGAATCCCCAGCACTTTCCTATCTACAGATACAAATAAATTCAAACTTGAAGATGTCCTAAATCAGTTAAAGCAGAGGGAGACTTCCAGCCAAGTATAAGTAAGATCTATCCACTGAGTGTTCTGATGTAAGAAAGTGAGAAGCAATCCCCAGACAGGCTCTATACGCTTCCTAACCTAAACACAGTAGATGAAGTAGGATGGACCACATTCCTAGAGCACAAGGTAAATGAAACACATGCAACTTTCTAGGTAATTTCAAATTTTAAAGTAGAAAAGTTATTTTCTTACATGTATTATTTAGACTTCAAAAGTAAACCTGTTATCCTAGCTCTTTGGGAGGCTAAGGCAGGAGGACTACAAGTTCCAGGCCAGCCTCAGCAACCTAGGGAGACCCTGTCTCAAAATAAAAAATAAAAAAGGCCGGGGATGTGGCTCAGTGGTAAAGTGCCCCCGGGCTCAATCCCTAGTACCTGCACCCCCCAAAAGAAAAGTAAATATAAAACAAAAAAGTGATAAAACTATTGGCAGGTAAGTTTCAAGTTCAGTTACAGAGTCATCTCCAAGCAAATAGATGACCCCATGAACAGAAACCCCATCAAACCACCTGCCTGTCTAGTGGAAAAGACTTGGAAGCCCACCCAGCTCTGCCAACACTGCCTGTGTGACCTTAGGCAGGGCCTCCACCTGGCTAAGCAGCTTTTGGAGCTATTAAGTGGGGACACTAAGGGCATTTTCCTCTCAGGCTACCATGTAACCACAGTCATTCCATGTGAGGGGCCCTGTAAAGGACCTGGCACAGAGTAGCTGCTCCAAAGCAGACAGGCCACCCAGCAGAGTGGACTCTGGGCTCTCCAGGCATGTTTGGGCTTGAGGCCCACCTAAACTTGTACTAGGCTACTGTGGGCAAGCTAACTCAAAGTCCCTTGGTCTCACAATCTGTAAAATGGGGACAGGAACGGGAGTTAACACAGGCTTAAAACAAAGCAGAGCACAGAGCATTCCTTTAAGAAATGCTGCCTACAAGCCTTCTGTGATCTGACACTGCCCACACACAGCCACACACAGCTGACGAATGCAAGTGTTGGAACTGACACTGGATTAGGAACAACACAAGAACACCAGTACCAGGCATGGAGCTGTGAACGCCCAGCACCAAGCTGGCTGCAGGGGTAAAGTGCCAGCTTTGCTAACTTTCTGCTGGGTCCCCTATCTCTGTACACCTTAATCTCTCCACCTGTGAAATAGAGATGATTATAGAACCTACATCACAGGTGGTTCTGAGGATTAAATGAGCCAAGAGTTAAGGGGTTAACTTAAATGAGTCAAGAGTTAAGGATGCACAGCATGTAGGAAGTCACGAGAAAAATGAAACAGACAATTTCTCCCACGTGTCCCAAATACCTGATAGGGTGTCAGGCCATGTAAAGGACTGAGTGGTTTTGGCACTGGGGGCAGCAGCTGGCTAAGATAACCTAACACTGCCAGTTCTCGAAAAATTCTGTTATGTGACTCCCTGCAAAGGTAAATGAGAAGGATGTAAGTAACTTCTTCCATATCCACTGTCCATGCAGAGACTCAAGTGTGGTCACCACCTAGGTGGCTTTTACACAACACGCTGAGCTGTGCTCTTCCAAGACATGCCCTCCCTAGGGCTGGGGTGTTGCTCAGTGGTACAGCAATTGCCCAGAACAAATGAGACCCGGGGTTCAAGCCCAGCACCACACCCACAAAGACACCCCCACCTTTATATCCTCAGTCTTGCCTTGATACAGCCCTGCTAGAAAACATAAGCTTCAAGATTTTCCTTAAGCTAAAGCTACTGGCACAGAGCTGGAGGACATCAATGGATGTTTCAATTGAGAAAATAGGATTCTCCTTAGTAACTGCATAACTATGATAGATTTGAAAATATTTTGGGCTGGAGATGTGGCTCAAGCGGTAGCGCGCTCGCCTGGCATGCGTGTGGCCCGGGTTCGATCCTCAGCACCACATACAAACAAAGATGTTGTGTCCACTGAAAAAACTAAAAAATAAATAAAATTCTCTCTCTCTCTCTAAAAAAAAAAAGAAAATATTTCGCTTTTGAAATGCTGAAGATAGAACCCCACAGGCTCATGCTCGCTAGATAAACGCTCAACCACTAAGCCATACCCTCAGGCCGGATATGAAAAGTTTTTGTGGCCTTATCCTTCTAAGGAAGTGAAAACAAAATGCCTCATTCAATCGAAGGAAACAGCTCTTCAGCCAGATGGTTTACTTACCTATTCCTTGAAGATTTTCTGGGTGAAAATTCTGAATAAACACATATAAGTTTATGTCCAGTAAAAAAAACTGAACTCTCTTTATCTTCGTCAGCAAATTCCAAATTATCTGCAAATTCTGGAAGTTCATAGCCACGGTTCCTAACTTTGGACTTGCTTTTTGTATACAAGCCATCCATGTCATCCACATAATCCGGGGTGAGGTTGGCCATCTGTTTACTCCGGGCAGAGCTGAGCTGAATGACGTGGGTGGGAGACAGCAACCGGATCAGGTCAATGAGCAGCAGAAGCCCTTCGTCTGTGAGGAAGGAGATGATGTGAGCACAGCTGCAGATTAGAGGGGAGCCTCATTCCAACCAGAAACAGAGACAGTCACCCTCAGGCAAAGAGACCATCAGCTTGCTGCTGAGCACAATGGTGTATGCCTGCAACCCCAGTGATCTGGGAGGCTGAGGCAGGAGGAAGGGAAGTTCAAGGCCAGCCTTTAGTGAGATGCCATCTCAAACTAAAAAGGGGTGGGGTTCAGTGGTAAAGGGCCCCTGAGTTCTATCCTAGTACCCCCCCCAAAAAAAACCCCAGAAAACAAAAAGATGGATAACTGGATATTTTTTTATCTAGGATATATAAGGAGCTCAAGCAAAGAAAAAGAAAAATCCCCAGGTAATCTGATTACAAATAAGCAATAGTGGCTGGGGATGCAGCTTTAGAGTGGCTGCCGAGCATGTGTGAGGCCTTGGGTCCAATCCCAGTGCAGCCAAAACAAACTAAAAATGGGCAAAAGGGCTAGGGGTGTAGCTCAGTGGTACAGCAGCTACTTAGCATGAGTCTAGGGTCTAGTCCAACTACTGCAAAAAAACAAAGACAAAACAACTACAACAACAAAACAAGCTAGGCATGATGGCACACGCCTCTAATCCCAGTGGTCAGGAAGCTTAGGCAGGAGGATTGCAAGTTCAAATCCAGCTTCAGCAAAAGTGAGGTGCTAAGCAACCCAGGGAGATCCTGTCTCTAAATAAATACAAAACAGAGCTGAAGATGTGGCTCAGTGGCCAAGTACCCCTGAGTTCAATCCCTGGTACTAGCCCCGAAAATAAACAAAAAAATAATTAGACACTCCTCAAATGATATCCAAATGTCCAACAGGTATAGATGGAAGAATGCATGACATTACCAGTTGTCAGGGAAACGCAAACCAAAACCACAGTGAGACATCTCTTCTGACAGAACAGCTATTATCCAAACAACAAAAAAGGGAGGCAAGGTGGCACACACCTGTAATACCAGCTACTCAGCTACTTGGAAGGCTGAGGCAGGAAGATCTCAAGTTCAAGGCCAGCCTGGGCTACTTAGTGAGTCCCTGTCTCAAAATAAAAAATAATAAAAAGGGTTGGGGATGCAGCTCAGTGGTAGAGCATGTTTGAGTTCAATCTCCAAACAAAAACCTGCCAAAAATGCTGGCAAAGATATAGAAAAAAGGGAACTCTGACACACAGTTGGTGGGAATGCAAATTATAACAGCAGGGGCTGGGGATACGGCTCAGCTGGTGGAGTGCTGGCCTTCCATGCACAAGACCCTGGGTTCAACCCCCAGCACCACAAAAAAAAAAAAAAAAAAAAAAAATTATGGAAATTCCTCAAAAAATAAGAACGGCACGCCTGTAGTCCCAGTGGCTCAGGATGCTGAGGCAGAAGGATCACAAGGTCAAAGACAGCCTCAGCAACTTAGTGAGACCCTGTCTCAAAATAAAAAATAAAAAGGTTGGGTATGCGGCTTAGTGGTTGAGGGCCTCTGGGTTCAATCCCCAATACCAAAAAGAAAAAAAGTTGACAGTGGAAAGAGGCTGAGGAGAAGAGGGAGGAAGGGAAGGGAAGGGCATGTTCCCTCCATAGAACAAATGAATTCTGACCTTCCATTGAACAACAGGTGACTATTAATAAGGACAATGTACCATGCATGTATTTCAAAAAAGCTAGAAGAAAAGCTATTAAAATGTTTTCAGCACAAAGAAACACTGAGGTCTGGGGAGGCAGCTAGGCCACCCTGGCCTGCACATGCACAGCATGTGCTCATCGAGCACCCACGGCACCCACACCCATGTGCTGCTCAGGCTGGTCACGCTCCCCGTGCCACTCATTACCTGTCACCCAGCCCATAGTGTTGATGATGAGCGGGCACTCTCTCTTATAAGAGCTGAACACGTATTTTATTATCTCAATATAATTCTCGTAGTTGTTCTCACAAGAAGGTTTCCCATAATATACCATCTTCTGTGGTGTCCTCTGGTGGGTGAACGGTGGTCCTGGAAGATGAAGAGCAGAATAACAGGCCAGGTTAGGGATGCAGCTGGAGAGCAACCATCCAAAGCACACAACAGGAACAGCTGTGGTTCCATTTTTGGAAGAGTAAACTTTCATCTGAACCTGAAGACAGGCTCACTTTTACCATATAGTTATCAATGATGCCCTCCGTGGCCATTCCTTCATCCAGCTGCTGAACATCTGCTGCCTGTTGCCCTGGCTCCCCTCACTGAGATGCCCTGTGGGCAAAGAGAAGCCTTCCCTATGCCCAGGGATCCCCTCCTGAGAGGGTGAGGATGGACCCCCAGCAATGCTCCTGGATACACAGCTGACTGCTCTGTTCATAGTTCCCCAACTTTCACAAAAGCCCTGCAGTGAGCAGTGGCAAGATCCCCACTTTTAGATGAGGAAACAGGAAGGGATGAAGAGACTGAAATCAGAGAGCCGGCGATGCCTAGCTGGGTGGGAACTCGGGCAGCTCAGCTCCAAAGCTCCACCATAATGCTCAACAGTCCAGCTCAGTCACTTTGTCTCCTCTGCTCAGGGACAGAGAGTATAGCCAATGAGGCCAGGGCCAGTATAGCCAGCCATCAGCTGGTGACTAGGTGGGAGGTGGTGACCAGGAGCACATGGTGCCCAGGTCAGGACTAAGCCCTGGTTCACATGGGTAATACAAGGCCACCTGGGACAGAGATTCTCCATCATGGCTGTGTAGCCATGATGCAAGAGCTGGGATTCAGTGGGTGAGGCCAGAGTGCTCACAGCCCCAGCTGGGGGGCACTTTTTTGGTACCAGGGGTTGAATCCAGGGGCACTCTACCTCTGAATTACACCTCTGGACTTTTTATTTTGAGAAGGATCTTGCTAAATTGCCAAGGCCAGCTCCGACATTGTAATCCTCCTGTCTTGATCTGCCAAGTCTCAGGAATTACAGTTGGCACCACTGTACCTGGCCAAACTCTGGTTTTCAAATACCAGTCTCCAAAAGGGTATAGGCCGGGCCTGATGGTTCATGTGTGTAATGCTAGCGGCTGAGACAGGAGGATCAAAGAGTTCAAAGCCAGGGCTGAGATTGTCGCTCAGTGGTAGGGTGCTTGCCTAGCAAATGTGAGGCACTGGGTTCGATCCACATTAAAAGAATAAAGTATGTCCATGTACAACTAAGAGATTAAAATAAAAAAGAGTTCAAAGCCAGCCTCAGCAATAGCAAGACGCTAAGTAACTTAGTGAGACCCTGTCTCTACATAAAATACAAAATAGGGCTGGGGGATGTGCCTCAGTGGCCGAGTGCTCCTCAATTCAATCCCTGGTACCCCCCCCCCCCAAGAAAAGGTATAGGAATTTTTGGTCCTCTCATTCTAAGCCTAGGATAGAGAAAAAAAGCTCACCTCTGAGGGCTGGGGGTACGGCTCAATAGCTTACCAAGCTCAAGAAGATGGGTTCCACCCTAGCATGGGGTGTGGGGGGAGACACCCTGGAACATTTTGTTTTCCAAGAAAGTAAGGAATAGCTCAGAAAAGTATAGGACCAAGAGCTGGCCTAGAGTCAGCAGGGTGTGGAGCCTAGACTAGGGAGGCAGTCAGGTTGGCGGGGAGGGGGCGCTCCAGAACAAGTGAGTCCAAGGAGACAGCCAGAGACTAGGGAGGTTAGGGGCTGGGTTGTGGCCCAGTGGTAGAGCACTTGCCCAGCAGGGGTGAGGTACTGGGTTCAATTCTTAGCGTCACATATCAATTTCTTTTTTTTTTTTAATTGTAGATGGACACAATATCTTGAATATTTTACTTATTTACTTGTTTGTTTGTTTGTTTTTACGTGGTGCTGGGAAACTAACCCGGTGGTGCTTGAGAATGAACCCAGTGCCTCACAGAGGTGAGGCAACTGCTCTACCACTGAGCTATAACCTCAGCCCCTCACAAATTAATTTCTAACAGACTTTCCCCCAGAAATGAAAAAGCTGATCTTCAAATTCATTTGGAATTACAAGGAACCTCCAAAGGCCAAAACAATCTTAAAAAGAATAAAGCTGGGGGTTGGGGTTGTGGCTTTGTGGTGGAGTGCTTGCCTAGCATGAACGAGGTGCTGGGTTTGATCCTCAGCACCACATAAAAATAAATAAATAAAAGTATGGTGTCTATCTACAACTAAAAAATATATATATATAAAAAAAAAAAGAATAAAGTTGACTCATACTTCTTGTCTACACAGCTCTGGGGGTCCTAGCTCTGATCATCAGGCACCCAACAGGAAAGGAGGAAGTGAGGCTGTCTCTACTTACAGCTGACTAGCTGACTTGACCTTATACACAGCCATGATCTTACATGTAGAAAACCCACAAGATTCCACCAAAAAGCACCATCAGAAAATAAATCCAATAATGTTGTGGGACACAGAATCAACATTAAAAAAAAAAAATCAATAGCATTTCTATGTGTTAATAAAAAACCATGTAGGGTCTGGGGATGAAGCTCAGTGGCAGATGGCTTGCTCTTGCTTTGCAGATATAGGCCCTGGGTTAGATCCTGGCACCAGAAAGGAAATTTTCTTAAATGGATAAAGGACCTGACCTAACTTCAAAACTTACTAGAAAGCTATAATAATTAAAGCAGTGTAGCACTTGAAATAAGAACAGACATAAAGACCAACAGAATAGAACTTATAAGCCTGAAATATATAGTCAGATGATCTGAGAGACTGTTCAGTGGGGGAAATCTATAGACATATAAGAAACAACCAACCTGGACCTGTTCCTTATACTATGCAAATACGAACTCTAAGCATAACAAAGATTTTAGACTTGAGAGTCAGAATGAAAACATTCTTAGAAAACAAAAGCTTCATGACACTAGATTTGACAACTTCTAAATGCCATAGAAATAAAGAATCCAATTGAAAAAATGCAATATTCAGCTGCCTGTAATATTCAGGGGCACAGGAGGATCATGAGTTCGGAGCCAGCTTCAGCAACTCAGCAAGGCCCTGAAGAACTCAGTGAGACAGTCTCCAAATAAATAAAATACAAAAAAGGACTGGGGATGTGGCTAAGTGGTTATAAGTGCCCCTGGGTTCAAGCATTGGTTAAAAAAAAAAAAAAAAACTGTATTCAAGGACTTCAATAGACATGTACTCAAAGATTTACAAATGGTCAGGAACAGTGGCACAAACCTCTCACCCCAGTAACTCTGGAGGCTGAGGCAAGAGGAATGCAACTCGAGGAGAGCCTCAGCAACTTAGTGAGGCTCTGTTTCAAAACAAAAAGGATGGAGGCCAGGTGCAATGGCGCATACTTGTAACCCCAGTGGCTTGGGAGGCTGAGGCAGGAGGATCATAAGTGCAAAGTCAGTATTAACAATCCCTCAGCACCTCAGTGAGACCCTACCTCTATTTCTAAATATATATACATTATATATATATATAATTATATAACATATATATTATTTTTTTAAGGGGCTGGGGTTGTGGCTCAGTGGTAAAACGCTCGCCTAGCACAGGTAAGGCACTGGGTTTGATCCTCAGCACCACATAAAAATAAATAAATAAAAATAAAGGCATTGTGTCCACCTACAACTTAAAAAAGGGGGAGGGGACTGGGGATGTGGCTCTATGCTAAAGTGCCTCTAGGTTCAATCCCTGGTACTCCACCTCCCCCAAAATGATACGCAATTGGCTAATAAACACAGGTTAAATATAAAGTCACAAAAAAGTGAAAGCAGAGCCTTGAACGGGAACCAGTGCCGCATGTTCCTAATGGCACTCTCCACAACAGCCAAAGCATGGAAACAACCCAAGCGTCCACCAATGGCTGCATGGAAAAACTAGTAGAAAAACACGTGGAACGGAGTAATATTCAGTTGTAAAAAAGGAGCTGAATTTTGATACACACGCCAACATGGAAGGACCCTGCAAACACAATGCTGAGCAAAAAGAGTCAGACGACAGCAGGATAGGCACTGCAAGACTCCACTCATACAGGGTCTGCAACAGGAGAATTCATAGGAAGTAGAGGGAACCTATCAGAAACTAGGGGACAAGGGAGGAGGGGATTTCTGTTCAATGAGTATAGCATTTCACATGAAATAATTAAAAAGTTTGATACAGAGTTGAGGGTCACAAAACATTGTATATGGACTTTATGTCCCTGAATTATACATACAAATGGCTAAAATGATGAACACATTTGTATATATATATATATTTTTAATATTTTTTTGAGAGAGAGAGTGAGAGAGAGAATTTTAATATTTATTATTTTTTAGTTATTGGCGGACACAACATCTTTGTTTGTATGTGGTGCTGAGGATCGAACCCGGGCCGCACGCATGCCAGGCGAGCTCGCTACCGCTTGAGCCACATCCCCAGCCCACATTTGTATATTTTATTAAAATAAAGCAACAAGGAATTCCATACTGGATTCTGAACCAGGTAACTGGTGAATTCTGACTGAAATCTGCACTGCACCACTGTGCATTTCTTGGTTTGGAGAGTTGTAGAAGGTCCCATAAAACATTAATATCAGGACAGGTGTGCTGATATTAATTTACACAAAGCAAAATAAGGAGCAATTCCACTTCCCAAACAGAAACTCACCCTAATGGGTGTGTGGAGGCTGGAGGTGTGGCTATGCAGAGACCTGGGTTTGGTGGAATGCGCTCACTTTCTCTAGTCTATATGTAAGACTGAGTTTTGGGCAGGTATCATTATTTTTGAATTTTATGAAATCAAGACAATGAAGAATTACATAATACATACCCAGAACTGGTTCCGTAATATTAAGCAAAGAGATGCAACCCGGAGGAGTGAATTCGGTCTGGCCCAGGTCACATTCCAGATAGTCAAGGCAGGAAATACTGAAAATGTTTAAAAAGGAAAAGAAAGAAAATCTCAACTAGTTTTACTCTGTGGAAAGGAGAAATCAGATAGTCAGAGTTCCACATGACACAGTTGTAATGCACGCCATGCAGCAATTTCAGGCAGAATGCTCCAAGAGACAACCACCAAGCGCAGGCCTGCCTATAGTGACCTTGCACAGCAGATGTGCGACTTGGCCTCTTCACGATTCCATCTTCAAAACTACTCATCCCCACTCTGACTCTCGGCATCTGTACCTCAGCACCACAAACATCCAGAGACCAAGTGCCTGCCCTCGCCAGTCACCCACAGGCCCTAAGGCAGTCCGAGCCCAGCCTGCAGCCTCAAGGTCACTGCATCCCCAGTGCATCACTGTCAGCAAGCAGCTCTGCACAGCCTTGTACAAATCTATGTCCATAGAGAAGGCAGGACGAGGTTCCGACATACTGTTCCAATAAAAAATCCTGCCTAGGCTGGGGATGTGGCTCAAGCGGTAGCATGCTCGCCTGGCATGCGTGCGGCCCGGGTCCGATCCTCAGCACCACATACAAACAATGATGTTGTGTCCGCCAAAAAATGAAAAATAAATATTAAAATTCTCCTCTCTCTAAAAAAAAAATGTGTTCCTTCCTTTCTCTCTTCTCTACTTTCTTCCTTTCTCATAAAAAAAAAAAAAAAAAATCCTGCCTAGGGCTGGGGATGTGGCTCAAGCAGTAGCATGCTTGCCTGTCATGCGTGCGGCGCTGGGTTCGATCCTCAGCACCACATACAAATAAAATAAAGATGTTGTGTCCACCGAAAACTAAACAATAGGGCTGGGGATGTGGCTCAAGCGGTAGCGCGCTCGCCTGGCATGCGTGCGACCCGGGTTCGATCCTCAGCACCACATACCAACAAAGATGTTGTGTCCGCCGAGAACTAAAAAATAAATATTAAAAAAAAAAAAAAGAAAACTAAAAAAAAAATCCTGCCTAAACTCTAGCAAGAGAATAAAGGCATTCTTACCTATTTAACAACTGGTTAATCAGGTATCTGTTAAATGTTGACTTTCCAACGTCCTGGGCGCCACAGACCAGAACAATAGGGCAGCCATCTGCTTCTTCTGGAGGTGAAACACACAGGGCTGGAATTAGTAGTCTTCTTCAGTCCTTTAATCACAAGCAGGAGTCCTCTGAAGCTTCAGTGGACAACGCCCAAATTTACCAAAACATACTCACCAGAAGAAACACTGACCAACTCCTCCAGGGCTGACAGGGCACTCACACTTAAATTAAGTGATCTTTTCTTTTTCTCTTTTCTGATGCCAACAGATTTCAAGGCAAAATATTCAGCATTAATCTGGAAAGTTGAAATCTGAAATATAACAATTTAAACTTTAAGAAACAGTGAAAACTATGTACATTTTTCATCATTTCTAAATTTAGAAACCCTAACACAGTTGTAAAATATGAAAGGTAAGTTTGGTCCCTCCCTTTCTCTCACCACCCCAAATCCAACCCCCGGCAAGCCCATCAACCCCTCCTGAAGCAGTCCGTGGTCGGCACCATGGCCCCACAGCACATGCTAACTCCAGAACTGCCAGGATCTCTGCAGAAGGCTCCTTAGAATACAAAAGGACTGGAAACCTAAAAATGATAGTCATAGGAAAAATTCAACACAGGCCCACAGCCGTGAAACACGCTGGTGATAACATCAGTGGACGGGGAGGCTGAGGCAGGAGGACCATGAGTTCAAAGCCAGCCTCAGCAATTTAGCAAGGCCCTATCTCTACCTAAAATATAAAAAGGGCTGGATGTATGCTCAGTGGTTATATACCCCTGGGTTCAACCTGGGTATGGGAGAAATAAAAAAGAGCATAAGCAACAAAACAACAGTGGACGTTAAGTCCTGGGTGGGGAGCTGTAAATAAGTGAAAAACCACTGCCCAATCCTGGTGATTCGGAACAGTCACTCCCCAGTGGCAGAGGCTTGGACACACATCTTCCTGAGGCTCCACCAAGCTGCTGGATTCTACAGTGGATCAAAGCTCAATCACGAAAGGCCGCACTGCCCACTCCATGTAAACCTCCCCACCCAGTGACTACCCTCGTCCCATGTCCACTGTGGGAGAAGACATTTGTCAGTGGCCTTCTTTTTTTTTTTTTTTTTTTAAAGAAAGAGGAGATGGAGAGAGTCGGAGAGAATTTATTTATTTATTTTAGTTTTTCGGCGGACACAACATCTTTGTTGGAATGTGGTGCTGAGGATCGAACCTGGGCCGCCCGCATGCCAGGCGAGCGCGCTACCACTTGAGCCACATCCCCAGCCCTGTCAGTGGCCTTCTGACTGCCCCTGGCCCTCCCTGGACACCTATTCCAAATGGACTGTTCCTCCTCAGGCCAAGAGCCTGGTAGCCAGACCCTCCCAGTGGGGCTGAGGGGCTGATAGTTCTGGCTACTCTCTCACCGCCCCCATCATCCCCACCTGCTGTGCAAGCATGGAGTTTTAAATTTTCATCTTTTTTGTTGTTTTTTGTGGTATTGGTGATTGAATCCAAGAGTCCTCTACCTCTGAGCTTCATCTTTACCCCTTTTCTTAATTAAATGAGATCAGGCCTTGCTAAATTGGTCAAGATGGCCTTGAACTAGTGACTCTCTTGCCTCAGCAACCCTGATTTAAATTCCATCTCACCAAGAACAAAACTTTCCTGATCATACTTACCCTGCTTCACTCTCCCCCTTCTCTTTATAGTAAAGTCCTTTGAATCCCCTCTGCTGTCCAGTCCTAAATTTACAGTCCAACCTCTTCCCTCAATTCTGGCTCACATACTCCACTGCCCAGTTGGCATTTCCAGTTAGACGCCTCACAGGTGTCTCCAACCAGCATGCCCTGGCTGGCCACCACAGTGCCTGCCTCAGTCAGAAGCAACTCTACGTATCCAGATGCTGAGGCTAACAAGCCTGGTTCTACTCCATGATTCTTTTCTGTTTTGTTTTCAGTGCTAGAGATCAAACTCAGGCTCTCACGCATATCAAGGACATGCTTGACCAATGAGGTACACTCCAGCCTCTGTGATTCTTCCTTACAACTCATATCCAGTCTGTCCACTAATCCTATGGGCTCTGATGTAGTTCAGTGGTAGATCATATGCCTAGCACATGAGAGGATTTGGGTTCAACCTCAGTACAGCAAAAAAAAAAAAAAATTCACAAATTAAACTCACTTCTGGCTCATGGGAGACATTTATAGTAATGGAACTTAACTTCAGAAGATTAATAACACAGCCAACAAAAATTTAGAGATGAGAAGGAGAGATGGGTGTGTAAATGATTTAAGTCATTCTTGCATTGTTTAGAGAAAGTAACCATTAACCAACTACAACTTGAAATGATGGCCTCTGCTGGATGATGGAACTGAGGAAGGGAGGAGAGACATTTCTCATGATAACCCTTTCTATTCCGACAACTTTCTAACTATTGGCACACATGACATTCTGCAGGATCTACCACACTAACAGGACAGATCTTCCAAGAATGCATCCTACATAGTCATTTGATATGACAACTTCGGTGCAAATAATTAACAAAACTCTGGATGAACTGGTTATACCTCTTGTGTGAAAATGTAAGATAAACCTGGATAGCTGGTTAGGAAGTTTACAGTGGAGTTCTTCACACGTTCTAGCATCACAATGGAACACAAAGGAGAAAAATTCTTCATTGCCCAACATCTGTCCTCTGTAAAGAGAAAAGCAAACCACTGTAGAAGTAGCAATTCATCTAAATTCTCTGCTCATAAGGCAGCATCTCTTCAAACTGTAAACTTTTTGAGAGTTGGAATTCCGGCTTCAGGCCTTGGCAATTATAATCATTTGAAAAATCGTGAAAAATAACAAAGTTACCTCTTCTAACTCCTAGGACCCTTGGGAGGGATTAAAAAAAGTATTTAGCACAATATGGACACCAAGGTAAGCAGCAAAAATCGTTAACTTTATGATAGTAGGCCCTCAGTAAATTACCCAGTTCTTTTCATTACCCAAGTTAAGATGAGATCTGAGCAAAATCCGGGCTTCCTTTCTCATCTCCTTCTCTCTCTTCTCAGACATGGAGTAATGAACTGCATTAATGTTCAGGTAGGCATGGGTATAGGTAGAGAAGATATCTTGGGCAGGCTGGCCTTGGCTGATGAGGAAACCAAACACCTCCACCTGGCCATAGAGGCAAGTCAATCGGCAGATCCCGCTAAAAGTAAAAGTCTAATGGGGAAGGGAAAAAATGCGGAAATGATTACAGACCCTCTTACTAATAATAGAGAAATTCTAAAATCTTAACTTGCCATTTACATATCAAAAGGCGGCTGATGTTTTACACAACAGAACACACAGTACAAGGTGCCCCCACATGCCTTATTATTATTATTACTACTATTATTTGCAGTTGTAGATGGACAGAATGCCTTCATTTCCTTGCTTTGGTGGGATGCTGCGCCCCCGCCCCCGGTCTTAACCTCAGGTCACGCTCCCCGGCGGCTCCAGAGAAAGCCTGGGAGTTCCACAAGGCGAAGCAGAGGGCCCGCGCGGCGCTCAGCCCTCCACCCGCTCCAGGCACCCAGGTACCCTCCTCACCAGGCCACCGCCTGCCAAGCCTTTCTCGTTCCCGCCGGTGCCGGGTCTGAGTGGACCGGCAGCTCTCCTGCCCGATACCGGGAGGTCACCTGCTCCTCGGTGCGGAAGCACGTGCAGCAGAGGACGGTGACCGCTCAGAACCGGGTGGGAGCGCCAAACGCGATCGAGCACGACCCACCGGCACCCGCGGGCGCCCGGCCGCAGGGCCACCGGAGGGAGGCGCCACCCACCTGCTCCGCGGGCAGCAGCATCAACGCGCGGCCCGGGCCCAGCTGCCGCACGGACCAGGCGGGGGGGTTCTGGGGGCCTTTCGTGGAGGCAGCCGGTTCCGGCTCGGGGCCGGGCTCGGGCTCGGGCTCGGGCTCGGGGTCCGCGGCCTTGGGTCTCCGCGGCGCCGGCGCGCGCGAGCACTGGCCGGAGTCCTCGCGCCAGTCCGCGCCCGCCGCGTGGGCCTGCAGCAGGCGTCGTCGCAGGCGCCGCCGGCCGCTCCAGCGCAGGGTCCAGAGCCGGCGGCGGGGCCGGCGGCTGAGGATGAGCTGGGGCCGGGCCTTGCGGACCCGCAGCCACGTAGAGCGGCTGGGGCCGCGCCGCAACTCCAGCACCGAGTCAGCCATGCCGTCCGTTCTGTGTCCGCCGCGCGAGAATCTCGCGAGATCCCGTCGCTCCCTCCGCGGCCCTAGGGGCGGCCTGCTGGAGCGGCCTCGGGGGTGGCTGGCGCCCTCTGCCGACGACCTCCGGCAGAACATGCGGTGCCCCAAGGCCTCAGGAGAGGTTATTGCTGGCCTGGGGGCCTCTGTGGTCCCACAGTGGGCCCCATTTACATTATGCAAAAGTTCAACCCCGGGCCGGCTGGAGAGGGAAAGCCAGAAACCACCAGGTCTCCTCCGGAAATCCACCTGGGATTTATTTTTCCTTTAGAAAAAGCTCCAAGATTGGCATTTTAAACAAAGTCAGCCTTTTTGCATACCTTTTGTTTGCATGTATTTGTCTTTGGGCTGAAGGGACCAACCCTGGATAACAAGGCTGAACTATTCGGTCAGTGTCAGAAAATTGGGAACTGAGAATGGGCATGTCAATTCAAAGCCATATCTCAGTTGACTGAGGCACAGGTAAAGGATTCTAAAGCCTGCTGCTTGTCAGCTCAGTGGTGCACACCGGTACTTCCAGTTTTTGTCGAGGCTAAGGCAGGAGAATCACCTGAGCCCAGGAGTCACAGCCCAGCCTAGACAACACAGCAAGACCCTGTTTCCAGCCAAGCATGGTGGAGTACCCCTGTAATCCTACGGGCCCCAGAGACCGAGGATCACGAGTTGAGTTCAAAGCCAGCCTCAGCAACTTAGTGAGGCCCTAAGCAACTTAACTATACCTTGTCTCAGAAGAAAAA
This sequence comes from Urocitellus parryii, assembly GCF_045843805.1. Classification (NCBI taxonomy): domain Eukaryota; kingdom Metazoa; phylum Chordata; class Mammalia; order Rodentia; family Sciuridae; genus Urocitellus; species Urocitellus parryii. Next base: position 3,893,831 of record NC_135541.1, read on the forward strand.
AAAATTAAAGAGCTGGGGATATAGCTCAGTGGTAAAGCGCCCCTGGGTTCAATCCCCAGGACCCCCAAACAAAACAAAAACCCCCAACTCACTGATAGAAGCCCACAGCACTCAGAGAAACTGTGTTCCAGCTTCCCTGGTGCTCAAAATGCTAGTGCTCCCTTTCAGAGCCAGGTGAAGCCACAGGCACCCGAGCAAGGACAAAACCCACATGGTCCAGAGGAGGGGTCACTGGGTGCTGCCTGGTTTGCATCCATGCCCTGGTCCTGCCCAGTTCCTGAGTGGGACCACAGGCCCGGAAAACCAAAAGAAGCACCCTAGCTTCTACAACTGGACTCCAGTCCCACCCCTTTCAGGAGCCTCAACTTGTGAAGTACCTGGGCAACTGCCCTCTCTTCTATTTAAGGCAGGCTTTGGCAGACGCTGCTGCTTGCCATGCTGGGCACAGGGGCACCTGGCCAGTATGTCACCATGGGTGGCTCACCTGGCAGGCTTGCAACTCTCCATCGCCTGCTGCTGGGCTTTCAGCTGCCACAAGACGTGGTTCTCCCCTGATTTCAGCCTCCCAGGGGATTTCCTCCTTGCAGGCCTATTCCCTCTCCATACTGACTGTCTGCAGGTGAGACGCAGACCCCAGGTGACCCTGTGTGACAGGTAAGTGAGGGACCAGCAGAGCTGTCACTTAGTGTGACCTGTGGCTGCAGGGCCCTTCTACTGGCCTCTGGGCTACTCCTTGAGCTCCCACCCCCAGTCCCTCCCTCCACAGTTGCCACCTCCAAATGCTTCTGCCAGCTTCCATTTTGTGATGGATTCCTTTGTCCTTGCTGTTAGAGTGAGTCCATTCAAGTTTCCTGACTTTTCTCCCCGAGGGAGAAAGGACTGAGGCAGATGCCCCACACAGGCGGCCATCCAGGTAGAGAATGCTTACTACTTCTCTCTGAAAGGAGACAGCTGCTTGTGAACTGTCACAGGAGCCTGGGGAATGCCTTTGGTCTCCGGGAGGCTTGCACTTGAAACTCTCCTGATTGCTGGCCCAGGATGCAGGTTCTGAAATGTGGACCAGATCAGAACCTGCAGGCAGGAGCTAAGAAAAGAAGCCCAGGCTGGGAGAGAGGCTGGGGGAGGACCCCAGGAAACTGGCTTCAGGTAACTGAAGGAGTTTGTGTGCAGGAAACAGTGGGCCTCCTCTGAGGAACTTGGAGTAGAAGGGATGCGAAAGATGGGGGAACCTTCTAGGAGGTCAGGATGCTGGAGAGCACCACAGGCCAGCATGCCCTTCAATCAGGGACCAACCACATCCTCAGCTTGTCCCTGTTGTGACAGCAGTTCCCAGAGTAGGGGCACAGAGGCTCACAGGCCCTCAGCAGTTTCCTAAGGTCCCAGTGAGAAGCACTAGTTAACTAGTTAACCAGGTGAAGCCGGTGTACTGGTTATTTATATATACGCATGTGTGTATGTGTGTGTGTGTGTGTGTGTATTTGTAGATGGACACAATACCTTTATTCTGTTTATTTTTATGTGGTGCTGAGGATTGAACCCAGTGCCTCACATGTACAAAGCAAGTGCTCCACCACTGAGCCACAACCCCAGCCCCTGTGGTGGTTATTTTTACATGTCCGTTTGTCCAGCCCTGCTGCCCAATGTCAACCTGGGGTATGAGTTGTCTGATGTGTGCTCGGAGTCAGCCAACTTTTATGCCACATGGAACCTGTACTAGTTCAGGTGTTGCTGTGAATATTTTTTGGATGTGATTAACTTTTAAATCAACAGACTGAGTACTGCCAGGAATGGTGTACTCAGTACATGCCTGTAATCCCAGCTACTTGGGAGACTGAGGTAGGGGTTGTAAATTCAATTTAGCAAGACCTTATCTCAAAATAAAATTCAAAATAAGGAGGAGAGAGAGATGAAGCTCAGAGGTAGAGCACTTGCCTAGCCTGGGCAAGGCCCTGGGTTCCATCCGCACTACGGAAAAGAAAATAAAAAGAGACAGACGACCCTCCAAACCGTAGGTGGACCTCGTTTAATCAGTCGAAGACCTTATGAGACTGAGTCTTGGCTATATCCCCAGCCCCTGGCAAAGAAGGGAATTCTGCCTTTGAACCCAAGATTACATTATCAGCTCTTGCCAGAATATCCAACCTGGTGTCTTACCCTACAAACTTCTGGCTCACCATCCCCCATGATCATGAGAGAAGTTCCTTAAAGTGAACCTCTAGTAGAGCAGGTTGCTCTGCTGCAGGACTCTGGGCCTCAGATGCTCACATGCTTACCCAAGGTGGTGGGGCAGGCCACATTCTGTAAGTCCGGCCCTGCCTCTCCTCAGGCCTGCCAACCCATCCTGAACTGAAGTTATATCAGTACAGGCCTGGGCAGATGACCTCAAAGGTTTTCTTTCTTTCTTTTTTGTTCTAGAGATTGAACTCTGGGACACTCAACCACTGAGCCACATCCCCAGCCCTATTTTGTATTTTATTTAGAGGCAGGGTCTCCCTGAGCTGCTTAGTGCCTCACTTTTTTGCTGAGGCTGGCTTTGAAATCATGATCCTCCTGCCTCAGCCTCCCGGCTCAGAGTTGTTTTCTACCCCACAAGCCTGGGACGCTAGGAGGCTCTTAGAGGGACCTTGACCTTCTCAGCTCTCACTCTGCTTTCCCTGCAGGCCTGATAGCTTCAATGGCCATGGCTACCACCTCTTCCAGGCCATGAGGTTTGGTATTGAGGAGATAAACAACTCCACAGCCCTGCTGCCCAATGTCACCCTGGGGTATGAGCTGTATGATGTGTGCTCAGAGTCAGCCAACTTTTATGCCACATTGAACATGCTCTGCCTGCCGGGGACGTACCACATAGAGATCCAAGGAAACCTTTCCCACTACTCCCCCAAGGTGATGGCAATCATCGGGCCCGACAACACCAACTACGCTGTCACCACTGCCGCCATGCTGAGTCCCTTCCTGGTGCCCCTGGTAAGCAAGGTCCTCAGTGGTTTGGCAAATCCAACCTGAGCTAGGACAAGTGGGTGGGAGTCGCTGCGCCCTCCAAGGCTAGTCCAGCCCTTGGGGATCTGGGGCTGGTCCCTGTTCTTTAGTCACACTGCAGAGGTCCCCACCTGCCCCAAAGCCCCCTTCCTTCCTCTCCAGGGGATGCTTCCAGATCCCCTGCCTTGGCCCTCTTGAAACCCATTCCCCTTGGGAACCGCTGCCATTTTGACTGCTCCCTCTTGGCTCCCCCCCACTGCCCTCTCTCCAGCCAAAGGCTCCATCTCCTTCAGTGACAGCTGAAGACCTTTCCTTCCTGTGCACAACCTTCACATCCTCCTGGCTCCTGGCCTCTCCTCCTCCTGGCTCAGAGGTGGGGTGCTCCTCCGCTTGTTGGCACCAACTCCTGCTTGGGCCCATCAGTCTCCCACCCTGGGCTGTAGGCATGTGGGGCTCCCTTTGCCCTTCCAGGCTCTTCCTGTTCCTTCCCACTAGAACTCAGGCCCGGAGTGCTGCTCGCTTGCTCCGCCCTCTCATTTGCTGCTCTGCCTGTGGCCCAGAATTCTGCCCCACCACTCTTGTTCTTGCCATTAGGGAAGGCACCTTCTAGATTTCCAAAGCCAACGAGCATCTCTCAGTCCCCTGTGTTCTGACTTGCCCACAGACTCTGCCACTTATGCACTGACGGGTTCCACGTGGAATGCACCTCTCTCCTCACAAGAGACTTTTTTTTTTTTTTTTTTTTTGGTACGAGGGATAGAATCCAGAGGTGCTTAACCACTGAGCAACATCCCCAGCCCTTTTTAAATTTTTTTTTTAATTTTTTTTTTTTTTTAGAGAGAGAGAGAGGAGGGAGGGGGAGAGAGAGAGAGAGAGAGAGAGAGAGAATTTTTTAATATTTATTTTTTAGTTATCCTCGGACACAACATCTTTGTTTGTATGTGGTGCTGGGGATCGAACCCGGGCCGCACACATGCCAGGCGAGCGCGCTACCGCTTGAGCCACATCCCCAGCCCCCCAGCCTTTTTTTTTAATATTTTATTTTACTGAGTTGCTAAGTGCCTCACTAAGATGCTAAGCCTGGCTTTGAACTCTCAATCCTCCTGCCTCAGCCTCCTGAGCTGCTGGGCGCCACTGCGCCCTGCTCTTCTCTTCTTGTAGCTTCAGCCCTGGCCCTGTAGGTCCCCCCAGGCCAAGATGCTCAGCTGTCCTACCCATTAGTGCTCCTCTGTCCCTGCCCTCCACTTTTCATCCATTGCCTGGGCAGCTCCATTGTCCCTTTCAAAACTGCCATGCCCAGGGCTGGGGATGTGGCTCAGCGGTAGCGCGCTCGCCTGGCATGCGTGCGGCCCGGGTTCGATCCTCAGCACCACATACCAACAAAGATGTTGTGTCCGCCGAGAACTAAAAAAAAAATAAATATTAAAAAAAAAATCTCTCTCTCTCTCTCTCTCTCTCTCTCTCCTCTCTCACTCTCTCTTAAAAAAATATAATCATTTGAGGAACCTCTAAGCTATATTTCATAAAGTTTCTACTAATCTGTTTAAAAAAAAAAAAAAAAGCTGCCACGCCCAGCCCCCACTCTGCACTGCCCCCGCCTTCATTCAGACCATGACGACTCCTCGCCTGGTCTTGAGGCTTTTCTAACACTTTTCTCACTGGAATTAGATTTGTTTACCTCAAACACTCTCAGGGTCTCCCCATGGCCTAGAGAATGAAGACCAAGGCCTCAGATCAAGAGTGAAGGCCTCTAGCCAGGTGCAGTGTCACCTGCCTGTAATCCCAGCAGCTCGGGAGGCTGAGACAGGAGGATTGTGAGTTCAAAGCCAGCCTTAGTAGCGTTGAGGCGCTAAGCAACTCAGTGAGGCCCTGTCTCTAAATAAAATACAAAATAAGGCTGGGGGTGTGGCTCAGTGGTCGAGGGCCCCTAATAAAAAAAAAATTAAAAAAAAAAAGTGAAGGCCTCCAGCCCTGCCTCACTCATGAAGAGGACCCCTGGCCGGCGGAAGCCCTTGACGATGTCCAGCCACCCCACACCATTCCCCTCCCTGCAGGCAGGGTTCGTTCCCTGAGCTTGGGATGCAGGGCTCCTCCAGCTGGCCCTCCAGGCAGATTCCACTGCTCCCCAGCACCCCACTTCCCAATGGAGCCTCCACAGTGGGTTCTCTGACTCATGGGTCAAGCACTGCGCTGCTGTTCTCCTTCCTCTTCATGTCCCCACACCCAGCACAGGGCTGGCACTGGGGGACCTCAGTTGAGGTCGCTGCTGATCTCACTGAATGGGACCCCCACAGATCAGCTACGAGGCCAGCAGCATGGTGCTCAGCTCGAAGTGGCAGTACCCCTCTTTTCTGCGTACCATCCCCAATGACAAGTACCAAGTGGAGATGATGGTGCTGCTACTACAGAAGTTCGGGTGGGTCTGGATCTCTCTGGTTGGCAGCTACGGTGATTACGGGCAGGGGGGAGTACAGGCACTGGAGGACCTGGCCACAAAGCGGGGCATCTGCATTGCCTTCAAAGGCATCATGTCTTCCTCTGCCCAAGAGGGCGACAAGGAGATGTGGAGCATGATGCGCCACCTGGCCCTAGCCAGGACAACCGTGGTGGTGGTTTTCTCCAGCCGGCAGCTAGCCAGGGTGTTCTTCAAGTCCGTGGTGCTGGCCAAACTGACCGGAAAGGTGTGGATCGCCTCAGAAGCCTGGGCCATCTCCACACACATCACCAACGTGCCTGGGATCCAGGGCATTGGGACAGTGCTGGGCGTGGCCATACAGCAGAGGCTTATCCCTGGCTTGAAGGAGTTTGAGGCGGCCTATGCCCGTGCGGACAAGGGAGCCCCCAGGTCCTGTTCTAAGGGCTCCTGGTGCAGCACAAATCAGCTCTGCAGAGAGTGCCAAACTTTCACAGAATACACGATGCCCAAGCTCGGGGCCTTCTCCATGAGTTCTGCCTACAACGTGTACCGGGCAGTGTATGCTGCAGCCCACGGCCTCCACCAGCTCCTAGGCTGTGCCTCTGGAACCTGTTCCAGGGGCCAAGTCTACCCCTGGCAGGTAAGAGCCCAGCCCCAGGCCCCCTGTGTCAGGGAGAAGAGCCAATCCTGAGACAAACAGAGTAGGCACTCTTGGTCACCCCAAAAGACAGTGACTTGAGGGGTGGTGTTCCCTTAGACAAATCCTCTCCTCTCTGAACCTTGCCTTCTGCAAGGTGCTAAAAGAAATCTCTGCAAAGGAATCCTTTGCTGGAGGCCTTCTCTGGGAGGGCTGGTGGGAAGGGCTCCAAGGAAGGGACAACAGGTGTTCCGGGGGTAGAATCACCGGGTTGGGAGCCCAAGAGACCCCTGGCACTTGCTTCTGGCAGTCTGTGTCTACGTGGTCTGCCGTAGCTTTACAATCTCTGTTTGCTTTAGCTTTTGGAGCAGATCTATAAGGTGAATTTCCTTTTACATGAGGACACTGTGACATTTGATGACAATGGGGATCTTCTCAGCGGCTATAACATCATTGCTTGGGATTGGATTGGGCCCAATTGGACCTTCAGAGTCATTGGCTCCTTCACATGGTCTCCAGTTCGGCTGGCTATAAATAAGACCAATATCCAGTGGCACGGAAAGAACAATCAGGTAATGGGGATGTGGTGGCTCACCAGGTAACTGCTTCATGGGGGCCAGGAGCTTGAAAGTGGCACTTACCCAGGGCAGGAAGCAGACCCCTAGTAGCAGACTGCCATCATTCTACCCAGCCCTGCCAGGGATGCTGGCTTCATGTGCTAATAGACAGATGCTCACTGGGAAGCCATAGGTTTACCCCACCAGGGGCTCTGCCTGGGAATGATCTCCGAAGGCACAGGCATGGAGATTCTGCCTCTGTCTCACAAGTAAGCTGTCCTTTGACTTGGGCCCCTCCATGTGGCTACAGGACACCTGTGGCTTCTTACAGGTTCCCGCATCTGTGTGTACCAGAGACTGTGTTGAAGGGCACCATCGGTTGGTCATGGGTTTCCACCACTGTTGCTTTGAGTGTGTGCCCTGTGAGGCTGGGACCTTCCTCAACAAGAGTGGTGAGTGAACAAAGTGAGTGGGCCAGTGATCAGCACTCCCAGGGGCTGTCCAGCAGGTAAAGAACCTCTCCCAGGCCCCGTGTGTACGGTCAGCCCCAGGACAGTCATGGGCTGCCAGTTACGTGCAGGTTGACAGACACCTGCCTCCAGATTGAATTCTGATCAAGCAGACAGAAACAACAGAAGTTAACCTGTAGACCACGGTGTGTCCTCTATCAGAGAGTTCATGTCACATCTGCAGAGGCATCTTATCCTGAGTTCAACCTCTTCATTCCACCGGATGTAGCTACTGTTTTCTTTGTACTCTCCCATCCTATTTGTGGGAAGTCCCTTCTGTTGCCCATGCTGAACTCAGCCAGCTCCTAGACACCTGGTAGAATGTCTGCCGTAGGAGAGTGTACCACCCAGTGACACAAAGTGGAGGCCAGAGAGCAACTTATGTAGCTAAAGGCTCAGCCCAGAGCTGAACACTAGGGGCCACATTCTTCGCTTTTACTTCTCTGTGGTGATGTGGGGATGGGACACTATGCCTTCTGTCCCCAGAGAGTCAGGACTCAGAAATCACAGAGCAGAAGCCTAGGAAGTGGATTCAGCTAGTGGAAGTGCTGGAAAGAGATGACCACATCCTTCCTTTGGGGCTGGCTGCTCGTACTGGAGCTCAGCCTCACTGGCATGGGGGCAGAGCGACCACTGTAAGGCCCTGTGGGTTTGCAAACCCCTTTTTGGATCATGAGCCACCCAGAACTTATCCATGTTTCTCCAGAGTATGTAACTGACACAGACACTTTGAGGAAACACTTGGCCTCCAGCTGCACTCCAGGCTTTCCTGACACTGCCCCCTTCAATACGCTTTCCGGAGGAAGCTGCTGTGATATAGGTCTCGCAGCATCTTGCGGACCTGCAAGCCTCCTTTCCCCAAACCTACTTTGTTCAACTGGCTCTCAGGAACCACCTTTGTTTTCCCTTCCAGACCTCTACAGATGCCAGCTTTGTGGGAAAGAAGAGTGGGCACCTGAGGGAAGCCAGACCTGCTTCCCACGCACAGTGGTGGTTTTGACTTGGCAGGAACCCATCTCTTGGGTGCTGCTAGCAGCTAATACATTGCTGCTGCTGCTACTGGTTGGGACTGCTGGCCTGTTTGCCTGGCACCTAGATACCCCTGTGGTGAGGTCGGCTGGAGGTAGGCTATGCTTCCTCATGCTGGGCTCCCTGGCAGGAGGTAGCTGCAGCGTCTATGGCTTCTTTGGGGAACCCACGCTGCCCGCGTGCTTGCTGCGCCAGGCACTCTTTTCCCTGGGTTTTGCCATCTTCCTATCCTGCCTGACAGTTCGATCCTTCCAACTGATCATTATCTTCAAGTTTTCCACCAAGGTGCCCAGGTTCTACCGTGCTTGGGTCCAACGTCATGGTGCTGGCCTGTTTGTGATGATCAGCTCAATGGCCCAGCTGCTCATCTGTCTAATCTGGCTTGTAGTGTGGACGCCACTGCCCACAAGGGAATATCAACGCTTTCCTCAGCTGGTGGTGCTTGAGTGCACAGAGAGCAACTCACTGGGCTTCCTGCTGGCTTTCACCTATAATGGCCTCCTCTCGGTCAGTGCTTTTGCCTGCAGCTATCTGGGCAAGGACTTGCCAGAAAACTACAACGAGGCCAAATGTGTCACCTTCAGCCAACTCCTTAACTTTGTATCCTGGATTACTTTTTTCACCGTGGCCAGCGTCTACCAGGGCAAGTACCTGCTCGTGGTCAATGTGCTGGCCTTTCTGACCTGCCTGAGCAGCGGATTCAGTGGTTACTTCCTCCCTAAGTGCTACGTGATCCTCTTTCGCCCAGACCTCAATAACACAGAGCACTTTCAGGCCTCCATCCAGGACTACACTAGGCGTTGCAGCCCCTCCTGAGCAGCGGGTCAGGCAGAGCCAGCTGAGGCGGGGTGGGGTGGGCTGTCAATCTATCCTGCCCTGAAAGCTGAAGTTGGTCAAGCTGGGTGGAGGGCCTGCAGTGTCCGGGAGACCTTTGGGCGTCTCAGTCTTGGCATGCGATGTGTCACCGCACGGGTGAACAGACCCCAGGCTCCGGGCTGCCAATAAAGAGGTGAAATGCGTGTTTACGTCCCCTTGGCGCATGCTGTCAGGAGAGGGTGGGGCCTCGCTGGTCCGAGTCTGAGCGCCTAGCAGTCCCGGCCAAGCGTGGCGTTGCCAAGCAACTCCGGAAGGTGGGCCCGTCGCTGGATAACTTGGCTCGGCCACGCCCCCTACGTCCATTGGCGGCTCGCAGAGGCCCCGCCCCTAGGGCCGAGTTGAGAACCCTACGTCTCGGAGTCTTTTCACCCGGGCCGGCGCGCCCTGACGTCACATCCGGCGCAGCGTCGGCGGCGTCTGCGCCTGGTGGGCAGGGCACGTCGGGCCTGGGCAGTTGGTCCGTGGGCTGTAGAAGGGAAGAGACGGAAGTGGGGCCGGTGCTGCGGGCGCAGGGAGGACCGGTCCGGGTGAGGAGGTCACGGGGCACGGGAGGGGGACTGCGGGCCGCCTTAGCCACCGATGGTAGTGTGGCCGCGGCCGCCTTTCGCCCGCCGCTCGCGACCTGCGGGTGCGGCGTGAGCTCCGCTCACCTGTGCGCGGCCGCCGCCCTCCCCGGCTCGGGGTCCTCTGGCTGAGCCCCGCCGATCTGTTCGCACTCCTCTGCCGCCCCCTTCCTTCAAAGTTCGTTATTCCCAGCCGCACCTCTCCACGACCCTGTCCTGTCCCCGCCATGCCATGCCCGCACCATCCTCTGGCCAATCCAGTATGACCCCCGCTCCCCCCGCCCCCGGCTGTCAGTCCCTTCCTGTGCTCCGCGTGCACCCTTTAACCTTGACCTCGGCCCTTTTCCTGATTAGTGTGCGTGAGTAGCGTCCATCCTCCCTTTTCTTGTCAAAACGAGGGGCTTTCTCTTATTCTCGGTTGGGCTGGCCAGGGTGTCACTTCCGCCTTCTTCTCCTTCAGACCATGGACGGCTCCTTCGTTCAGCACAGTGTGAGGGTTCTGCAGGAGCTCAACAAGCAGCGGGAGAAGGGCCAGTACTGCGATGCCACCCTAGACGTGGGGGGCTTGGTGTTCAAGGCACACTGGAGTGTCCTCGCCTGTTGCAGCCACTTCTTCCAGAGCCTCTATGGGGATGGCCCAGGGGGCAGTGTTGTCCTCCCTGCTGGCTTCTCTGGGATCTTTGGCCTCCTGTTGGACTTTTTCTACACTGGTCACCTCGCCCTCACCTCAGGGAACCGGGATCAAGTGCTCCTGGCAGCCAGGGAGTTGCGAGTACCAGAGGCTGTGGAGCTGTGCCAGAGCTTCCAGCCCAAAACTTCAGTGGGACAGGCATCAGGTGGCCAGAGTGGGTTGGGGAAACCTGCCCCTCAGGATGTGAACAGCCACTTCAAGGAGCCAACAGACTTGGAGGAAGAGGAAATTACAAGGACTCTTGGCCTGGTCCCCAGGGATCAGGAGCCTAGAGGCAGTCACAGCCCCCAGAGGTCCCAGCTCAGCTCCCCTATTCAGAATGAGAGCCCCTCCTTCCTTGCTGGAAAACTCAAGCAGGCTCTGAAGCCTTGTCCCTCAGATGACAAAGAGTCTGAGGACTGCAAAGTGCCCCCAAGGCCCTTTGAGGCTGAAGGTGCCCAGCTGCAGGGCGGGTGTAATGAGGTACTGTGCCCAGGGTGCTGGAACCAGGGAGGCAAAAGTTGGGGAAAAGATGGACAGTTCTGGGGTGCTCTGGACCCCAAAGTAGAATCTCTGTTTTAGTGGAACAGGCTTTCTCTGAACATAGGAAGCCAGTGACCTCAGCTGACCATTCTGTGAGTCACAGCTGTCTACGATTTCCAACTTCCTTGGGGGTGGAGTGGGCAGCATCAGGGTTATAGGTGTTTCCCTCAAGTAGTGAAATCTGGCCAGGCTTCTAGTGTCTTATAGAAACAGTCACTTCTCCCCACATCCAAGATTCAGATGTCTGCCCTGGGCTCCTGAAGGGACCAATCCCTGATGAAAGGACTCATCTAGGTTGGGGTTTGGGATGGAACTAAAGCTGGGTCCCCACAACCCCTGCTGATTAATTTGGTGACCCCACCCCCTCCTGCTGCCTCTTCTACTCTAGTGGGAAGTGGTGGTTCAAGTTGAGGACGACGGGGATGGCGATTACGTTTCTGAGCCTGAGACTGTGCTGACCAGGAGGAAGTCAAACATAATCAGAAAGCCCTGTGCTGCAGAGCCAGCTCTGGGTACAGGTTCCCTAGCAGCCGAGCCCGCTGAGAACAGAAAAGGTACAGCGGTGCCGGTTGAATGCCCCACATGTCATAAAAAGTTCCTCAGCAAATATTATCTAAAAGTGCACAACAGGTAAACACTGTTTTTCTACTTTTTTTTCCTGTCTGCCATTCCCATGTTGGGGGAGGGGTCCTGAACTTCCCACTTGTGGGCTTTGTAGGGGCTGGGGGCTTTAGCTCAGACTAACATAGTGCCTGGTGTGGGCATACCTCTGTTTATCAGGGTGTGGGAACCTGGTTTGGGTCAGATTTTCCTCCCCCTTCTACTGTGTGTCTTCTGGTTAGAGATGGATTAGTAGACAACCTTGTCAACAGGTTGGGCCCACTGTGGACTTTGACCTCCTCCTGGCTTCTGCTGTGGGGAATGGAAAATCCTGTGGACTCTAAGCTGAAACTAGGGCCTGACCTTAGCAATTTCTAAAGCCTGGCAGTGTGGGCTTTGGGCTAGGTGCTCATTTTGAGGATTGGTGCTATTTCCATTTCTGGGGACATTAGCTTTAAGGTGTAGAGCATAAAAGACCATTTGTCTAAAGCTGGAGTGTCCAATAAGGTAACCAGCAGTCCCCTGGTCCATTTTTGTTTTTGTTTTATTTTTAATAAGTTGTAGATGGGCACATATCTTTATTTTATTTACTTATTTTGTGCAGTGCTGACGATCTAACCCAGTGCCTCACATGTGCTAGGCAAGCACTCTACCACTGAGCCACAACCCCAGCCCCTGTGAATCCATTTTAATTTAAAATTAGTTAATTCAGTTTCTCAGACACACTACCCCCATCTCAAGTGCTTGGTAGCCATGTGGCTCCTGGCCGCTTAGCAGACAGCGCAGACATTCCACTGTCCTAGAGAGTCCTCTTGCACAGTGCTGCTCTGGAGCGCCTGCAAAGCCTCTGGGGACAGCAGGTAGGTGACAGGCTTTCCATTCCTGCCACTCTCCAGCCCAAGACATCACAGTGTGCTTTCTGAGCAAGCCAGGTTGTGTCACATAAGTGTTCTCAGTCTGATACTCTGGGAAGTCACCGGTGATCCTGGAGCTGGAGCTGGATCTGGGGTTGAGAGCTTTTGCTACCCCTGTGCTCGACCTCAGGGTGGTTACCACTAGTGGAGCCTTTGGGTAATCACAGTGTGTGGGGAACCCTGGGCCTGTGTGTTCTGCCCAGACACTTAGGCTGTCTGCTACTGAAAGATTCCAGTGCAGAACAGTCTCCATTCCTCTTTATCTCGGGATGTATGTTGCTGGCTGGCCCTGAGAGCTGGGAGGGGAACAGTGCTTTCAGGAGGCCACTGCAGCAGGGCCTGAGGACCGCTGATAGTGTAGCAGGGGATGAGAGAATGGGCCTCTGGCGGGTTGTGAGGTAGCCCATGGGCTCTTTGGTCAGTGTTCATTAGTTCATTCCACAGACTGATAGACAGGGCTGGCATGTAGCTCAGCGGTGGAGCACCTGCCTAGCACAAGGCCCTGGGTTCAATCCCTGGCACTGCCCCCCCAAAAAAACAAATTGCCAGATAGCTGACAAGACATGAGCACTCAGGATACACCAGTGGACTAAACAGAGGCCATTATTGAGGGCTTAACTTCTTGTAGGACAGTGCAGATGAAAGCGTAAAAACCTAATGAGTAAATGTGTAGTGTGACAGTGGGTCCAGGGGCTGGGGTCAGGGTGGGGACAGTTGCTGTCTTAAATAACCATGGTCTGGGTGACTTACAGGGAAGGATTTTTTTTTTTTTTAAAGAGAGTGAGAGAGGAGAGAAAGAGAGAGAATTTTTAATATTTATTTTTAGTTCTCGGCGGACACAACATCTTTGTTGGTATGTGGTGCTGAGGATCGAACCCGGGCCGCACGCATGCCAGGCGAGCGCGCTACCGCTTGAGCCACATCCCCAGCCCCCAGGGAAGGATTTAAAGAGCAAAGATTTAAAGCAGCTAAGGAAGCCATCCATGGGAATAGCATTTGGGCAGGCACAGGAGCCTGCGAGAAGCTCTTGGCTAGGAGTGAGAATGGCAGGTTGAGGTGCTGGGAAGGGGTGAAGGGCGAAGGCCTTTCTCGGAGCTGAGTGGGAGACATCACAGCCAGGCTAACAAGGTACGGGGCAGACCAGCTCATGGAGGGCTACTAAGGCCACTTGTCTTTTTTTTTTTTAATATTTATTTTTTAGGTGTAGATGGACACAACCCAATGCCTTTATTTTTATGTGGTGCTGAGAATCGAACCCAGATCCTGCCCCTGCTAGGGGAGTGCTCTACCGCTGAGCCACAATCCCAGCCCCAGGCCACTTGTCTTTTTTTTTTTTTTTTTTTTTTTTAAGAGAGAGAAAGAGAATTTTTTTAATATTTATTTTTTAGTTTTTGGCAGACACAACATCTTTGTTTATAGGTGGTGCTGAGGATCGAACCCGGGCTCACGCATGCCAGACAAGCACGCTACTGCTTGAGCCACATCCGCAGCCCCGAGGCCATTTGTCTTAAAAGGGTTCCTCTGGCTTCTGAATTTAAACTTGCCTGGGAGGATGGTGTGGAGGGGAGGATGTGTGTTAGCTCACGCGGGGCTTAGATCTGCTGTTGGACTGTGTGGTAGCAGCGAGGTGCATGGTCCGATTTTGGCCACAGTTTTGAAGATGGAGCCCACAGAAGACAAGTATTCCTCCAGGTAGTCAGAACCCAGGGATACTACTGCCTCAGAAAGAAGACTGCTAGCCGTCAACCTCTGTGGGACCACGTAGGGAGGCTGGCAGAGGTGGGGCTCAGGCTGGTTCCCAGCTGAGACCTCAAGCACAGAGCTCTGTGGGCTTATGGCCTGGGGTGCCTTCTCTTAGAGCCTCTGTGCTGGAAGGGGATTTTTGGGCTTGTTCTCTGCGTGTTCACCAGCTGGGGTCTCACAGGTCATGTGGTGAGCCATGGCCAGTCCCAGGACACATCTTCATCTCTGCTGTGCAGCTCTCATCAGTGGTGGTCAAAGAGGGCCTCCGGTGAGGGAGAGCTAGGAAACCCTCTCAGCCCCCACACCCCTGTGGCTTCTCCTGGCAGGAAACACACTGGGGAGAAACCCTTTGAGTGTCCCAAATGTGGGAAGTGTTACTTTCGGAAGGAGAACCTCTTGGAGCATGAAGCCCGGAATTGCATGAACCGCTCAGAACAGGTACTTGGGAGCTGACCCAGGTACTTGTGGGCAGGGGCACCCTGGCCCATGTCTTGGTGCTATCTGGGAAGGGCCCAAATAGGAGACCATCTCTGATGATGACTCTAAAAATAGCCGCAGGGTCCTTGGGTGTCGTCAGGTCCACACTCTGGTACAAGTGGAATATAGGCCTCCAGGGAAGGAGGGACAACCCCTGAAAGGACATTTTGGGAGGCATTTTGGGTTTACCTGCTGAGGCCCCTGGCCCAGCTCAACCCTCAGTTTTGGAGAAGGAATGGCTCCTGGGAAGGCCCTTCCGGCCACCTTGCCCACCCATCCCACAGTTGTCCCCTGTGGATGGGGTCTGGCTAACTGCTACCCTTATCCTCCCAGAGGCCTGTTGGTTGCAGCTGAGGCCAGGGACTGTGGGTGAGGTCGTCTGGTCCCTGCACCCAGCCTGTCTGGGCCTGAGGTGGGCAAGCCTTTCTCAGCACATGGTAGTTTGCAGTGCCCAGTGATGGTCAGGGCAGGTGGGTTACATGTTGCCCTCTCCCACCCTAGCATCCCCCACCCCAGGCAGACTCTTCCCAGCAGCAAGTGGAAGCCCCAGCAGAGGCTGCTGTCACAGGCAGAGGCTCCCCCTGATGCTGGCCCTGCTTGCCCCTCACACTGCCAGGTCTTCACATGCTCCGTGTGCCAGGAGACCTTTCGCCGGAGGATGGAGCTGCGGGTGCACATGGTGTCCCACACTGGGGAGATGCCTTACAAGGTCAGGCTCAGTCTGTTCCCAGATCCGAGGGCCTGGGTGGGGTGGGTGCTGGCCCCAGGATCCTTCCTGCTGAGTCTTTGCCTGGTGCCCTTATCCTCCCAGAGGCCTACCCCTTGACATGGGTTCAGAAGCTTACCTTCTCTCCCCATCCACTGACCTCCATCTGTGGGTGGTGCCCCTGGCCACAGTCTCACCTCCAGGGTCTTTTTGGGCCTGTCTCTTTCCATAGGGGGCATGGCATGGGCAGCTCATGACAGCTTCCTTCCCCTCAAGCCATCTTTCACACCAGATCAGGGACCCTCCTTGATCTTGGACTGGGCCCTGTCCATATCATCCTACCCAATGGCCAGGGTTCCCTTGGTGCAGGCTGCCCTGGAGTTGACTGTGGGCCTGTTTTCCAGTGTTCTTCCTGCTCCCAGCAGTTCATGCAGAAGAAGGACTTGCAGAGCCACATGATCAAGCTGCACGGAGCCCCCAAGCCCCATGCAGTAAGTGTCAAGACAGGGCTGGGCCCAGCAGTCTCTGAGGTGGGATGAGCAGAAGCATGGCAGCTGTGGCCATACAAAGTTGGGGGGCCTGTGGGAATCCTAGGCAGCCCCATGCTGTTCTCACCTGGTCCTGGGCCCCTCTGCCTGTCCCCCTTACCCCACAGTGTCCTACCTGTGCCAAGTGCTTCCTGTCACGGACAGAGCTGCAGCTGCATGAGGCTTTCAAGCACCGTGGGGAGAAGCTATTTGTGTGCGAGGAGTGCGGGCACCGGGCCTCAAGCCGCAATGGACTGCAGATGCATATCAAGGCCAAGCACAGGTGTGGGTCAGCCCATCTTCTCCTGGGGTCTGGCACTGCTGCCTGCAGCTGGGCCAGGAAGGTAGCATTTGCTTACATTCACAGGGATGTGTGTGCTTCTGCCCTGAGTCCAGTGCCTGCAGTCTTTCTGGGGTTGGGGACCTGTGGGACAAGCAAGAGCTTGCTAAGGTGCAGGAGCTGGGGAGGGCTTCAGGCCAAGATGAGGCACTGTATCTCTTGGGGCAAATTTTTAGTTTCTTGTGACTCCCTGCTCCATAGACTCCTTTCTTTTCTTTCCTTTTTTTTTTTTTTTTGGTGCTGGGGATTGAATCCAGGGCCTTGGGCTTGCGAGACAAGCGCTCTACCAACTGAGCTACACCCCCAGCCCCTTCCATAGACTCCTTTCTGTTGGACAGTGGTGGTGTCCCTTTCCTGTACCACCCAAGCCCTCCTGCTCAGCATATCCTAGCTGGAGCAGGGTGAGGGGGGCCTCTTCCCTCTGTGATGGCCTTGCCTTGTCTCCCTACCCAAACAGGAATGAGCGGCCATATGTCTGCGAGCTCTGCAGCCACGCCTTCACTCAGAAGGCCAACCTCAACATGCACCTGCGCACGCACACGGGCGAGAAGCCCTTCCAGTGCCATCTGTGTGGCAAGACCTTCCGCACCCAAGGTGAGTCAGGTCCATCACCTCCTTGTCTTGGGGCTAAGGCCAGTGCTGAGCCCCTGCCTTGTCCCCACAGCCAGCCTGGACAAGCACAACCGCACCCACACAGGTGAGAGGCCCTTCAGCTGTGAGTTCTGTGAGCAGCGCTTCACCGAGAAGGGGCCCCTCCTGAGGCACGTGGCCAGCCGCCACCAGGAGGGCCGGCCCCACTTCTGCCAGATCTGTGGCAAGACCTTCAAAGGTACTTGGGGGTGCCCAAGGCTGGGCCATCTGTTTCTTGCTGACCCAAGTGGGAGGGTGTCCATAGAAGTGGGGGGGCGGCAGAGGCCTAGCGACGCTCCTCAGCTGCTGAGCCTCCCTGCCAGCAGACATCTTCTGTCTTCGAGTGCCTACCAGGGCGAGTGGAGCTGCTGACAGTGCAAGGGGCTGGGGCTCCCCAGGGGCCTGGTCAGTTGTGACCTCAGGGAGGTGTTGTAGAGCCTGGCGGGGCCTGGTCCCAAGTAGTGGGGGGACCCTTGCCCAGGGCCTCCTGCTGGGTTTCCTCCTGGGCCCTGGGATCCTGGCCTGCAATCTCAGGCATATCTGCCATGTTTCCCCGGCTCCTGATACCTGTGGCCCCGTCACTCCTGCAGCCGTGGAGCAGTTACGTGTGCACGTCAGAAGGCACAAGGGAGTGAGGAAGTTCGAGTGCACTGAATGTGGCTACAAGTTCACCCGGCAGGTAGGTGGCAGGGGCGCCCAGGGTCACCTCTCCCTCCCCCAGGCTCTGCCCCCATCCCTGAGCTCTCACTCCCTGCAGGCCCACCTGCGCAGGCACATGGAAATCCACGATCGGGTGGAGAACTACAACCCACGGCAGCGCAAGCTCCGCAACCTGGTCATTGAGGATGAGAAGATGGTGGTGGTGGCCCTCCAGCCACCTGCAGAGCTGGAAGTGAGCTCGGCTGAGGTCATCGTGGAGTCGCTGGCCCAGGGCAGCCTGGCCTCCCAGCTCCCTGGCCAGAGACTGTGTGCAGAGGAGAGCTTTGCTGGCCCCGGTGTCCTGGAGCCCTCACTCATCATCACAGCTGCTGTTCCAGAGGACTGTGACACGTAGCCCACCCTGTCTGCTTGGTCCCAGCCAATAAACCACGTGGCTTTGGACTGGATTGTTTTGGCCTGCCCAAGTGTCTGTTTCCTGATGCCCTGGAGACAGTCAATGCTGCTTTCTTCACCTGTGCCCCTGCTGGTGCCCTGTCCCGTCCTCTGGACTTAGCAGCTTCCTCAGCTCCTCAGCTGAACAGGATATCATGGGGGCAGCCTTGGGTGCCAAACCCTGGGACTCGGTTTTTCCCACATCTGTCTTCTGCCCTTTATGTATTTTTTTATCCTGCCCTCTGTTCTTTCAGGATTTTAGAGCTGGTGGCATTGGCCAGAGTTGGTAGTGTTCCTGTTTTAGGAGTACATCAGGTAGAATTCATTCCTAAACTTCTAATGGAGTAGTGGCCCATGATGACGGCCTCACTGGCTGGAGCCAAGATACCGGCCCAATCCAGGAGTATGCGAGCTTGCCTGGGGACCCGAGGAAGGCCAGGCTCCTGGCTCGGCAGGCTCAGCCTGGCTGGCAGCACAGCGGGCTAGGAAGGCCCTAGCTTGGTCTAAGAGGCCTGGGTTATAAAAGAGGCCAGGTTCTGCAGCCATGGGGTGCTGAGAGCCATGGAGGACAAGCCCTCAGGTGCTCAAGTAGATTGCAGGTGTTAAGTTTCTTCCCAACTCCTTTTTATAGACCTGTGACCCTGGGCAAGTTACATCTTTTAATGGGATTAGCATCACGCTACATACTTCACAGAGGATCAAATGAGAGCTCACTGGATAGTAAACCACTGCAGAATGTACCTGGGGGCTAGGGGATCTGCTTTCGAGATGTCTCACAGAGGTGCAGATGGGCTGGGTCCTCTCCACTGGCCACTTGGGCTATCACACAGCCTGGTGGCTGGGTGCCAAAAACATACATCCCAAAGGCCAAGGCCACAGGGTCCTTCATGCTCTAGCACTGGAAGTCACATGGCTTCACCTGTGTTCATTCTGTTGGTTAAGGCAGTCACCAGTCTGCTCCAAGACTGAAGAGGAGGGGACATGTACTCCCTGGCCACTTACAGGATGGGTGTCAAACAATCTGTGGACACCTTTATAAACTGCCCCACCTACAGAATAGTCCGAATCAGAGGTCCCTGGTTCAAATGCTCATGACCCCAGTGACCAGAGGTGGGCATTGCTGAAATCCCATCACAGGAAGATTCCTGGAACACAATCCTCTGAGAGCCAGAGACTAGGGAAATGAGGTGCTGGGTTAGAACTCGGCAGTAGAGTGCTTTCCTGGCACGTGTGAGGCACTGGGGTTGATCCTCAGTGCCACGTAAACATAAAATAGGCTTCAAAAAAATATGGGGTTGAGGTTGTGGCTCAGTGGTAGAGCACTTGCTTCACATGTGTTAGGCACTGGGTTTGATTTTCAGAATCACATATAAATGAATACAATAAAAGGTACATCAACAGCTAAAAAACATTTACAAAAAAGTTTTAGATTCAAGACCCGGCTACCTTTATTTCTATTTTTGTACTTGGGATTGAATCCAGGGGCACTTTACCACTGACCTACATCCCAGCCCTCTTATGGCCTTGATATATTGCTGAGGTTGATCTTCAACCTGTGATTCTCCTGCCTCAGCCTCCCGAGTAGCTGGGATCACAGCATGTGCCACTGTACTTGGCCCACTTCCCTTTTATTCCTCGACCGTTGGGACCTCAGAAGTAATAAAGATAGTATTCAAGTGTAGTAACTACACTCCAGGTCTGCCTCTTTCCTGTGTAGGTTATAAACCGCTTCACATCTGTTCCGGAAAGGGGTGTGTTGGTGCACACCTGTAATCCTAGCAACTCGGGGAACTGAGGCAGGAGGATTTCAAGTTTGAGGCCAGCTTGGGTGATTTAGTGAGATTCTGTTTCCAAAAGGGCTGGAAAATAATAAATAAGCAAACAAACAAACAAATCAATAAATAAAAAGGGCTGGGGATAGAGCTCAGTGGTGGAGTGCTGGCCTGATGTGTGTGAGGGCCTCTATTTTAAGGCTTCTGTCTTCCCAGGCCAAGTTATCCTGCAGAGAGGAACCGCCATTCTGCGCTACCCAGGAGGGCGGAAGAGCTGTGGAACAGGAGGTGGCCAGTCCTGGAGATCAGAGATGAGCCACCCCTGCCCCCTGCCTTTCTTTGGCTTGATCTCCTGTGAACTGAAGTGGGAAGGGCCGGGAAGGCTCTGTAAAGGGCAGCCACCCCTCAGACCCCTGGCACTGGGACTCTCCCTCTGCTCCTGCTCTCTGCACTGCTGGCTTCAGTCCAGAGGTTCCCCAGAGCAGGATAAAGGCAAGGACGCACCAAACATAGGAAACAGTTTTATTTCAAAAAGTATCGAAGGCATCCTAAAACCTTAGACAGGTTTCTCAACATTCATAAGCCTAGAGAACAGACAAAAATAAATAGCAAATTGTTCCCACCCCTGGGGCAGGACTGGAAGGAGGGTGTTCCTTACTGTGAGTCTCTGAGTCATATAAATATAGAATATGTTCTAGATCAGCATTAAATACTAGTCACTTTACTTTTCATAACTTAATGTCTTACAGACAGAAAGGTTCTATACATGTAACACATGGGGACAGCCCCATAGCCAGGTGTCCCAGCCTCTGTCCCAAAGTCTGTAGAGACCTCTGGTGGGGACCACCCAGCCCAGAACCGTGACAAAGGGAAAGCAGGAACAGAGGGTCTGGTGCTGGACCCCAGCTGGGTCCACGGGTGGGAGGGGCCTGCTCCTCATCACCACTATTGGTCTTTCTCAACCCACACTCCTCATGGTGGACACCTGGGTATCTCTGGACCAGGCAGGAGAGGGACACAGACCAAGCCCCCTGTCTCCTGCACAGGCGCCCCAGACCACGGGGTAAGCCAGCCACCATGAAGCAGCAGTGAGCAGGAGTCGAGAGCTCTTCCTTGAAGGCTCCATCCCAGAAGATGACTTGCGTCAGGAGTGGCCGTGTCTCCAGGCAGAGTGGACTGGGCACACTCTGGCACTGAGTACGTACTCAGGGCCTTCTCTGCTGACAGACAAGCCACCTCACATGGGAAGGAC
The DNA here is from genome assembly GCF_045843805.1 of Urocitellus parryii. Classification (NCBI taxonomy): domain Eukaryota; kingdom Metazoa; phylum Chordata; class Mammalia; order Rodentia; family Sciuridae; genus Urocitellus; species Urocitellus parryii. The sequence continues at coordinate 3,914,663 of NC_135541.1, forward strand.
AACCCTTGGGCCCCTCAGCAGCCCCAGGGAAGCCAGGCGAGGGCCAGGGGGAGACAGGTCTAGAGCGGAGGAGGGGGGAGCTCAGTGAGGGGGTTACTTGGCTGGTGAAGAGGAGGCCAAGGCACGAAGCCAGCACAGAGCTTCAGGGGTGTGCTGCCTGCCTGGCAAGTGCTCAGTAATGACTGGTGGTGGCTTCCCATGGTCAGGAAGAGCTCTGAGCTGCGGCCACTCCAGCCAGGGGATTCCGGGACATAGCTTTCTAACCCAACATGAGGGCACCTGCAGCACGTGACACCGTGCAAGGGAACAGGCAGGCCAGGCCAGACAGGGACTTCCCAGAAGCCCTGCCACCTGGCCAGCAAATGGTCTTCGGTACCACTCGCTAAGAGACGGTGCCAAGGCTGTTCCTGGCAGGAACCTGCTGCACAGCCAGGCCACCAGGGAAAGGCAGCCCTGGAGCCTTGCTTCCTTCCACCTCCTGAGGGAGAGTCTTGATCCCCTTCCTACCAAGGGAGGGGAGTGACAGACCCAAGCACAGGCCACGGGGGCTACCTGAAGGGGCTCAATCCCCCAGTCCATGGAAACATATCACTTCCAACAGAAAAACGGGGCCTTCCCAAGCTCTGGTGTTCTCAGGAGCTCCTCAGGGGTCCAGGCGGCCCCCATTCCTGCAGAAGCTCTGGCCAAAAAATCCAAACAAAATTGACCAGGGACTGGGTCCATGGCTCAGTGGCAGAATACTTGCCTAGCATGCAAAGCCCTGATCTCAACACTGCAACCCCCACCCCAAAACAAACCCTGACCTTGTCTCTCGAATACCGGCCTCCCACTGCTTTTAACGGTCAATCTGCATTTCAAACTTGGAACCAACTGCTGAGGCCACAGTACCCAGGGCTTCCTTAGAAGCAAAAGGACCTGACTCAGGGCGAGCTAGGGGTTTGCAGCTGTCCATTCAGCCAGTGTCAGCAACAGATGCCCAGGGCCTCCCAGCAAGGAGCTACAACCTTGCATTGGGGGCTTCAGTCCACTTCTCCAGTCTCCCCTCCGCCAGCCAGGACAAAGCCCTGGAGGAGGACACACAGGCCAGTGGAGCAGGGAGACCCCGCGTCTGTCCCACTGTATCCTTGGGAACAGCTCAGTGTGCTGCTCTGGACCCCTCTGGGCTCCTACTCTGACTCAGTCCCCAGACCCTGTGCTCACCTGGAGGCAGCCACCTCCACTCTGGTGTGAGATCCCAGTAGGGGTGAGGAGCAGACCCCCTCCATCTGGGGAGCTGGCCCACTGGGACACCCAGCACCGGTCAGAGTGTGGGACCCTACTACAACCATCGTCTCCTGGTTTCTGATGCTACAGGCCCAGATAGGGCCTGCAGGAAGGCAGGGGCCATTCCCAGACCCTCGCAGGAAGCCCCCTGGCCCTGTGCTCCCAGGGTGGGAGAAGCGGTGCAGGGAGTGTGTGGGCCGCACAAGTGAGTTGGAAGCCACGGGGTAGGGATGACCTCTGGGAGCCACAGGTGTGCCAGCAGGGTTCTTCCTGGACCATGGGAGGGGCATTCACAACGGGCCTTGGCCCCAGCAGCCGTGACCTGGGTTCCAAGTGCACAGAAATCCTCCAGGCAATGGATCCTGGCTTCAGTCAGTGCTCAAGAGCCCGTGCTCTGCCTGGTGAGACCACCCTGACCTGGGCACAAAGGAGGGGCTGCTACCCCTGCGAGGTGCTGGGTTCCCTGCACCAAGGCCCTCCCGGGCCAGGCCAGGGCTAGTGTAGTTCTTCAGGGTTCCGCAGTGGCCGAAATCGGCCCGCATCCACGTCATTGCTGCCACTGTCCAGGTCAAAGCCGCGCCCACCCAAAGGCGTCTGGGGCATGAATTGGCGGAAGATGCTGACGCTGCCATGCCAGAAGGTGGGCTCCGGGAGCCGGCCCACCACACTCCACGCCCGAGCCTCTGGGTCATAGGCTTCCACCACGTCCGAGAGCTCAAATGTGTTGTCATATCCCCCGGACACGTACAGCTTCCCTCCCAGGACAGCCAGGCTGCCCCCTACATGCACCTGTGGGCCAAGGGGGATGGGTGAGTGGAAGCTGGCAGCCCGTGCAGGGAAGAACCGCTACTTCATGCTCCCCTCTGCCAGGAAGGTATGGGGACCTGGGGAGATCAGCAGTGCCCCACCAGCCCCTCACCAGGGGTCGCCTGGGCACTTCCTAGACGCAGTTCCAGGAGCTGTCCTCGGCCAACTTCCCAGGAAACGCGGTTGGGACAGACCCATGCCCTTCCACACCTCAACTAGGAAATAGGGCTCCCAGGGTCACATGCAGTGACCTGGCCTGGCAGGTGGTCCTCTCCACAGTGGCCGGGGCAGCTGCCACAGCACCGCCTCCTGTGTACAGGTGGCAGGAGCTCGTCCTCCGCTCTCTTCATCTGGGCAACAGAACCTCTAGGGCCGGCCCTACTCTTCTTCCCATCTCTAAGACAGGGAGACTGGCTCATGTGGCTCACAGTGGCAGAGCTGGGACTTGACCCAAAGCCTGGACAATGCCACCGAGCCTTCCCGGCACCAGAGTCTCAGTGCTTCTCTTCCGAACGAGCAGAGAAAGAAGGACGCCTTGACCAGGAGTGGCAGCCGTCTGGGTGTCCCATTCAGAGCGCACAGCAGTTGTCCAATTAATGTATCCTAAGGTCGGCTCCTCAAGAACCAGCTGAGGGAGGCTCGGCCTCCAGAAGCCTCCTGTCTGACCTCACCCTGCTCTAGCAGGGCTGCTGGAGCCCCATAAACACAGCAAGCACTCCCTGCCCTGGGGCTTGTGCACCTGCGGTCCCTCTAAGGTGACCCTGTTTCCCTCCCTCACTTCCTTCTGCTCTCTGGCTCAGAGCAGGTACTCAGCAAGTCTAAAGGACGAACTCAGTAAAGGGTGGCCCTGGGATCTTATCTAACAGCGGTCTCGGTGAGCCTCAAGTGCAAAACAGCTTCTCTGAACTGGGTTGGTTCCCAGAGAGGGCAGAGCCCCACCCACACGGCGAGACTCATCCCAATGACACGCGGGTTGCAGACCCAGGACAGCCTGTGCTCACAATGCTGGCACCGCTTCAGAGTTACCTGATTCATCGACGGGATCTTGTCCCACTCGTTCTTTACTGGGTTGTACACGTCCACCTCGGCAGAGTCATCCCTGGGGAGGGAAGGAGGGGGCGGACAGCTGGTCAGAGCAAGGAGGAGGCTCCTAGGGTAGCAAGGGACAGAGTCCACAAGGCTCCTCTACTGAATTTCGCTCCCCATCCCACTCCTAGTACTGGAGATGGAACTGAGGGTGCTCTACCACTGAGCCACATCCCCAACCCTTTTTATGACCATCTTGAGATGGTCTCACTAAGTTGCCTCCAACTTGCCATCCTCCTACCTCAGCCTTCTCTTTTGCTGAAGTTACAGGCATGTGCCACCTACCCAGCTGTGACTTGGAGTCATTGTTGTTTTTTGTTTTTTTTTTTTTTTTTGGGGGGGCGGTGTACTGAGGATTAAACTCAGGGGCACTCAACCACTGAGCCATACCCCCAGCCCAATTTTGTATTTTATTTAGAGACAGGATCTCACTGAGTAGCTTAGGGCCTTGCTTTTGCTGAGTCTAGCTTTGAACTCATGATCCTCCTTCCTCAGCCTCACGTGCTGCTGGCATTACAGGCTTGCACCATTGTGCCTGGACAACTTGGGAGTTTTTGATGCCATATGGCAGCTCTCTCAGTGGGAGACCCCATCCCCACTGTCTCAGCGAGTGATTTCAGGCTCCAAGGCTAGAACCCAGTCTTGCTCCCTAAACCCAGAGATCACACCCTGGGATACCTGCAGCCCGTTGGTGAGTCCTACCAGCCAGCAGAAAGCAGCTGCTGCTCCCTTGTGACAGTCCTGGTAGGTTCCTTCAGATCTTTCTTTTTTAAAAATATTTTACTAGTTGTTGATGGACCTTTATTTATTTGTATGTGGTGCTGAGAACTGAACCCAGTGCCTCACACATGCCAGGCAGGCGCTCCACCACTGAGCCACCATCCCAGCCCCTCTTTCAGATCTTGAAGTTCCTTCCCACCCTGGGCTTCCCAACCACCCCACCCTGCCTCGGTCTCCTCACCCTCCCAATTCTGATCTGAGCCCCGCTTTGGGGAAGGCCTTGGCTGGCTGACTAGTCCTGGACTTGCCTCTGCCCTCAACATCACTGTGAGCCTGACCCTGTCTTATTCACTGCTGACTAAATCCTTGGTGCCCAGCTGGACCAATACAGTCACGGGGATGAGGGCATCAACACCCTTCCTCCTGTTTGACACTCCTATAATAGAAGGTGTGAAAGCACGGCCTTGGACAGCAAAGGTGGCGAGAAGAACACCAGCAGCAGTAATGATTAATAACAGAGGTCAGGGGCTGGGCTGGGCTCAGCGGGAGAGCGCTGGCCTCGCATGCACGAGGCCCCGGGTTCCATCCTCAGCACCATGTAAAAATAAAGATATTGTGCCCATCTACAACTAAAAAAATACTAAACAAACAAACAACAACAACAACAACAAAAAAAAAACAAAGGCTGGGGGTCAGCAAAAAGGCCAGACAGCAAATATTTTAGAGGATCTCTGTATCAAGCTGTCACTGTCATGCAAAACCAGTCACAGAGGTTCTGAAACACAAGGGCTGGCTGTGCTCCAGTTACACTCTACAGAACAGAGACTTGAACTTCATACGGGTTTTCCCGTCTGGAAAGCAGGACACTTGTGTTGAGTCCTCCCTGCTACCCAACCATTTCAAAATGGGAACCCACTCAAGTTTGTGGGCCCTAGGACGATGGTCATTAAATATGGGGATCTGCTCAGCTGTCCCCACCTCTCACCCCCTTTTCCAGCAGAGACACGGGACCTGCAGACAGAAGGGGCTGGACTAGACGGGGCTCCCCGGCTCTTCTTCCCTAACCAAGAAGCCACCTTTTACAGGACCGCTGCAGGACAGGAGCCACAGGGCAGAAACCCCTCCCCTGGTCACAGAGGAGGAGGGAGGAGCCGCAGCCTCTACACAACATGGGCTGTCTCTCTCCGTGGGGATGGCAAGTGGCCCATAGGCACTACCCAGAGATAAGTGGCATTTTGGGCAAGGGGTTATATGGTCCACGAAGAGCCCAAGTGTATGAGCAGGGCGTTGGTGGGTGGGAGGAACAGGGCGCAGTCCCTGGGCCCCAGGTCTTGCCCCACACCCAGGTCCTTCTTTCTTCTTCCACAGCCTCTACTCAGGCCCAGGCCAGCTCCCAAGCCTCCTGGCAGGCCACCCCCCTGTTCCGCACCCTGGGGTTGGGGCTGAGGACTGCCTCCTCCCACATGCCCCCAGCCTGAGTAAGAGCTGGCAGAGGCCACGCCCTCCCTGTTGCCACAGGAGTGGCCCAGCAAGGGGAAGGGGAAAACGGGTGGGTCTCAGGAGAGAGTAGCACTTGGGTACTTCCAGTTCTAGGACCACAGGACAGAGAGGACATTCTCAAAGGCACTTGGCCTAGAACCACTGCCGAGGGGCTGAAGGGAAGTTTCTGGCATTCTGAGAGTTGTATTTATAGCCATCCCTACCCCCTCTTTGAAGACACTTCCAAGATGCCGGGGAGGGAGGAGGGTCAGGCAGTTTTATAACAGGACCAGACCTGGCTGAGATTCCAGGGTTTTCTAAGAGTAGGCCTTTGGCATATGTCGACGCAGGCCCCTGAGCCACTGGATGACCAGCAATGGACACCTTTCCCCTCTGTTGCTCACCTTGAGCGAGAGTCTCCTGTTTGCAGGGTGAAGCAGACAGAGGCCAGTGCTGTTCAGGCCTTGGGCATTTACCCCCTGTTCAAAGTCCCAGGGGGAAAGGGGGCAAAGGGGACTGTCACTCATGCTCCCTCCTTCCTTCCTGGTCCCAGTTTCAGGTAGGCTCTAGGCCAGGAAAGGGAGCAGCAAATGCAGGAACGGACCCCATGTGTGCGTGCACACACACAGTACTGTGCGCATGCAGGGAGGCCACTCAGTGGCCAGGAGGGCCATCTGGCGTAACCAGTGGACAGAGCTGGTGATCTCGCTCACATGTGCTAGACTAGCAGATGCCCAGTGACCCAGTGGCTGCCTGTCTCTGCTCTGAGCTGCCAGGGCTGCAGCTCTTTTTCTAAAAGACCCCAACTCACCACCCATTAAGAAAACCAGAGCTGGGTGCGGTGGTGCCCGCCTGATTCCTAGCAGCTCGGGAGGCTGAGGCAGGAGGATTGCGGGTTCAAAGCTAGCCTCAGCAAAAAACGAGGCACTAAGTAACTCCGCGAGACCCTGTCTCTAAATAAAATACAAAACTGGGCTGGGGATGTGTCTCAGTGGTCGAGGGCCCCTAAGTTCAATCCCCAGTACCAAAAAGAAAACCAGGCCAGGCATGGTGGCATACACCTGTAATCCCAGCAACTTGGGAAACTGAGGCAGGAGGATCGCAAGTTCAAGGCCAGTCTCAGTAACTTAATAAGACCCTAACTAACTCAGTGAGACCCTGTCTCAAAAAATTGTTAAGAGGGGGCTGGGGATGTGGCTCAAGCGGTAGCGCGCTCGCCTGGCATGCATGTGGCCCGGGTTCGATCCTCAGCACCACATACAAACAAAGATGTTGTGTCTGCCGATAACTAAAAATAAATATTAAAAATTCTCTCTCTCTCTCTCTCTCCCTCTCTAAAAAAAAAAAAAAAAATTGTTAAGAAAGATCTGGGGGTGCAGCTCAGAGGGAGAGTGCTTGCCTAGCACGCTCAGTCCCTAGTAGCGTGTAGTGCATGTGCACACACATGCACATGCACACATGCCAGACACATAGGGCATCGGGCATGTGGGGACTCACCTGACGAAGTACATGAGTCCATTCAGAGTCACAGTCTTAGGCGCAAAGGACCAGGGTGGGAGCTGACCGCAGTCCACCAGTGACCACAGGTCGGTGTCTGGATGGTAGCACTGCATCACCATAGTCTCCTTGCCCGCCAGGGAGCCGATGGCGTACAGACGGCCACGGCAGGCCGTAGTGGAGCAGTTGTCCATGGGGTAGGTCATGGGCTGCAGGGCCTCCCAGGAGTCAGTGGTGTGGTCATAGCGCTCCGTGCTATCTGCAGCTACCACGTACAGCAGCCCATCCAGAACAGAGGAGCTGTGGTACTCCCGGGCCTTCAGCATGGGTGCTACCTCCGTCCACTCATTCACACTGGAGTTGTACCTCCACACACAGTCGTAGAGCCGTGAGCCATCCGAACCGCCTGCCAGGACGCACAATGGGCAGATGGTCAGCTCACTCGGGGCGAGTCACCTACCTGTGCCTTCCTGAACTACCAGGGCCTCTCCCTGGAGAGGAATCAACCTCACTGGCCTTCACTCGAGAAATGCAAGTGGCCAAAGGTCAGAAGCTCTGGGCTTTGGTGGGGACCACTGCCACAGTGCACACCTAAGCCCTGGGGCACTCTGCTGAATATGCAGGCAGCCTCTGTCAGGATCCCCGACAGAATCACCCAACACCAACAGGTTATCTGGTACTTCTCCTGGGTGGCCACAGAGCATAGAGCTTGCTCACCAAATTCTACCCTTCCTGGGCACTCTCTAACCAGGGCTCTGCCAGAACAAGGTGAGAGGAAATCCAGGCTGTGAGCCAGAGACCTAACCAAATCATGCTATCAGGGCGCTTCAGGGTTCTGGTGTTGGGGCAGGTTACAGGGATGGGTTTCATCAATCTGTACAAGTATGATGTATGCTCTTCTAAGGAATTCTGGGGACTGCCTCCCCTGGCCTCGGAGGCCAGTGCCACAGGCAGGGCAGGATTAGAGACACCTTCTGTCTCACAGCCCTGAGCTTTGGAAGGGAGAAGACATTCTTGTAAAGCTCCATCTGGGCCTGTACCTTCCTCCCAGGTGCGTGGCAAAGGCAGCTGAAACCAGCTTCCTGGCCCCCAGGAAATTCCCAACTGCCAGGCCAGCTGAATGGAATGACCCAGCCACCTGCCCGAAAGCCAAAGGATTAGCTGCTCAGCTGTGACATTTGTGGAAGGGCATGCAGAAGCTGGGGCGAGTCTGGCCAGTTCTTGGAGGGAGTTCTCTGCTCAAAGCCACATGTCAGACTTCAGAGGGGATGGAGATGGGTGGCAGTTGGGGACATGGTCCCCAAACAAAAAAGGGCCAACCTCAAATTGGAAAGAAGGATATATTCTGACAAATATCAACAGAGGGTCAGCTGGCTGCCAGACAGCGGGCCAGAAAGCGTGGTCAGACCCCAGGACATCCCTGGGCTGGGGCATGGCTCAGAGTAAATTCTCTCCTGAACGTGCCAGGCTGGGGCACAGCCACCTTGATAAACCAGCCCGAGCCTCCCTGCCTGATAACAGCGCCAGAGGCCTGCCCTAGTCATTTCTTTCCTTATATAGCAGTCACAGGCCGCCCCTGCTTGCCCCACAGAAAGGGGTAGACTCCCTCCTGTTTGAAAAGGGATTCATCCTTAATAAAAAACGTGGTAAAAGCCCAGGACTGGGTCAGGCTGGGGCCCGCCCACCATGACTCGGCAGTGTTTTGGGGTTTGAGCCAAGTAACTGAAAGAAAACCTAACACGTGATGGTGTTTACAGTGGCAGGCCAGCTCAGCCTAAACACCATGTGACCCACAGCCCCGTGGCTAGGTGCAAGTCCCAAGAAACCTTGTCACTGGGGATAAAGCCAAGGAGTCAGGGGGCCCTGGTGGCCCAGCAGGGCAGAAATGTCCTGGCTGGGGAGAATGGCTCCTCACCAGGAGTTAGCCTCCTGCGTGTCCCCACATTCCTTGCAGAGAAAAAGAAAGCATTCATTGTGTGGGTGAATGGCCGTCTCTTCAAACAGGAGGGAAGCACCTCCCGGGCCAGGCAGGCCCTACCGCACCAGGAACTGGGCCCACAAGCAGCTACTTGTCTCTGCTCACGTAAGGCGCACTTTTAGGTTGAAAGTAATTGGAGAAACGCAGTTGTCCAGGCTCTGGCTTGGACTCAGGTGGGCCCTCAGTCCAGGTTCTGCGGCTGTCTCCTGGAAAGGTGGTGGGCTTCCCCTGGGCAGCCCCCAGCGCACTCACCCGTCACATAGATGTCATTGCCCAGAGCCACGATGCTATAGCCCCCTCCCAGGTGGTCGGGGAACTCGGCCAAGTAGCGCCACTGGCCCGTCTGTGGGTTATAGCAGTCAACGGTGACCAGTTCGTCGCAATCCTGGTCACAGCCGCCCACAAGCACGAGGATCTCAGCAAGGCCGGTAGAGGGGCGCGGGCGCATGCGGGGACAGGGCCCGCGGTCGTGGCGGTCATAGCGCGCCGCCTGGAAGTCGCGAGCCTCGCGTAGTAGGCGCAGGCAGGGCGGGCAGCGCGCCACCAGCGGCTCAGCCTCGACGTGGGCCAGCAGGTAGAAGCGGCGCACGAAGGGCAGGCGAACTGCCTCCAGCAGCTGTGGCCAGTGCGCGGCGCGGCGCGGTGGGTCCGCGCGCACCCAGCGCAGAGCCAGCTGGTAGGCCGCCTCCTCCTTGGGCACGCAAAGCCCGTCGTCGCGCAGGTAGCGCAGCAGGCGCGCCAGAGGCAACCGCTCCAGCTGCTCAGCACCCAGCTCGCCCACGTGGCGCAGGATGAAGCGCTGTGCCGCGCTCGCCAGCCCCGCGCAGCTGAAGGCCTCCGCGAAGTCCTGCATGTCCAGGCAGTTGGCCAGGTCGAGCTGCTGCTGCAGGAAGGTGCCGCACGCCTCCTTCACGGCCGGGAACTGCAGCAGGTCCGCGGCGCGCAGCAGCGGCTCGGCGTTGTCGCCGCTCACCGCCACGCGGCCCGTGTAGCTGAAGTCCAGCAGCAGCTGCAGCATGTCGGGTGGCACGCCGTGCAGGCGCACCCGCTCTGCGCGGCTCTCGCGCAGCTGCCCAGCGAACATGGCGCGGAAGTAGGGGCTGGCGGCCGCCAGCACGGCGCGGTGCGCTGGGAAGTCGCGCCCGCCCGCCGCCTCTAGGGTCACGTCCAGGAACTTGCGCTCTGCGCGGAGCTGGCTCAGGCCGCGCAGCAGGCTCAGGGCGTGTGCGGGGTCCGAGAAAGGCAGCACGGCCAGGGGCGCCGGCCGCTCCATGGCACCTTCACCTCGGGACTCTGGGATGCCGCGGCCGGGGCCTGCGGAGGGACGCGACGCGCTGGGCACCGCGGCTATAAGTACAGCCGGGCGCGGTGGCCTTAGTAGGCGGGGCTTGGGGGGCGGGACGCCGATTGCAACGCCCAGTTAACCCCTCCGGGTTCGGTACGCCTCCCGTCTGCAGCCCGCTTGCGGCGCCGGATGGCCACCCCCGCGCCGCGCCCGCCCCCGGCCCTCCAGGCTGAGTCACCGCCGCCCGCGCCCGCTCCCTCTCTCCGCCCTTCCGGGGCTTCCTGCAGCCTCCCGCCGGCGCCGTGCCGGGATCGGCGGGCGGCAAGTGCTGGCCTCCTGCGGCGGCCTTGCGCGCGCGCGGGGGTTGCTGACCTCAGGGTCCTGCCCACCATCCACCCTGGCTGCCGAGCAAAATCCCGGAGGCGAGCTCGGCGCCCGGATTTGCGGCCACCCCTCTGACGCCCATTCCTAACTGCGCTTCCCGCGGGTCCCCGGGAGGCTTCGTTCCCCAGCCTTTTGTTGTTTTGTTTTCGTGAGTTCCAGTAGTTCCTAGGATCGCTAGTTAACTCCATCAAAGGGCAGATTTAAAACGATAGGATGTATACAACTCAGGACCAAAGCACCAGCAAGCCTAAGGGTTTTAGGTGACTTTTTTTTCTTGGCGCATTTGTAAATGACCCGGGGCCAGATTTCAGGAATGTGCTCCACCGAGTTCCTGCCTGAGTTTCAAACTCAGCAACGCAGCCCTGAACTGTAGGCAGCGGGGAGGAGTAGCTTTATTTTCCCAGGAGACTCTAGGCTCCAGAGTCGCCCTCCCAAGGGAGGGCCTCCTCAGCGAAGACGCCCTAGGGGTCCAGAGACAGCTCAAGGTCAGATGAGGGAAGTGCCTTAAACACCGCCTCCGGTCACCTGAGCGGTGGTGGGCAATGACGGAGAAGAGGATCTCCCTTGTTTTAGTCACTTCCACAAATACAGTACCGCTTTGAACGGTAACCTAAAGGGGGGGGATGACCCCTCCCTTGGAAACCTTTTATTTAGTTTAAGGTATGCATGCTTGGACCCTATTCAACCTCCAGTTCTGCGTTTTGCAGAGGAAATTTTGGATTTTTGTAGTTTACCAGCCCCCAGCCCCGCTAGGTGGGCCTTAAAGAACTCATTCCTGCTGAAGGCAGCTGCTGCGGGCCCCCTTGAGCCCCAGGGCAGGCCAGGCACCCTGGAGCCATCTGTCAATCCTAATTGCCTGCTGGGTCAGCACAGCCTCTTCGTGAGGAGACTGTATTCCATCTCTGAAATGAGACCCTTAGGGTTTCCCTTCTATTCCGGAACCTCTGTCACTTTGCCCTAAGAATGCTTCTGGGTCTAAATTTCAGGTCAGGTCTGGAAGCTGAGGCCTAAGTGAAAAACCATTCAGGTGCCCTGGCAGCTGCCTGTTGCCCATAGAAGGACTGTTCACATAGCTGTTCAGGGCAGCACAGCATTCCTGGGCCCAGGAGCCCAGCCAATAGCTAACTTGCACAGAATTTGTGACAGTTTCCAGCAGCCAGGAAGTGGGATGTTTGAAGGGAAAAGAACAACAGTCCCTCTGGGTCAGCTCTTCCACCTTGCATCAGTCTAGTGATTAAATCAGTGATCTGTGGTGGAGAATTGTTACAGTTCCTTTTGTTTGTTTGTTTGTTTTTACATTCCTAAACCTGAAGTTTTATTCAAATATTTGGTTATACAGTTTTGAAGATGAATGATGTACATATTTATTGAAATGGAAAGATGTTCATGCTATAGTGTCTGTGAAAAACATGAGATTACTTGTGGTATGATCCAATTTGCTATTTGTGTTCTTTTTTAAAAAAATATATTTTTTAGTTGAACACAATACCTTTATTTTATTTGTTCATTTTTATGTTGTGCCAGAGATTGAACCCAATGCCTCACACGTGCTAGGCAAGAACTCTACCACGGAGCCACAACCCCAGCCCATATATGTGTTCTTGTACTAATGAAAAAATTGTAAAGGTAATTTTTTCTCAAGGTAGGTAGGTTTGTTATATTCTTTTTTTTTTTTAATTTTTATTTTTTAGTTCTCGGCGTACACAACATCTTTGTTTGTATGTGGTGCTGAGGATCGTACCCGGGCTGCACGCATGCCTGGAGAGCGCGCTACCGCTTGAGCCACATCCCCAGCACAGGTTTGTTATATTCTTGCTTGGCTGCAATTTGTCTTTCTATACTAAATATACATTACTTGTGTATTAAAGAATACATGTTCATTTGTGTACAACCAGAGAAATGAAAAGTTGTACTCCAAAAAAATAAAAAAATAAAATAAAGCTGCAATTAAAAAAAAAAAGAATACAAGTTCAAAATAAAATTAAAAATTCAGGGATGGGGCAGGGTGTAGTGGTGCACACCTGTAATTCCAGCTACTTGGGAAGGGTCAATTTGAGGCCAGCCTAGGTAAATTAGAAGGATCCTCTCTCAAAGTAAAATATAAAGGGCTGGGGGTACAGCTGAGTGGTAGAGCCTTTTCCTATAATGTGCCAAGATTTGGGTTCAATCTCCAGTGGGAGAGATGTTCAGTTTATCACTGAGCCATATCCTTTTTTTTTTTTTTTTTTTTTTTTTTTTTAAGATAGGGTCTTGCTAAGTTGCTAAATTGCTTGGAGCGAGTTGCTGAGGCTGGCCTGAACTTTTTGATCCTCCTGTCTCAGTCTTGGAATTGCTGGGATTGCAGGCATGTGCCACTGTGCCTGGCTAAAGAATCAGTTCTTGAGGAACTGATTTCTTGATTTCCAGGATCTGACACCTAACAGGCAAACGCTTGAAACCATGTATGTATGGAAGTCAGTAAAGGCACATGGTTAGAATAGAAAGGCACAGATTTAGACCTATCAGCTGTGTTTGGAATTCTGAATAGCCTACCAACCCAGGCATGCTATTTAATTCCTCTTTTTCCTGTCAGTTCCATGAGTTCAAAATGAGAATGTGAGAAATTTATTCACTATAGTGTGACAATACCACCAATATATTCAAGCTATATTAATTATAGAGAAATTTATAAGCAAACTGTATTTATTAAAGTGATTTAAGGGCTGGGGATGTGGCTGGGCTGGGGATGTGGCTCAAGCAGTAGCGCAATAGCCTGGCATGCGTGCAGCCCGGGTTCGATCCTCAGCACCGCATACCAACAAAGATGTTGTGTCCGCCGAGAATTAAAAAATAAATATTAAAAAAAAAATTTCTAAAAAAAAATAAAATAAAGTGATTTAAATTCCTGTGAGATCATACAACAGTTTTTCGTGTGGTGCAAATTCTATTGTTTGTGAGGAAGATTTTAAACTGCCAAATAAGCAGTAGTTTGTGGGCAATGCCTTTGTTTATAGATTAAACTTTAATCATGAAAATTCTACAAGTTCACATCTTCTTTTTAAAAATTTTTTAAAATTTTATTTTATTTATTTTTTTTTGAGAGAGAGAGAGAGAGAGAGAGAGAGAGAGAGAGAGAGAATTTTAATATTTATTGTTTAGTTTTTTTTTTCCAGCGGACACAACATCTTTGTTTGTATGTGGTATTGAGGATCGAACCCGGGCCGCACGCATGCCAGGCGAACGTGCTACCACTTGAGCCACATCCCCAGCCCCATATTTAATTAAACATTTAAACTGTTAATTTTGGTGTTTGAATTTCAGTTTAGACAAATAGGACAAGGAGTGACTAAGATCATTTTAAAAGCTATTACCTTTTTCAGGGCTGGGGTTGTGGTTCAGCCGTAGAGTGTTTGCCTAACATTTGCTAGGCCCTGGGTTTGATCCTCAGCACGACATGAAAATAAATAAATAAATAAGATAAAGGTATTGTGTCCAACTATAACTAAAAAAATAAATATTAAAAAAAGCTATTACCTTTTTACTTTTTGGCATTTCTTAAAATTTATTTTTTCTAGCTGGGTTATGGTGGTACACCCCTTTAATCCCAGTGACTCAGAAGACTGAAGCAGGAGGATCACAAGTTCAAGGCTAGCCTCAGTAACTTAATGAGACCCTAAACAACTAAGTAAGACCCTGTCTCAAAATAAAAAAAATAATAAGGGCTGGGGGTGTTGCTTATTGGAAGAGTGACCCTGGGTTCAATCCCTACTGGGGGGGAAAAAAAAATATATATATATATATACACACACACACACACACACACACACACATACACAAACACACATATGTGTATATATTCCTTTTTTTGTTCCCTATTTTACATAAGTGTATTTAAGCACCCCAACATAGAACTTGAAGTGGGCAGGCAGGTTAGGGACGTGACTTTGTGGTAGGACCTGATTTTTTTTAAATATTTTTTTTTAGTTGTAGATGGACATAATATCTTTATTTTTATTTGTTTTTATTTTATGTGGTGCTGGGGATCAAACCCAGGGTCTCATGCATTCGAGGCAAGCATTCTACTATGAGCCACAACCCCAGCCCAGGACCTGATTTTGATCTCCAGTACGAAAGAAAGAGAGGAAAGTTTCCAGGATTTATTTTCTCCATAAGAGTCATTTATCCCTACTCAGGACAGATGTGCCTCATGTATTAACAGCAGACACTGGAAAAAGTAATCAAACTGTTCTACCCTGCTATACCACCACCTGTGAAAGAGGTTGAGCTTCTCTAGTGGCACAGTGTGTGGGGGATTACATTGTTGTTTTGTGTGCTGGCTGTTGTCTTTCTCATTGTGAAAGGGAGAGCCAGATGAAGTCTTGCTGTGCAGGCAGGTAACTCCGGTCTCATTCATCTCCAGGGAGCACCCAAATCTGAACCAAAGACCCAGAACACAGGTGCTGGCTACATTTGGGTGTAGACCTCTCAGAGCTTGAACCCTGGCTGGCAAGCCACCAGGCCTGAGTCTCCAGAAGCACTGAGTCTTCTTAGCATGCCAGAGGTGGGGGCAGCCAAGTGGAAGGATTTGTCTTTCTCTCTGCCTCTAGTGGAGTTGGAAGTTGACCTTCCTGTCCCTATCGCCATTAAAAAAAAAAAAAACTTTCAGTAGGAACACTCAGGAATATATAAGCCAGCATTTGGAGTCAGAAACCATTGTGCCTTTTCTCCTGTTACAAACCCTGAAATTTTTTTTTTTTAAATTTTTAATATTTATTTTTCAGTTTTCGGCGGACACAACATCTTTGTTTGTATGTGGTGCTGAGGATCGAACCCGGGCCACACGCATGCCAGGCAAACGCGCTACCGCTTGAGCCACATCTCCAGCCCCTGAAATTTTTTTTTTGATTCCTTAAGGTGTGGCTTATAATAATGCTCTTAATCTTTTTCTTTAAGGAATGTCATAGTAATCTCTTAATTCATTGCATTTATATATGTAAATGAGATACTCTAAGACTTTAATCTGCACTTGCTGTAATCCTTATATTCTACCAGTAGGAACCATAACAAATTCAATTGATGGGGCTGGGGTTGTGGCTCAGCGCTTGCCTAGCATGTGTGAGGCCCTAGGTTCAATCCTCAGCACCACATAAATTGATTAAAAAAAAGGTTTTGTGTCTGACTACAACAAAAAAATAAATATATTTTGTAAAGAAATTCAATTGATTTCTCTGTTCATAGCAGTTTACATTCCCCTGACAATACAAATACAATACAATACAAAGTCTAGAAATTGACTTAAAATCATTCACACACATATTGGTCCAGTTGTCAAGGCAGTAAAAGTTGAAGACAGTATGATTTTGAGGAAGTTTCACTTTTTTCTCATTTTCGGAAAATGGAAGTGAGTAAAGGCAGCTTAGGAATTGAGTACTAAGGGCAGGAAAAACCCATGAATATGCCAGGATAGGCTGGTGCAGGGGAGCTCACCTGTCATCCTAGCCCCTTGGGAGGCTGAGGCAGGAGAATCACACATTTGAGGCTGGCCTTGGCAATACAGGAGGCCCTGTTTCAAGACAGAAAATAAAAGCTGCTGGGGATGTAGTACAGTGGTAGATTGCCTCTGGGTTCAACCCCCAGGGATGGGGGCCAGAGGCTATACCATTTATCTGAACAAAAAAACTAACATCAGAAAATTGTTCTGGGAAAAACACTCAAGTACACAGTTAAAAAGGGAAGCAGAAAGCATTCCTCAATGTTCCCCCAAATGAATGTAGTGGAGCCAGTGAGATTTAGGAAGGTGAAGCTATATTTGGTAACTCAATTAAAATAACTACATTCTCAAGTTACTAACTGGGAACCCAGGGTATTGTGAGTATTTTTAACTTGTCACAACCTGTGCTAATGTTGGCTTTCCCCCCCTCCTCTTTTCTAAGCAACTTCAATCATCTGAGAATTAGCATTCTGCAGCAGGTTTTTTTCTTTTCCTTTTTTTTTTTTTTGTGTGTGTGTATTTTAACAGAAAACAAAGAATCATAGATTCCAAGGATCTGACTACTGGGGCTAATGCTCTTGAATTACTCAAGGAATTCTAGATTCGCCCCCTGGAGCCCAGGAGTAGTACAGTACACCTGAAAAATAAAGGAGATACAGCACAAACCCAGGCCTGTCACCCTCTATAGAGCCCTGCATTCTATCTATCGCTTTGTTACCCCACAAATACTTATTCACTATTGAAGTTGGGTCAATTACTGCTGCTATAGTCCTCTCCTCTTCTTCTTCTTTTTTTTTTTTTGTCTTCTAAAAGGCTAAATTTCTAAGGGAAATTGAAGGGGAGACCAACAACAATAACAAAAACCCTCGGGCTGGGGATGTGGCTCAAGCGGTAGCGCGCTCACCTGGCATGCATGCGGCCCAGGTTCGATCCTCAGCACCATATACCAACAAAGATGTTGTGTCTGCTGAGAACTAAAAAATAAATATTAAAAAAAATTCTCTCTCACTCTCTCTCTCTCTCCTCTCTCACTCTCTCTTTAAAAAAAAAAAAAAAAAAAAAAAACCCTTCTCTACTAATGGAGTGGCAGGAAGAGAGACTAGTAAAGAACAGCACTCAGTACTGGCACCAAGAATCACTGCTGCGGGCTGGGGATGTGGCTCAAGTGGTATCGCGATGGCTTGCCCGGGTTCAATCCTCAGCACCACATACAAAGATGTTGTGTCCGCCGAAAACTAAAAAATAAATATTAAAAAATTCTCTCTCTCTCTCTCTTAAAAAAAAAAAAATTCTCTCTCAAAAAAAAAAAAAAAAAAAAAAAAAAGAATCACTACTGCCAGGCGCATTGGTTCAGGGCCTGGAATCTGCTACTCAAGAGTAATCCTAGTCCGGGGCTGGTGGCATACACCTGTAATCCCAATGGCTCAGGAGGCTGAGGCAGGAGGATTATAAATTCAAAGCCAGCCTCAGCAAAAAGCAAGGCACTAAGCAACTCAGTGAGACCCTGTCTCTAAATAAAATACAAAAAAGGGCTGGGGATGGGGCTCAGTGTTTGAGTGTCCTTGAATTTAATCCCTGGTACCAAAAAAAAAAAAAAAAAAAAAAAAAAAAGGAATACAGATGTAGCTTGGAACTAGAGTGCAAAGTGCTTGCCTACTGTGTGCTAGCATGTACTGGGTACTGCAAACAACAATAATTACTGTTTACTAAGGACCAAATTCAAGAAACACCTATTGCATTAAAGTGTTGAGTAGGAGGGGTTATCACTTGGATCTGGGGTTTTCCTTCCTTGTGGCAACCCAGGGGTCCTCTATAAAACCCTGCATTCTATCTTCAGGGTTTTTTTAAGGTGCTGGGGATTGAATTCAGGCACCCCAGCATGACAGGTGGAAGCTCTACTACCTTGCCACATCCCAGTTGGTTTCTTGACCTGTGTTGTATAAGACATAATGCTTATTATGTGTAATATTTACCATAGGGAATAAATCAGGTGTAACAAAACAAAACAAAACAAAAAAACAATTCTCATGTTTCATTTGGATTTCACTGTAATAATTATTCTTCTTGGGGTATCTTTTAAGCTACCAAAAGGATAATATCTTCAAAGTCCTTTTTTATTCAGGCAAAACAAGTTGCTCCTGGTGCCTTTGGGCAATACTGGCTAACCTCAGGACATTGGCTTTGGCCATAGAAATCAGATAGCATATTAAGTCTGTGGTTAAATCATCTACATAAGACAACTCTATAAGTTGTTGAAGAGACAGGCTAAGTGCCCAGTCCTCCTTTTCATCTTAGTAATTTATCTGCGTATTGTCCTGTAAAGCACCTCAGTTTATCACCTCTGGGGAGCCCTCCTAAGGGCTGCCATACTGCACAGATAATAAAACAACAATAAGAGTAAGCTACCATTTATTGAACCAGGGACTATGCTATAAAATTTATGGCTTAGGAAGTTGAGGCTAGACGTATTTCTAAAGCAAGCCCATTCTCTTAATCACCAAACGTTTCCATTAGAATCATTTTAACCACAGAATTAGCAATAGCCATAGGTACAGCACACACGCCCTCTCAAATATTCTCATCTTCCTAGAGCGCTGAGGAGTTCCTTTTCTGATTTGGATTAAAATTTGTATGTCATTCCCTTTTAACAGTTCGTCTTCGAATCTACTAAATATGACGTTAGGGGCTCATCTGCATTTTGTATATAAACACTTTTCCTTTCTACGATCCTTAGTGCTCCAGAACGCCAGGCCTGCTCCTGGTCATTTCACCAGGGCAGTCCACGAAGTCCACCTTCAATATCCAAAGTTGTCCAGCACCCCGCGGTCGGTCCCGGACGTCGCCCGCTGCTCCGGCAGCCCGGCCAGTGCCGCGAAGGGCAGCGTCCAGCCGGGCCCCGCGCCGGTCCTCCCTGCAGGAACACGAGCCGGGAGGGCGAGGAGGCCGCGGCCCCAGGCAGCGCGAAGGGCAAAGCACAAAGCGCGCCTCGCGAGCCCCCGAGCGCCAGGGTCGCGTCCACGGAGTTCCGCCGGCTCCACTGTGCTAGCCGGCCCCGCAGGAGTCCCGCCCCGCAGTCCTGAATCGGCGGGCTCCGCCCGACGGCCGCAGCGGCCCGGCTCGCCCCGCCGCGCCTGGGACCCCCGCCCCCCAGGGCCACCCTGAGTCCTGCGGAGGAAGGGCCGCCCCCCGTCGCCGCCCCTCCCCCACCGACCCGCGACGCCAGTCCCCGCCCCCGCCCTGCTCCGCCCGCGCATCGGCGGCAGCCGCGCAGCCCCATGGGGCGTGGAGTCCCCCGGCGGCCTTTGCGCGCCGCGGAGTCGCTACACGGACTACGACTCCCACAGTGCCCCGCGCCGCCAGCGCCACGCCCCCGCCGCGGCGCCCGGACTACACTTCCCGGCAAGCCTCGCGGCACTCCCGCCCTCCCTCCCGAGACACGAGCCGAACTGGGCGTCAGGTCGGGGAGCCGGTCGGGTTCCCGCTCGCCGCCGCCGCCGCCGCCCCCCGCAGCGCCTCTCCCGCCTCTCCGCCGCCCCGGCCGCGGAAGCTGCATCGCCCACTCTGCTTGGTCGTGTAGCCGCCAGTCCGTGAGCACCTAGTCCGGGACACGACACGCCGAGCCCCCCGTCACCTCCTGCCGGGGCGACTCCTCCCGGGGCGACTCCTCCCGGGTCCCCCCTCGCCCTGCGCGGTCGCCGGAGCCCACGGCCGCGAGCGGCCCCACGGCCGCGGCCGGGCCTCTGCACCCCCGCAGCCGCCGCCCCCCACCCGGAACATGGACTCCGACTCCTGCGCCGCCGCCTTCCACCCGGAGGTGAGTGCGGGCTGCGCCCCGATCGCCCCCGGCCTCCTCTCGTCGATCCTGCGCCCCTCGGGGCAGGCGGACCCCCGGGAAGCCGCCCGAGCCGGTCCCCTCCCCCAGCTTTCCCTTGCCGCCCCCGGAGCCCAGCCCCCGCCCCCCGCCTGGGCCCTCGCTGGGTCGTCCCCGGCCGCTCTGCCCCGGACGCCCGCGTTCGCCCCGCACCCCTCCCGGGACGCCTCGCCCACCCCCGCCCCGAGGACGCCCCTCTGGCCTCGCACAGCCCGAGACCGGCTGCGCCCCCGCCCCTCTCCTCCCTCCCCGGGACGCGGCCGTCGCCGCCCGGGCCCCGCTTCCCGCGGCGGCGGCCCCTCCCCCGCCCCCCCCCGTGGGGCTCGGGCCCCTCAGACCGGCTCGGCGCCGCCCGCCCGCCGCCCCCTCCCGGCCGGCCGCGCCCCGCCCCCTGATCCCGCGCGCGGCCCGCCGGCCCCCTCCGGCGCTCGGGGGCCGCGTCCCGCGGGGTCCCCCGCCCGGCCCTCCGCCAGCCCGCCGGCGCCGCGGGCCCGCCCCGCCCCGGCGCGGCCGCTCTGGGCCCCTGCGCGGACCCCCGCCCCAGTGCGGGTCCGCCGCCCGCGGTGGGGGAGGGGCGGCGCCGGGCGCCCGCGGGTCCGCGGTTCCCCGGCGCGGGCACCCCCGCCCGCGGGTTCTGCGCCCCCGCCCCCGCTCCGCGGCTGGGCCCCGCACCTTCCGGGCAGGCGCCGGCGGGGTCGCGCGGCCTCGGCCCCTGAGGGCGCGGCGCCCGCACTCGCGTCCCCGCTCGGAGCGAGGCCCCCGCCAAGTAAAGTTGTCCCTGAGTTTGCGGTCGCGCCGCGGCCTCGGGCGGGAGGCGGGGGCCGGCGGGGGGCGGCGGCCTGCCCGGAGCTGGAGGGCGCTCAACAAGTGGCTTGTTGGGCGCGCTCCCGCCGCCCCTGCCCCGCGGGCCGCAAGCAGGGTGCCGCGCTACCGGGAGGCCGCGGCCAGGGCGCCTCCGCGCTCCCTTCTCTCTAGGAGGGCGTCCCCCGGGGCCCGTGTCCGGGTCCAGCCTTTTGGCGTGCAGCCGGAGCGTACCTGGTTCCCTGTCTGGGTTGCACCCGACCCTGAGGATTGTGGGGGGCTCCTGACTCACAGAAACTTGGTCTTCACCCGCCCTGGCGGGGCAGGGGTCAGCCTGGAGAGCAGGGCCGGATAAGTGTTGGTTTTCCAAGTCCCAACGCTCTAGTTACAGCAGTAGCAGTTGTTTACTTTCAAAATGGAAAACCTGTAGCAAAAAACATAGTTAGAGCTCCCGATATGTGCAGGAACCAGAAGATAAGGTCATAAAATGCCACATGAGCACCAAGAGGTCGACTTTCCTGCCACCTTTTATCTCTTAGTCAGATTCCCAGTGTTCTTGGCACAAAATCTTACCATTTTGGCTCTTCTGAAAACTGTTTTATTTCTTAACCTGAACTTACCTCTTCTGTTTTGTAGGCTGTAAATCCAGCAGTGTGTTTGTTAAGTGGTTGACAGTAGAAGCTCAGCTTCCTTGTCTGTCTGCAGTCCCACCTAGAAGCCTTTCTTTCCTTCACACTCCCTTTTCTCCCTAACAGGAGTACTCCCCCAGTTGCAAGAGGCGCAGGACTGTAGAGGACTTCAACAAGTTCTGCACCTTTGTCTTGGCCTATGCTGGATACATCCCTTACCCAAAGGAGGTAAATATGCAGGCATTTGAAGTTTGGCTACCTGTGCAGTTGCACCCCAGCACTTGGTCCAAGTGCATTTGGAAGGGCTTGCTTGTGGTGATCTCAGGCAGTGGTCTGGTAGGAGTTCATTTCTTGGGAGTTTAGACCAGCCAGTGAAGTGATTTTTTTTTTTTTTTTGGGTGGTTGGTACCAGGGATTGAACCCAAGGGTGCTAAACCACTAAGCTACATCCCCAGCCCCCCTCCCTTGCCTCTTTTTTTTCAGTTGTAGATGAACACAAAACCTTTATTTTATGTGGTGCTGAGGATTGAACCCAGTGCTTCCCATGTGCTAAGCAAACATTCTACCACTGAGCCCCATCCCCAGTCCTTTAAAAAATTTTTATTTTGAGGCAGGGTCTCACTAAGTTGCTTAGAGTCTTGCTAAGTTGTTGAGGCCTTGAACTTGTGATCCTCCTGCCTCAGCTTCCTGAGCTTCTGAGATTACAGGTGTGTGCCACCATGCAGAAAAGTGGTTCTTAAAGCTGTGGTAGAAAATATAGACTTGTATAGAAATGATTTAACAAACTTTCAAAATTTGGGGGAAATAATGTATTTGGGATCTGTCTGCTTTTAAGAATTTCTTGTTAGTACTTTCTCTTTACAGTGACTGGACACTGGTTTTGGCCCTTAAGGGTGAGAGGTCATTGAGGCAGACAGGGAAATACCTTGCCCTAGGACCCAGGGTCCACACTTGTCTCTCAGGCAGCCTCCTGGTGGCTGTGAACAGCACATAACCAAATCTTCAGAGACTCATCCCCCCCAGATCCTATGTAAATGGAGAAAAGGACAGGATTGTGGGACAGAGCTGCTGTGGTGCTCAAACTTCAGGGGCCTCATTCATATTATATTAAGCTACAAATAAAAGGATCTGGTATTTTCAGGAGGCAAAAATCATAGCATTGGTTTATTCTTTCCACTGGCTATATAGGTGGGTTATGTGTGCTCTGTACCACGTCCAATGTTGCCGCTGTTTGCAGATAATATGCTTGAATGATCTGAAGAACTGTAGAGTTTAGTTTGCTGCTTCAGGGCGGTAATTATTTACTTTGATTTTGCAATATTCTAGGATGTCTTCAGTTTCTTTAAGACTGTAAGAAATTCTCAAAACTAATTTAAATTCACTTAATTTAAAAAATACATCTCTTGGGAGGACAAATGGAAAGAGAGACCTTTTAAAAAAAAAAAAAGATATGAGAGTGTGTCTGCAGAGGTCCTTTCCTCAATTTTTAATTTTTCCCCTTGGGGCTGATATGCTAGGCAAGGCCTCTACCACTGAGCCACACCCTCAGCTCTTTCCCTGGGCATTTGAACATCAGCTCACTCTGGGGCAGGGTCTGAGAGTTCAGCAAGGGAAGACAGTTCTTCCACCAGAGGCTCATGTTAAAGTACTAATCTGGTGTATGCTGCTGAGAAGCACCAAGGCTGAGGTTGTGCTTGCTCATTGCTGGAGGGGAGGCCCAACCTGGGTGATGGGTGAGCTGGGGAAGCTCTGCTGGGGGCTGGCTCCTGTCACTGGGGTCTCAGTAACCAGAATTTGTTTCCTTTGCCTGTCTTTTCAGGAGCTCCCTCTGAGGAGCAGCCCCAGCCCTGCCAACAGCACTGCTGGCACCATTGACAGTGATGGCTGGGACACTGGTTTCACTGACATCGCGTCCTCTGTGCCCTTGCCAGTGTCTGACCGCTGCTTCAGCCACCTGCAGCCCACCCTCCTACAGCGAGCCAAGCCCAGTAACTTCTTGCTGGACAGAAAGAAGACGGACAAGCTGAAGAAGAAGAAGAAGAGAAAGCGCAGGGACAGTGATGTGCCTGTGAAGGAGGGATACAGAGGGGGACTGCTGAAGCTGGAAGCTGCAGATCCATATGTGGAGTCCCCCACAAGTCCTACCCTGCAGGATATCCCTCAGGCTCCCAGTGACCCCTGCTCAGGCTGGGACTCTGACACTCCTTCAAGTGGCTCTTGTGCCACTGTGTCACCCGATCAGGTCAAAGAAATAAAAACTGAGGGCAAACGGACTATTGTCCGGCAAGGAAAGCAGGTGGTGTTCCGAGATGAGGATAGCACCGGCAACGATGAGGACATCATGGTGGATTCAGGTAGTGATCCCAGAAGGGTGGAGACTCGTGGGCTGGTGGACAGAAGAGGGGTTGTTTTCTTCCTCCTCTTTTTTTTTTTTTTTTTTAAGATGGGTTGTTTTAGTAATCTTTTCCAATCAGAGGATCTGGGCCCTTCCTTGCAGTGTGGTTGCAGAGTGCCCATTGTCCTTGGGGGAGAAAGTGCAGGAAGGTGGGCAGAGATGCTTAGCAGTGTTGAAACAGCCCAGGTGCCACAGCAGATCTCAAGATGTAGAAATGGTCACTCCACAACTGAGTGCCCTCCTGATACACTTACTGCACATTCCTATAGAAAGAATGGCATCGTATGGAAGTTGGGCTTGTTTTGTGGGCTGGGTAGTGGGTTGCAGCCATGCCCAGCTGTTCTGCCTGTCAAACGAGCAGTTCTTCTGGGGGAAAGTGGCTGTCAAAAGGGATCCCAGTGCCTCAGGAGACTGAGGCAGGGGGTCACAAGTTCCAGGATAACCTCAGCAATTTTGACCTTGTTTTAAAATAAAAAATGAAAAGGTCTGAGAACATAGCTCAGAGTTCCCCTGGATTCAGTTCCCAGTATCACCAAAAAAGTTTTCCCCTCTTCAAATGTGTTTGTTTCCTTCCAGATGATGATTCCTGGGACCTTGTCACCTGCTTCTGCATGAAGCCATTTGCTGGCCGCCCTATGATAGAGTGTAATGAGTGCCACACCTGGATTCACCTGTCCTGTGCGAAAATCCGGAAGTCCAATGTTCCAGAAGTGTTTGTCTGCCAAAAGTGCCGGGACTCCAAGTTTGACATCCGCCGTTCCAACCGTTCCCGAATGGGTTCCCGGAAGCTGTTCCTAGACTGACTGCGCTGGCGAGGAGACTCCAGGCGAGGGACTGGAAGGAATTGGAGCTCTGAGGCCCTCCCTCAGTTGAGCACAGAACTCCCAGCTCTGGTACAGGCAGATCCTGCCATTCAGGTGCCTAAGCAAAAGGACAGGCTGTTCGAGGTAGAAACTGTACATAGCCAGTGAGCGAATAAAATCTTTGTTGGCCAAAGCTGCTGCCAGAGCTGTGTTCTCTGCAGTGGAAGTGGACTAAACACCCAAGTATGGTGGGTTTGGTTCAGCTGAAAGTGAGGGTATGTGGTGGTTGTGGATTTTTGCTATCATTGTTAACAAATTCCCACTGTTGGAACAAGTGCTAGCTGTTATTCCTGCTTCCACTGTTGGGGAGAGGAGATGTTCGGTTTCCCCAGCCTGTAAACGAACAGCCATATGTGTACGTTTCTTCTTGAGTGTCAGTCTCTCACCATAAGTGTCTGTACAGCAGCCATCCAAGTGTCCCCTTCCCTGTGGCCTGCACTCAATACCTGTTTCCATGGCCCCTGCCAGTCTAGGGAGCTGCTGCTGGCGTCTTCTGATGTCACCAAGAGGAGTTCTGGGGTGTCAGGTGAGCTTGTAATTCTTTGGTTTCCCCTGTTTGTTGAAGGGATTATATGTGGTCACTGCTCTGTGGAAAGGGTTGCTTGGGGGGGTGAGATAGCCCACATTCATAACTTGGTTTCCTGTTTTGCACGATGTGAAAAACCTGTCTTTGCACGATGCAGCCAAAAGTATTGGCCGATTTCTCGCCTGGTGCCCTTCCTTTCTCTCCAGTTGGTGTGCAAGGCACCTCAGGTGGCCCAGGCAAGCTGTTTTCAAGCATGGGGAGTGCTTAGGTTTTCTAATCTCTTCCTCTCACTTATTCCAGTAGCAACCTAAAGATTAGGCAATTGCTAGGACATGAATGGTGTTCCTTTAAATGATGGGGTACCGAAAAACAGGAGGTCTCTCTTGTGGGGGATTTAAGTATGCCCTTTGAGACAGGCTGGCCTGCTGGTTCCACCAAAAGGACTTGAGTCCTTTTGGTTTGCATTGGTGAGTGAGTGAGTGGTACAGCGACACTGGTCTTTAGAAATATACTATTGAGGGCTGGGGCTATGGCTCAGTTGGTGGAGTGCTTGCCTTGCATGCACAAGGCCCTGGGTTCAATCCCCAGCACCACACACAAAAAAAGAAATATACTGTTGAACTATGATGTGTTACTCAGATCCCAGGGGGGTCCTGGACTGGAGAGGCCCCTTTGTAGCCCAGATCTGGAGAAACTAAGCCCTGAAGCCCCTGCAGATTGTGCTCAAGGGCAGTATACCTGGTACACTGGTGGTTCTGGGGCTCAAGGAGAGAAGAGGCCTCAGTTTTCTCTGAAATCGACCTTACTCTTCAGTTCAAGTATATGTTCTCAAGAATGTTTTGTAAAGTGGTGGCTGTGTTCTCATTGCATTGTTTCTTGTAAGGCATGAAAAGGGAAGAACACCCAAGTTATATTTATTTGCATATTATTTGAAGCAAGATGGGCCCACAGTCTCCCTGATGGGAGTTTCCCTTCTCTGTGGCACCTTTATGCCCAGGCCACCACCAGCCATTCCCTATGTTCACTCACTGAAGCACCAAGGGGTTGAAATGTTATTTGGCTAACCAGAGCCTTTTTTTTGTGTGTGCTGATATCCTTCACACTTGTCCAGTCAACTGTCTTAGTTTTTAAAAGTCCTGTTGCTTATTAAAGTATGAAAGTAGAGAGAAATAGCTTCTCAAACTCAGTTTACTGTGGAGATCCCAAGGGAGAGTTCTGCTGCAGAGAAATAGCTGGTTGAGAAACCTTGTCCGCAGGCTACTGTCTGACTCTGACTGGGGCAAACATCTAGGACAAGTTGGGGAGGAATTTGCCAAAGATCTGCTCCATGATGATGCCTGTCCCCTATCTTCACCATGAGAATAACCAAAGTTCTAAGGTTTTTTTTTTTTTAAACTCACAAGATTTTTTAAAGTGCATATAAGAATATGTGTGGTTTTAGACTGGAACTGCCAACCCTGGTGATGGTTAATGTGTGCTAGAAGGTTTGATGCTTCTGGAACGTGTTTGATACTCATCTCAATTTATTTCCTTGATTTTGTTTGTGTTTTAACAAATCTATCTCTGTGGGTGGTGTCTGCAATGGTAGGCACAAACCTTGGTTTTTGGGATAGATTGAGCTGGGCAGCTGCAATCAGCTTCTTTATGCAAATTAGGCATGACCAATCTAGGGGCTCCTGGTTGATCACTAATGAAGTGAGGGGAGGGAAAGGTGTCACCCCCAAAGTAGGCCCCTCATGGGCTTTGGCCAGGCCAGACACTAAACATCGTTTACATGGTTCTGTGTAATTATAAAGTTTATGTGTATAAAGCGAGCTGTTTCTGTGAAACTGTATATTTTGTAAATAAAGATATTGCTACTTTGTGGGTCTGGTCTAGCTTCAGGTATTTGTTCTGTGCCGAAGGATGGCAGTGCTTCTAACTGCCTCCTCATGCCAGAATTACAGGGGGATTCTGGCCGATTAAAGCTGGAGTTGGCATTTTAGGAGTTTGAAAAAATGCCCACAGCCCTTAATACTCTCCCGCGCCCCCCCCCAACACACACTGGGGGGGGGGTCCTGTGTTACTGAGCCACATCCCCATCCCTTATTTTTTAGTTTGAGAACTTGCTAGGTTACGTTGGCGTGGAACTTGTGATCCTCCGGCCTCAGCCGGCGCCACGTGCCCATCTCCATAGCTTTACTAGTGAATCCTTCAGAGGGGAAGGCATCCCCAGCACCCTCGAAAGCTTTCTCGCTGTTTCTTGGTCAGACTGGCTTGCTGGACGCCAGGGAGGCTACTGAGGTTCCGCAAGCCCGGATGGAATCTCTCCTGGGTGCTCATTTTGTCCCTTTATCCTGGGGAATCCCCAGTACCAAGTCTGCACTATCAGGCCAGCCGCTGGCCCCTCCAGTGACGTCAGATCCCAACCCTACCACCTGAACGGAGACCGCACAGCCGAGCGCACTGGGCTCGGTCCTACCGTGCAGGCTGTCGGCGGGCGAGAGCCTCGGAGGCCTAGGGCTTGGCCAGCTGGGGCTGCGCTCCCGCCGGTGGGTGGCTGACTTTACGGGTGCGGCTGGGGCCGGGGGCACCCCGATCTGGCGGCCCGGAGCCCGTCCACTCCTGGGGACAGCAGGAGCAGCTCGCCGGCCAGGCTGGGCTGGCCTTGGCCCGCGGTGGCCTGCAGCCCCGCCCCGCCCGCGGCCCCGCCCCGCGCCGCCGCGCCCCGCCCCGCGCCCCGCAGCCCCGCCGCCATCTTTGTTGGGGGCAGCGGGCTCGGCTCCGAGATGCCCAAGTCGTGCGCGGCCCGGCAGTGCTGCAACCGCTACAGCAACCGCAGGAAGCAGCTCACCTTCCACCGGTGAGGGCCGGGCGGGGCGCGGGAGCCGGCTCGCAGCTCGCAGGCCAGGGGCGCCGGCGGGGCCCTCACGGCCGTGGGGAGGGGCGGACCAGGAGGGGCCGCGCTGCTCTGCCTGCGCCGGGACCCCCCAGAGGGTCGCTTGCGCCGGGACCCCCCGGAGGGCCGCGGCGGGTCGCTGCGCTCCTGCCCAGCCGGCTCCCGACCCGTCTTTGGCGATCAGGAAGGGGAACCCTCCGGGCCGGGCGGCGGGCAGGGACCGCGCGGTCATGGGAGGATGGCGGGCATTTGAAGGGGTGCTGCAGCCCAGGACCCCTTTTCCAGCACGCCAGGGCCCCCTGCCCAGGAGAGCATTCCTCCAGGGCTCCGCCCTGCAGCGTTTCTAGAGGGTCGACGGCCTGTGCTCTCTGGCCGTGGCACTGTTTAATGTTTCTATTGATGTATAACGTAGGTGTAGGAAAACGACACCTTGGTACAGTGAAGGCTGCTGAATGAGCTGCTGCACCCCTTTCCAGTCGTCCTCCTCCCATCTGCCCTTGGGAATGTCCTGCCTTCTATCAGAATGAATTGATTTGGCCTGTTTTGAACTTTATAGAAATGGAATCGCAGCATGTATTTTTTCTGTCTTTGACTCAGGATTGTTTCAAAGTCATCCTCTGCCATGTGCAGAAGCTGTCCATTCCTTTTCTTTGCAGTATAGTATTCCATCAAATGTATATACCAGAGTTCATCTGCCCTACAATTGAAGGGCATCTGGGTGGCACCAACTCCCACCCTCACCCTCCAACAAATACTCTGCTCTGGACAGTTTGCAGGAGACCTGTCTCCTGTCTCCTCACATGTGCTGGGCAAGTGCTCTACCACTGAGCTTCAGTCCCAGCCCCTCATTTGGGCTCTTTGACCATGTCTGTTCTCTCAGGTTTCCATTAAGAATGCTGTTAACAGCCATGCCAGAACCTTCCAGAAATTAGATGTGATCTAACAAAGTGAGATTATGAATTTCCAAAGCTGTACAATAAAGTACCCTGCAGTAGTGCTGAACTCAGCTTTGCCAGACCTCTCACCTCTGTCTGCACCTCAGGTTCCCATTCAGCCGGCCTGAGCTGCTGAAGGAGTGGGTGTTGAACATCGGCCGGGCTGGCTTCAAGCCTAAGCAGCACACGGTCATCTGCTCCGAGCACTTCAGACCCGAATGCTTCAGTGCATTTGGAAACCGCAAAAACCTGAAGCACAATGCTGTGCCGACAGTGTTTGCCTTTCAGGACTCCATGCAGGTAGGGACATGCTGGTGGCTGCCTTTGGTCTCTTCAGATTCAGCCCAATGGGTTCCTCCAGCAGTTGGGGGTGGAGGTAGCATTTGCAGGAAAAGCAAAGGTCAAGAACTATTTGGGGGTGATACTGTCAGGGCTCTGGACCCTAGAGGCTGGCACTGCTGGCTGTGATCTTTGCTTTAAAATAAGTTGTGTGGGGTGTATTGATGCACCCCTGTAACCCCAGTGGCTCCAAGCTGAGGCCAGAGGACCACAAGTATGAAAACAGCCTGGGCAGCTTAGCAAGACCCTGTATCAACATGAAAAACAAAAATGGCGGGGATGTAGCTGAGTGGTAGGGTGCCCTTGGGTTCAATCCCAGTACCAAAAATATAAAAATAAAATCATATAACGCTGGGCATGGTGGTGTGCACCTGCATTCTGGCTAGAGGATTGCTTGGGCCCAGGAGTTCGAGGCCGGCCTGGACAGCATAGCTTGTCTCTTAAAAACAAACCCAGCCTCTTCACCACAGTTGTTGTTGGAGCAGCTGACTGGCTGAGTTTGGTCATTTGCCTCTTGCTCTGCCTGGGTCTCCCTGGGCTGGGGACCATGCAGGGAAGATCTTCCTTCCCCTTGAGGCAGCAGATTTGGTGCTGCAGACAGGCACAGTGCTCTTTGTCTTAGTAGCACCAGGACTGTGCAGTGTGCACCATCGAGTGGTCCTACTGTGTGCTGTGCCACGAACTGCTGGGCCTACAGTGATGTGAGGGAGAGGAGCTGGGCCAGGGGAATGGAATGGTGTTGCAGGGGGAGCAGTAGAGGGGACTCAGGGACAGTGGGCAGAGCCTGGCAGTCAAAAAAATTTGGTCAGAGTTGGGAACAGTTTTTGGAGGGTCCCAGAAGCTGGGGAGAGGAGCATGAGCTAGAGGATGGGAGCATGGACAAGCTATGGGGTTTTAGGATGTCTTAGCCAGCTCAGGTTGCTATAGCAGAGGATCTAGCCTGGGTGGCTTGAAAGGCAGCATTTCTTTCTCAGAGTTCTGGAGGCTGCAAGTCCAAGACTTGCAGAGCTTGCTGGCCCCTGGAGCAGGTGGTTCCTGGACTCCCTGAGGTTTTTTGGGCATGGCTGTTTTCAGTGTATGCGTGAAGGAGTTACACTACTACAAGTTACAAGCAGATCTCAAATGGTTAAATTTTATAAGCTGTGAGGTTTTTGAACTTGAGATAAGGGACTCATTGCAGGGAAATCCTCACTTGAGCTTCAGTGATCCACAAACAGTTAAAACCTTCAGCTGATCGCCCTTGGTCCAGTCTCTACCAGGAACCGGCACATATTCTTGCGTTGGTCACCCAGCACATGAATTACTTCTGCATCTTCTGGGTGATCAGTGGACAGCACCGTTGCAGGCCAATTTCTTCTTCAACACCTCCACTAGTTTTTTATTGTCATCATCATCGATCCCTTGGACAGTGGTTAGGGTCTTCCTGCTGTCTCTGTTGATTTCTCATATGGATATAACCCTCTGGGCCAGCAAGAAGCAAGTAAGCACCACCCTTACTTGCATTAGCTAAGGGGTCGAAAGAACAGAGGTCCTGGGTAACGGACATAGGCTACTATTCTTCTTCCTCCGTGGAAACTGCTAGGGGAAGGTGGGCAGTGGGGATAGAACATCTGGAAGCGAGGGGGCTCAAGGGTGAGGCTGCTAAGTCCTTGGCAGTGGCTTGAGTTTGATTTTGTGCAGGTGGAGTTTGACATTCCCATGGGACATGAAGGTAGACATGTCTTAGTGGGGACAGGAAGTTCAGGTTCTGCTTGGGAGGGAGTCCACAATAGCTGGACATGGCAGCCATGGAGACTGAGTTGACTCCTAAACTCTTAGGTGTGCCAAGGCC
The DNA here is from genome assembly GCF_045843805.1 of Urocitellus parryii. Classification (NCBI taxonomy): domain Eukaryota; kingdom Metazoa; phylum Chordata; class Mammalia; order Rodentia; family Sciuridae; genus Urocitellus; species Urocitellus parryii. The sequence goes on from NC_135541.1 coordinate 3,945,700, forward strand.
AGTGTATGGGGGCCCCTAGGGTGCACCTGCTTGAAGCGGGAAGGCAAAATGGTGTGGGACAAACAGCAGGCCCCTAGGCTGGCTGGTACTGGGAGCGAGTGATGGGCCTGAGCTCAGGAGTGGGAAGCTTGCCCTGGCCCTGCCCTTCACGAGGCCTCCCCTGCCACCCCCACCCTTGCTGCTTCATCTCCAGGTCTGTCTGTCCCTCTGGCTCTCCATAGTACCCCTTTCTTGCCCTTGGTCTTCCTAGTGTGTACACCCACCGAACCATGGAAGGAACATGATGGCAGGGATAGGCTCAGTGCCGTACGCCCCGCACCCAGGGGTCTGCTCAGTGCGTGCTTGTTAAGAGGTGGAGTCGTTTTATCATGTTCGCACACGTGTGGAATGTTTGCCCCAGGAATAAGAGGTCAGTTACACAGCTGGCCAGGAGGATATGTGTGCTTCTGCTGTGCTTGGTGCCCACATCAGATTGGTGAAGAGAAACTGGTTATGGTTCCTGCGGGCACATCTGCTGGGCAGGGAGTGCAGATTGTGTCTGTGGTGCCAGGCTTTCCATTGTGAGCTGTCACACGGCAAACATCTACTGATGGCCAGATGGCAGCCCTGGGGCAACATGTGTGAATTGTTAAGTCCTGGCTCTACAGGGACCTGTTTAGGGGCCTCCGGACCATGACTTGGGAACATCTTTGGAGAAAGGGAGCACAGGCTGAGCAAGAGTGGTTGGGTGTGCCCTGCATCAGGCTGAACACTGGGGTCACAGGAGCCCAAGGCCTGGCTCCAAGGGACCTTAGTGACAGGGATCTCATCATGCCCTGGCTGCACCTGCTGTGTCCTGTCTTGCAGCCTGTGAGGGAGAACACAAACCGAGCCAGGGAGAGAGGAGATGCCGGCTCTCAGGGAGAGAAGGTGAGTCTGCGCTGGCTGTTCTTTGCTCATCTCAGTGACACTGTGGCGTCTGCAGTGTGGGCAGCAGCTTCTTAATATGGCTGGCCTGCAGGGGTTGGTTCCATTTGCCCACAGCTAGAGTCTGGGTCACTTCATTTCTTGTGAAGGGAGAGCCATCCCTCTTTCTGTTCAGCGTGAGAGACCTTGGGGGGTTCCACAGCTGGTGCCCTGGTCTCAGGTTTGTGGCGTAAGAGGCAGGTTGTTTCTACTGTTGTGCAGGCCCTGTGGCCATCCCTGGCTATAGCTGCTTATGCAGGGATTGCTCAGGGACGGACGGTGGCAGCTGTGGTGTCTGGTGTCTCCCTGCCTCGCCATCCTGCCTGCCTGCTGTTCCCAGGTCTGCCCTGAGGCAGGGGCCGAGGAGGACGGCCCAAGGAAGAGCATGGACATTGCGCCGGAAGAGCTGCAGCTGCCCCCAAACACTGAAGGCCCCCTGCAGCAGGTAAGACATGGGTCCCCACAGAAGGCAGCGTGTGGTCAGTTGATCTTGGCAGCTCATTTTGAACCTTGTTCCCCCAAATAAGAGAATGAGAGGAGCAGGATCAGTGGCCTTGATTTTAGAGCTTCCCAGTAAAGGTGACCAGCAGGACTGAGGTACATTGTGTATCAGCAGAGCAGTGGCAGGGCCCTGTTGGCAGGGCCGGAGCAGAACTACTGGACTGGCGATGGGTCACCGGTGGCCCCAACTGGGATAGTCTTCCTGCTGGGGACAATCTGGGCAGCTCATGGCTCTTGCTCAACTCTGTCCTTAGGTTTTGCCACAGAGATCAGAAGCAGCAGAGGCTCCTGGCTGGCCAGCCGGCCCCGCTGAGCTGAAGAGGGCCCTCCCCATGCAGGCTTCTGACCACAGCTATGCCCTTTTGGATTTAGATGCCCTGAAAAAAAAACTCTTCTTCACTCTGAAAGAAAACGAAAAGCTCAGAAAGCGCTTGAAGGCCCAGAGGCTGGTGATGCAGAGGATGTCCAGCCGCCTCCGCACACACAGAGGGGGTCAGCAGGGACCCCAGGCCAGGCCACGGCCAGAGCAGCAGAGCTGAGCTGGAAACAGCACCCAGGGCAGGCAGTGATTTGGGGGCTCTGGTCATGGACACTTGGGTTTGCTGCTGACACTGAGGAAGGGGCCACCTGGTCTACCGAGAGGCCTCTGCCGGGGGAGCAGGGGCTGGGACACCACAGTGCCAGGGTGAGGCTGGTTTCTGTGCAAGCATGGTTGGAACCCCAGCTTGAAGAACTGACCCGACAGTGTCACAGCCACTCCCCGAGGAAGGGAACCCACTCTGCCAGTGCACCTCCTTTAGGGACAGCCTGTGGGGCCCTCCCGCCCCCATGCAGAGGGAGCGATGGCTGAGACCCGTGAGTGGGTCCCCTCTGTCATCCTGGACAGTAAGCTGGGAGAAGTGCCTCCTTTCCACCTGGTGTTGGTGAACACCAGAATAAAGTGTCTTTCCACATGCAGTGTTCTCTCCTTCGTTTCATTTTTTCTCCTGCTATCTTGTCTTTCCCTGCTGCTAAGAGGATCAACTTCCTATTTCCCAATAAAGAATAGGCTGGGCGTATCTACCTGTGACTACAAAAAAAAAGCTGTGACTTAGTTAATCAGATATCCTAGCTGAACTGACTTCCTAACTGGAGGCCAGTGTTTGATGTAGAAAACAGAACCACATCTTCAAGGCAAAGGGAAAGATAAGCTGTGGTGCAAAACGTGGCTCAACAGCGAAGAATCAGGACAAGAACCAGGCCTCTGGGGAAGAGGCAGCCACTTATTTATTTTTTGAACTCCTAAAAATGAACACACAGATCAATTAAAGAACTACCCTCAGCTCTCAGGACATCTTTATTGTGGGCAGAGTGCCCTTGAACAGCCCGCTTCAGACAGACGGCAGCAGTGCCCTGGGGATGGACCCCCAGGCTGCGAGCTCAGGCTCATTCATGGGGCAGCCACAAACTTCCCCTTTTAAAATTGAGATATTACAGAATTGGACAATCTAAACCACTAGGTAACTGATGTTACCTAGATAACAGTGCTGGGGAGTGAAGCCTGATCTCAGCTGCAGGGGAGCTGGAGGTCAGAGTGACCTCAGCCTTCAGGGCCAGTGGTCATCACCACTGTCAAGGCAGCATCTGCTTGGAGGCCATGAGCAAGTGACCACTGCTGGCTCCAAGGCCCAGCTGACAAGTCTCTGATCACCAGGGAGCTATTCACTGTGGCACACAGCAAGTGGGGCACACCAAAGGGTCTCAGCAGACATCCCAGAAGGAGCCGGGCTTGGGATAACAGTGCCACCTGCTGGGCACTCACCAGAGGCACAGGTGCTGGGGCCAGCCTTGGGGTCCCTGCCTCTGGTTGGGTGCCCTTCTCATCTGCCTTTCTCATCTGCCCTTCTCATCTGCCTTTCCCGTGCAGACCTCCCCTAGTTCCAGCACCGAACTCTGGAGGGGAGCATGTGTCATAGGGTGAGATGGACACAGCTAGCTTCTGTCCACTGGTGGCAGGGCCTTTTCCCACAGGGACAGGCTCTGGGGTTACATCAAGTTCCAAGCCAGGGGCAAGAGGAATGACTGAAGGAGCTCTGGGAGTGGGGAAAAAGAGACCAGTTTCCAAACCCATTTGTTTGCAGATAAAAAGCAGTTTTATAAACCCGCAGCCCTCTCCACATTCACTTGGTGACATTTCGGCAGAGGAAGGTGGCTTGTGGGGTGGCTGGGCAGATCCCTCACCTGGAGGCCTTGGCTATGGACGCCTCCTTCCTTCCCACATTGCCCACGTGCAGTGGGTACTTAAAGAGCAGCTGTCCCGTGTGAGGACAGAGTGGCCCACAAAGGCCTCCAGACCCCAGAGCTGCTGGATGCCAGGCTGCAGGTGTGCAGAGAACTGGGGTCCGGTACCGTGGGCCCTGCCCTCCAGGAACATGGGTCTTGGTAAAAGCCGTGGACCATGCTGTGGTCTGGCCCGTGTGGGGCCGCCTCAGTCCTACCACCAGCACCCACAACGCTGGGCGACTGCGTGTCCCTTCACGTAATTGATGTGGTTCACCTTCTAGAGGAATAAAATAAAATAGAAACATCTGGGTCTGGGGCTTCCCTGCTTCCAAATTTGTAGACTCCCAGGAAAAGATTTTTGCAGCCTCTTCTTAGTTAGGTTCTGCAGCAGTTTATCCATCTGTGTCGATCCTGTGAGCTGTAAAGACAGAGCCACCTCAGGCTAGAAGGGCGTCCGTTTCCATGCCTTCCTGGCTGAGGAGCGAGCAATGCTCAGGCCACAGATGGCCACAGCACAGACTGCCAGGACCTCATTGGAGCGCAGAAGTTTACTTTCACTCCCAGCCACTCATACTGCAGGCGCTGGTCAAGAGCTTACTCCCAATTTCACCTGTGAAAGGACTGACACTGCTTCCTGGGGCACAAATCACAGGCTCTGGGCAAATCACTAGGCCAGGGTCCAGCTGCCCTCCCTGCTCCTAGGTGGACCCAGTGGGAAGGTGGCTGTCACCCTGATGTGCTACCCCACGTACAGGTGACTGGAGGGGCTACTCACACTGCTTTGGTATCCTAAGGGCCTCGCTGTCAGGGACCGTCACCTGGTGCAGCACACCTCGGAACTGGTAAAGCACTCTGAGGCTCTTCTCCTCCCCCACACACGGGTCGTAGAACCCTGGCAGGCCCGCCTGTAAAGAACCACAGTGAGTCTGCGCTGCCTCCCTCTCTCCTCACTGTGCACGTGGAAGGAGACGTGCACTCTGGAGGTGGAACCAGTGTGACTATCAGAACCGCTTGTCCCACAGAAGCCTGCCCCAGCAGAGCACCCCGCTTCCCCAGGAAGCTAGTTCTTTGGCCTGAGCTGATCTGCCCTGGAATTCTGGAGAGTTCATACCCCAGGCTCCGAAGGCGAGACTCACATGTGCTCTAAGTGGCTTTGCCCTCTTTCTGGAACACAGCAGAGGTGAACAACACAACTGCAGGGAAGTGTGTGTTCCATTTGCTGCCACTTGCTGAGCAAACAGATTTAAGAATAAACAAATGAAGACGGCCCACGGCTCCAGCACGGGCATTACTTGGTGCATGGAGCGGATGCTGGCAACACGAAGGCCACGGCAACCAGCTGGCCGGGCGAGGCCAGGGTGCTCTTCCTCTGGTGGGAGGCCAGGGCCTGGCACTGCACCTTGGAGGCCTCCGTGAGGATGAGCTTCGAGTCTTTCACCAGGCACTGTAGGGGCACAGTCACGTCGATCACCTTCACCTTCTCACTCTTCTTGCTCTTGTCATTGACAAATTTCCCGTACCAAGCGTTCACGATGATGAGCCCTGAGGACAGACCAGTCAGTGCAGGGACAGGCCTTCTCTGGATACTTCCCTTAGGATTTTTGAGACCCCTGGAACCCATCCCAGCCCAAGAGAGGACACGCCTACTCACCCATTCTGGACTCTTCGGCCTCGATTATCCTTCGGACAGATTCCTGCATCAACCGAACCTGCCAGGAAAGACGAGAAGCACATCAGAGCCCGCTGGGATTGCTCCCCTGAGCTGGTCAGTCCCAGGCAGGTAGTCCGTGTCCAGGCCAGCACAAGTGCTCAGGGTCTGTAAGGGAAGGAGCGGATGCCCTGGTGCTCAGCTCCCCACCAGCAAGGCTCTCAGCCCTAGAGTAGGTGGCTCGGGTAACTGGGAGCTGAAATGGCAGGACGCACACAATGACCCCAGTGGGAGCAACAGCACTCAGCTCCCTTCCCAGGGATCCTGGACGAGTGGGTAGACTATACTGTTGGCATTTACAGAGATTTCACCCAAGAAGTGAACTCCCAGTGCCTCTGGAGAAAGGAACCCCCTGTCCGTGTGGGGCACCATTTAGCTGGGCTGGACTGCACTTCCCCTGCGATGGCATGTGCTCCCCCAGCTGCACACACGGGCCCTGGCCTGCTCCAGGCTGTCTGCCTGCTGCTGATGATATCCTGTGCATGCCAGCCCTCCTCTGACCACCAAGAACCCCCTGGTCCCCTGCCATTCATACAAGATATCTACTCCTTCATGTCCCAAAGAAGGCAGTACAAAATGGGAAGGAAAAGAGGAAATACCAGCTACTTTTGTGTGTGTGTGGCACTGGGGATTGAACCCAGGGGCTCTCTGAGCTACATCCTCAGCCCTGGTCTTGCTAAGTTGCTCAGGGAGGCCTTGAACTTGTGATCCTTCTGCCTCCCTCCTGAGTTGCTGGGATCACAGGCGTGGGCCACTGCACCTGGCTCTGGCTATTTTTTAAAACCCCGTTATGCCTTTGGAGAACTGTCGATATCTTCAGGACAGGGAACTAAGTCCCCAGGAGGGCATCCCACAGCAAGCATAAAGGCTATACGGTGAGGCTGCTGGGGAAGAAAAGACCAAGGCTCCGTCCGAGTCCATTGCAGGGTGCAGTGCATCCTGCAGCCAACTTGACACACAGGCTGGAGAAGAGGGTCTTTCCTGTGTTCTGGGCTCTGTGTGGCAGGAGGCTCATCCGAGGGGGTGGGCCTGCTGGATGCTGAGCACTTACAGCCGCTTCTGCCTCTTGCTTCTTCTGCAGGATGTCTGTGGCAGTGCTCTCCCTCTGCTTCTCCAGTTCCCTTTTGTGAGAGAAGCACAAGTCACATGTGAGTGCGGTGATGCTCCACAGTCCGTCCACAGGGGCCCTTGCTGGACCTGAGCCCAGCACACAGTCTGTGATCTCACTGGATTTCTGGTTCTGGTGCTTCAAGAAATATTTCCCAGGTAGTCTCAGGCGGGCCCGTGAGCTACAGGACTGCGCCGCCTTCCATTAGTTACTGTGTGGCCCTCGCTCCCTCCCCTCCGCCTCCAGGGCCTCAAGAGCCCAATGGCAGACTCCTTGGAAAGAAGACCTCACCTGGCAAGAATCTCAGGAGGTTCTGCCTGACTCTGGGCTTATTATACAGCACTTTGGGAGGAACAACTCGCACTGCTTTAGATACACAGAAACATAAAACCCACTTTCCTGTAGCAAAGCACAGGGACTTGGGGTCGGCATACTGCGTCCTGTTAGAGGACTTGACCCAGCACACTCAATAGTTCCAAGCCGCAGGCCTCCAGGGGAACTGGGAACCTGGATGGTAGTAATCCAGGGCCAGAGGGGTCCTCCGTTCTACAGGTTTGCTAAGTCTGGGGCTCCATTAAACAACATTGTTAAAAAGTGCCACAGCCCACACCCCTGGGTTTCTGTGGGGATGTTCTATGAGTTCAGGTTTCATACCGTGCCGCTTGCCCCAGGAGATCACCCACACGGACCCGCCTAGTAAGTTCCTTCCTGTGACTTCCCAACTACAGTGAGCACATACATATCCCCTGCAGGAGAACAGAACCCGCTCCTCTTAAATGCTATGCCAGGAAAAAAAATGGCTAGAGGAAAAAGGAGAACTTTCTTTTGGTCATGGTTTAGAGTACCGACTTTATACACCAACTCTAGCCCTTCCTGAAAGTAAGAATGACAAATCAAGGGGACAGTTCTGCTGCTGCTGGGTAGGGTTTACTGTAGACCTGTGAGGACCCGGATGCCATGCCAAGTACTTTATATGCGTTAACTAGTTTAGTTTTCCTAATAACCCCATGACATGTCTGAAACTCACTTTTCTTTCTGAGCCCTGAGGTATGGTTTGATGATCAGACGGTGCATAGCAAAGTAGATAATGAGAGGCCCCACAGTGGCATAGAACACGGCGCTGGGCAGCAGCTGGTCCGTCAGGTGGATAGGGAAGAAGTAGGTCTGACTGGCCCTGTTTAGCCTGGGGAGAAACAAAACCAAAACACCCAGTTTAAGTCAGGTTTTCTAGTGAAGGCTGATGGGTCCCAGCCACAGGAAGCAGGCCTGAGGTACCACAGCACCAGTTCAAGGGATCCCAGTACCTACTGGCTTTACCCTCCCTCTGCTGGTTCCATTCCAAAGGTTAGTTGCCAGATGTGACAGATGTGGCAGAAGAAGGGACTGTTAGGTGTGGACCTCAAGACGAAGCCCTAGAATTAACAATCAGAGCAACTGTCCCCTGTGGCTGTGCTGGGTCACAGGACCCAGAGGACAGGTGTCTTGGAGAGACATGTTCTAAGAAAGTCTGTGAAGATTTCAAGTTAGCGAATTAAGGAGGCTTTGCTCCCAGTGATGGCTGAGTAGTTTGGGCTAGATTGATGGTGCTAACGAGAGCACCCATGAACTCAGCCACATGTTACAAAACAAAGGTGATCAGATCCATCCATTCTCCCATCCATCAGTCAAGAGTCTTGCTCTGTAGCCCAAGCTGGCCTTGAACTCCTGGGCTCAAACAATCCTTTTGCCTCAGCCTCCCCAGGTGCCACTACACTGGGCCTGTTTTTGTTTTACTTTAAACCAAAGCTTTGCTGAGCATTGTGGCTCATGCCTATAAACCCAGTGATTCAGGAGGCTGAGGCAGGAGGATTGCAAGTTCAAAGCCAGCCTCATTACCTTAATGAGGCCCTAAACAACTTAGCGAGACCCTGTCTCAAAATAAAAAATAAAGGGCTGGGGTTGTGGCTCAGAGGTAGAGCGTGCCTAGCATGCATGAGGCACTGGGTTGGATCCTCAGCACCACATAAAGTGATATAAAGACATTGGGTCCAACTATAACTGAAAAATAAATGTATATATATATTTTTTGGGACTGGGGTTGTGGTTCAGTGGTAGAGCGCTTGCCTAGCATGTGTGAGGCACTGGGTTCAATTCTCAGCACCACATATAAATAAATAAAGGTCCATCAACAACTAATAAAATATAAATAAATAAATAAGGCTGGGGTTGTGGCTCAGTGCTTACCCAGCATGTGTAAGAAATTGGGTTTGATTTTCAGCACCACATATAAATAAATAAAATAAAAGTCCATTAACAACTAAAAAAAATAAACAAAAAAGAGCATCTAAAAATAAATACATAAACAAAAGGGGCTGGAGATGTGTCTCAGGGGTTAAGTGTCCCTGGGTTCAATCCCTGGTACAATCAATCAACCAACCAACCAACCAACCAACCAACCAACCAACCAATCAATCAAATCAATCTACTATCAGAGTTGGAGATGTTAGCATTCCTCTCATTGACAGAACTTTCTCCCCAGATCATTAAAACCATAGTAATTCTCAACACTGGGGTTGGGGTTGTAGCTCAGTGGACATGTGAGGCACTGAGTTCAATCCTTAGCACCATATAAAAATAAATAAAATAGAGGTATTGTGTAAAAATAAATAAATAAATAAAAATAAAAATTCTCAACATTTTGTCATCTTGATTTAACTGGCATTTGTGAAACACTATATGTAACAATTACAGAACACACGTTCATTTCAGCTGCACATGGTATATTCATCTGGATTAATGTTGGGCCATAAAACAACTCTCAATAGGACTGAGCTGGGCATAGCTGTCAACCAGCGACTTGGAGGCTGAGGCCTTATCTCTAAATAAAATATAAAAAAGAGGTGTGGGGGGGCTAGGGTTGTGGCTCAGTGGTAGAGTGCTTGCCTAGCATGTGTGGAGCAGTGGGTGTGATTCTCAGCACCATATAAAATTAAAAAAATAAGAAATGGATAGGGATGTTTCAGTGGTTAAGCGTTCCTGGGTTCAAACTCCAGGACCCAAAACAAACAAACAAAACAAAACAGGGCTGGGGATATAGCTCAGCTGGTAGAGTGCTTGCCTAGCATGCACAAGGCCCTGGGTTTAATCCCTAGCAACACACACACACACACACACACACACACACACACACACACACACAAGAAATACAAAATGTGTAAGTAAGAGAAAATTAACCAGGTTCTACCCAAAGATAAGTTCTTGCTATACTAAGAGAAAGTGGGGAGGACACACGTTAGGAAACAATAGGAAAGAGGGCTGCATGCAGGTGACCAGAGGGAGAAGATGGGCTGTTAGCCTACTTCATGCTGTCAGATCTGACACCTGGATGAAATGGATGCACTCCTTGAGAAACACAGAATAACACAGTCAAGGTAAGATGAAACAAAAGGTACAAAGTCCTATATATTTACAAAAGTAATTGAATTAACTACCAAGAACCTTCCTATATAGAAAATTCAGACTGGGATGATCTTACTGGTGAATCTTTACCAAAGAGGAGGAGGAGATAACACCAATCTTATGCAAATTCTTTGAGAAAGCAGAGGAGACATATTTCTAACTTACTTTATGAAGCTGGCACAACTGATCTTGAAACCTGACAAGTACATAATAAAAATGGAAAAAACCATAGCCCAATACCCTTCACAGCATCCCTAGTAAAATGCAGTAAATCACAGTGAGCAATGTATAAAGGGATTATCAGGATTACAGGGACTCCCTAGGAACATGGTGATGTTGGTTTAAAACTAAAACATTTATGTGATTCCTCCAATAAACAGAATATAAGAGCACACTTATCAAAGACAGAAAATCTGCTTTGGTTGAAAATATGGTGCCTTCTGACAAAACTTTGGTTCATACAGGTGAGGCATCCCTAATATGAAAATCCAAAATGTTCCAAAATCCCCAACTTTTTTCCCAAGTAGAAAGTTCCACACTGACTTCATGTGCAAAAATAGTATATGAAATTACCTTCAGGCTATATGAATCAGATACATATGAATCATACTTTGATCCCACTCCTTCTCATTAGGTCTATGCAAAGGTTCCAAAATCTGAAAAAATCCTAAGCATTTCAGATAAGGGATATTCAACCTCTATACCAATTCAGTTGGAACAATTTAGCTGGAAAAACTCAGATGAATGTAAATGTTTCTTTCCAAAAATATAGGGTTATACTCTTGGGATGAGAACCCAATTTGGATATGTTAGATGTCATTCAGCATCTGCACAGGAGCAGTGTTGGAACAGACTAAATCACAGGCTACTCTGTAGGGCTTTTGTTTTTTTGTGTGTGGGGTTCTAGGGATTGAACCAGGAGTGCTTTACCACTGAGCTATATTCCCAGTCTTTTTAAATTTTTTTTTAGCTGTAGTCAGACACAATACCTTTATTTTGTTTACTTTTATATAGTGCTGAGGATCAAATGCAGCGCCTCACACATGTTAGGCGAGTGCTCTACCTCTGAGCCACAACCTCAGCCCCTATTTCCAGTCCTTTTTATTCTTTATTTTGAGACAGGGTCTTGCAAAGTTGTTGAGGCTGGCCTCAAATTTGTGATCCTTCTGCTTCAGCCTCCTGAGTTGTTGGATGAGCCCAGTTCCTTACATATACTTTAAACCATCTCTTGATTACCTATGATATCTAACACAATGTAAATGCTGTATAAATAATCATTACACTATACTGTATAGGGAATAATAACAAGAAATAAATCTACCCATGTTCAGTACAGTGCAATTTTTTTCCTCCAAATATTTTCCGCCTGACATTGCATAAATCCATAGAACTGGAACTCCTCACTACAGAGGGCTCACTGTGAGTAGGAGCTAGAGATTTAGGAAGTGGTCCACACTTGGGCTCTTGAGGTGTGAGTCCTTGGTACATGAAGCCATGAGGCCAGAGGAGCCTATTTGTCTGACAGAGTACCCAGAGAGAGGACTGTGTTCCACGTGATGTCTCCAGGGAAAAGTTTGGGAGAAAAGGAGAATTTGCTGGTCAGAAAAACCAGAGAAAGAACACTATATCCCAGGATCCCAGGGCAGGGAGGGCGTACGGGAGCGTGGAGCAGCCATAGGCAGCATCTGCAGAGACCAAGCAAGACGAGAAGAGTTGTCCTCTGGTCTGCTGTAGGAGGGAGGGTCCCCACTGCTGGCTGCTTCTGGAAAGGGCTTGGGAACAGAGCCCAACAGGAGGAGGTTAGAAGGAAAGCCAGCAAACTCAGATAACACTTCTGAAAATGAGAGTCAGGGTAGGGGCTGGCATGGGGAAAAGGGTGCTTGTGCTCACGGTGCATCCGGGGAGATGACAAGCTGATGCTGCAGGTGCTCGGGTGGTGCCACTCCACGCAGGAGCTGCAGGCAGCATCAGGCCGCCTGGCAGTCAGCCAGTACCTTCAGAGAAGGAGGCGCAGAGACCCAGACCTTCCTAACTCACTGCGAGACTTCTGCACTCCCTGACCTCTACTTATGCACCCAAGGCAGAAGTCAACCACATCTATAAAACTACAAAGCAAAGGCTAGCTCATTTTGACTCAGGTTAGCCCAGCTGAGGGAAGCGGCCAAGTGTTCCCTGGCCAGAAAGACAGGAGTTCAACTTACTTGACTTTGAGAGAAACGCCCTGTGGGACTCCAACACTGACAGCAGCACCCAAGACACTATGCCTGGAGATCTTCCTCTCAGCTCCGTACTCTACCACGGTCCCGAAGAAGCCTGCCCTGCAGGATGCAGAGGGCGGCGATCAGTGCCCACATCCCTCCAGCACTACCTGATGGGTAGCTACCATTTGAGAACAGAGACTGGGCCCCCATTCTGCCCCGCCACTACCCACAGGAGAAGATTCCTGACTGATGTTGAGCTGCTAATGGAACAGCATCAAGACACTGGGGAGGTTCTCCTGCAGAGCAGCCAGGGTACTCCAGGCTAGACCAGGGAGCAGCAAAGCCCTCCCCACGTGGCAGGAGGCACTCAAGGAGCAATGGACAAAGAGGTCAGAGGTCACACCCTTCTGCCTGGGGCTCTGTCAACCCCCACCACTGGCTCTACCGAGACCCTCCTTAGAGCCTGAGGCTTCCCCAGTGGCCAGGTTGGGACTTACTTGAGGGACCCTTTCACACGCGTCTGGTCATCATCTTGGAACTTGTGCTGATAGCTGATCAGTGCAAAGGAGTGGGGGATCCCCAGCTGAGGAGACAGGGGACGGAAATGGACTCAGGGCTGGTTCTCATGGATCTGCACAAAGGTGGCATCTACCCTCGCAAGAGTGGCCGGGCGTCCACTTGCACAGGTCTTTATGTAGCCATGCAAGTAATATGAAAATTTATCAGCAGCCAGTATGGTCAGCAGTCTTGTAATGACGGGTACATTCCAGAAACATGCTGCCAGGTGACTGTTGTTCTGTGGACATTACTAGTGTATTCCTTCATCTGACAGTTAAGACCTCACCGAGACGTTCTTACAGGGCCACTGACGTATACGAGCTCGGTCACTGACTGAAACATTACATAGCGTGTGACCAGAGGAGCTGGGAGAAGGGCTGGGATAGCTCAGCGCCCTTGTCGAACATGCACAAGGCGCTGGGTTCCATCCCAGCATCATAAAACCAAATCAAACCAGGAGACTTCACATAAAAAAAAAAATCTAGTTTTCTGGCTTCTTTTGGGGAGAAAGAACAAAACAAAACAAAACAATACCCTTTCCCTCAATTTCTGGCAACACCAAGCCCATGTTGCTGGTAGCAGCAAGAGGTGTGAGCCAAGGAGCAGCTGCCCAGGGCGCCTCTTCCCTGGAGCCTCTGAGTGCACCCTTCTGTCCAGGGCTCTATCTGTCAATCATGGCTCCTGTCCTAATGCTGTGGGCTTCTGATGACGATGTCAAAATGCTATTTTGCTTTTTGATGATCTGAACAGGGCCACATGGGCCACCAGAAAACAAAAGTCCTTACGCCGGGAATTCTGAAAGAAGTTTCCTAAGTGTCTGCAGCCCTGCAGCCCTGCCCTGCAGGTCCCCTGGTGTTAGATGTGAGAAGGTGATCAGGGTGCAGGACTGAAGGGCACAGTGAGTGCACGGGAGAGGCAGTCCTTTTGAGCTGTGTCCTCAAGAGACTGCAATTCTTTGGCTCACCTGCAGGGCCACAGTGAAGTGGCTGGTCTTAGTGTCTCGGACGATGCTTGTGTTCATGGCTGACTGGATACCCCATCGCCACTGCAGGTAGCCCACTGTGTTCTTGTCCAGGTTCCGAGCTAGGACAGTTGTAAGGCCAGGACGGATGCCACGGGATGAAAACTGCAGAGCACAGTTTGTCGTCACAAAGCTGGGGGGACACAGAAAGGGTCTGGATGACACCTGCTCTCAGCTGTTCTCTGTCATTTCCTAAGACCTCATTCATAATCACTCCGTGAATCCCTGGACCAGCTCCCAGCAAGGATGGTGGTGGACCACAGGACATGGGAGGGAGGCATGGTGGAACCTTCTAGGACTTTGCCTGGCAACCTGCACTACCCTGTCCACCCTAACTTTAGACTGCTGTGTCCCCACACTAATGGACAGCAGTCCTGCTCCAGGTCAGTGACTGGAGGGTGCTCTCAGAGGCAGCCCGGGGCAATGTTCTTGAATGCTGCTGCACACTCACTGGAGCTGGCGCCTGTGCCAGGCACCTGGCTTACAGTGCAGGCTGGAGGGTGAGCAGTCTTCCCTAGGCCATGGATGTGTAGCAGAATCTTCCTGGGGCCCAGGCATCAGTATATTTTTAAAAAATGCCCAGGTGATCCTGGTGTACACCTGCATTGTGAACTCCCGACTTAAGCTACTGGAAAATCTGTGAACAGCTCTGAGGTTTGCTTCCAAGGTGGTACAGCCCCATCTTCTGGTTAAAAAAGGGTATTTCCCTAACAGGACTCAGAGCTTGGCTGCAGAGCTAGGATGTGAGCGGGAAACAGCCCAGCACTCACTCTGGCCACTGACAGCAAGTCCTACCAGCATCACTCCCTTACCCACTGCTGAGGCTTCCTTTGGCCAAATGAGCCAAGAGCCCACTCTTCACTCGCCACAGGTCCCAACCCAACCCTCTTGTCATTCTCAAGCCATGCTCAAGAAGGGCCACACATTTTTAAGCTTTAGCCACACTGGGTTAAGTGAGCAAGGAGAGAGAAGACAGAAAGTGATCTCTAGAATTCTAAGAGGAAGTGACTACTTTTTCTTGGGATAGGGTCTCACTCTGTTGTCCAGGCTGGCTTCCTGCCACGCCCTCTAGAGCTGGGATCACAGATGCCTGCCACCATGGCCCACTTCACAACCTCTGACTGTGGCATGGACATGCAAATAACTTAAAGCATGGGGCAGGAAGTCTGTAGAGTGGACTTACCTTGTCTGGTCACTGTACAGTAATAAACTGGCACCCCTGTTTATAAACCATCCCCACTATTTATACACAAGTCACCCTTGTTCATAAATCAAGATTCTCAGTCTGATAAACTCTGGTGCTACAACACATTCTATTTCCAGACCTGTAAAAGCTGACAACCAGCCAGATCCCTGGTGACCACATTGGATAGACACTTTGAGGCCAAACCAGAGCAAAATGATAAAAAAAAAATTTCCTCAGTGATGTTTCTAAGTCTGTCTGAAGACTTACCTGAGGAGGCCTTGAAATAACTAGATTCCTAGTTCCCTCCTTCAGAGGACTGAATTCAGTTTTTCATCAGCACCGGGGTGACAATTCTAAACAGACAAGGTTAGGCCAACACTGCCATGCACACACAGGTAATCGCCCCACATCCTGGTTAATGGTTTCAGCCCTGTCCCCTTCGCAGACCTGTGAACCCAATTTTAGAGCAGTGGCCTGCAGGGTCTTGGTCCATCTTTTTTGTGGTGTGTGGCTCTTCGGACTAAACCTTGGGAAGCTCTACCATTGAGCTAAGTTGCCTAGGTTGCCCAGGCTGGCCTTGAACTTTGACCCTTCTACCTCCATCTCCCAAGCCGCTAGGATAACAGGCATGGCTACTGGGCCTGGCCATGATCCCTCTATCTTGTGTTCTCTGCTTATACCACATGCCATGTGCTCCCGGGGGGCTCTTGCACCCAAGTTCTCTCACAACACTTCTTACTCTGTGTGCCAGCCTGATTCTTGGACCCGCCTTGCTCCCTATCCACAACGCACTGACCAACCAGCCTGGCTAGCAGAATCTGAGTGATCCTAATAGGTCCAAAGACACACCCCAGCGGAAACGGAATAGCTTTCTCATCAACACCTGCTCTGCCCCAGGACACCTTCAGCTCTACTTTCCTCAGAGGAAAGAGATGTGATTTACCTCCCTCCCAAATCCTTGATCTGAGCTTGCAGAGACACCTGTGACCCCATCACATGGGAAAGGAGGACACTGTGCTGTTCTACAAGGGACAACGGTGCACAGTCCAAGGAGTATGACATTGCTGCAGCCACAGAGATGAAGAAAGCAGGGACTGGGCAGAGCTCTGGCATATGTGAGTCCAACTGATTACCAGGCAGTTCAATATCTCCTGGGACAAAGAAATGACCCACATGTCGTAAGCATCTCAGACTGCTGACTTACAAAGGTATTTTTCATTGTCTTGTGGTTCTTAGAGGACCATGAGGTCAAAGGTGGGGAGACTTCTTAGCACAGAGGAGAGGCCTGGCTGGGCTGGGGCCAGAATTAGCCTCCCACCCCCCAATCTGGTGCCCTTTCCAACCTGCAGGCTGCCAGGCTGCATGTTGGTGCCAGGCCTCTGCCCCATGGTGCTCAATAACCTTGTAGGATGATGAAAAAAAGAAGTCCAAATGACCTTGACCATGAGAACACACAGATTCTGGTCTTCTAAATGCAGACCACCAAAGAGTAGTTATCTCATCTCTTATATTTACCATCTTGGTGTGAGATTACGGAACAGCTTGAGACCAAATAAAGGCCCCTGGAGATCTCCAGCTCCAAATTCCAACTGTTTGAAAAAGAAAGAAATAATTAATTAATAATTAATTAATAGTGACCCAGGTCTCAAATGTGTACCCTGGTCAGAATTCCTTTGTTTGCTTCAATGTTCTTGCCAGGGCTCTAAATAGAGGGAGCACCAGGTTCATGCTGCTCTACCCTTACCCCTGCCCACTGGAGCTGATAGCTTCCCCAGGCCTGCCTGGAGGCCCAGGCAGCAGTAGGGGGTTCCTCAAAAATAACACTGCTGGCCTCAGACCCACCTCCTGCTCAGTCAGAATAGGAGAGCAGTCTGCTCCTCTTGACCCACTGATGTTCTGCTTTGGTCAGGTGTGCCACCACCCCCACACCATGGTGCCAACTCCTTTACTCTGAAGTTCCTACAGGACTGGATGTGGGCCTCAGGGGTCTGATGTTAAAGCCCAACAGCAGTTCTCCGCTTGCAAGGCCTTAGAAGTCACAGCTAGCAGTGGCTGCCTCATGTACTCGCATAGGTGACTCTCAAGGCAAGTCTCAATGTTAATTTGATGCAGCTTAGGACTTGGCAGAACTGGATGCTACAAGATCAACTAGCAGTGGGCCAGGGCCCCAAGACAGGCATGGCCTCCTGTCCCTGAAGGAATTCGGGTCAGCCCACAAGGACTGCTAGAAGGAAAGATGCTGAGCTTCTATAGAGGCTGGATTTCTGGAACTGGCATCTGAAGGACATCTTATCCTAGCTTTAAACTGTTCAGCAGACTGGCAGGACTCTTCAGATGGGACCAACATCTAAAAGTCTGATATCCAGTACCTGGCTTCACAACGACATGGTCACCCCCTGCCACTGTGAGGGTTAACTTTTAGAGGGCACATATTAAAAAATAAGGCTTGGCATGGACAATATGATCCAGCCTCATGGCAGTCTTACCTCTCCCCAGCCCTTTGCAGAGGTGACACGGCGGAGTGCGAAGTTAATGGAACCCCCACCATTGCCATTCTGGGTCGAGAGGCTTCCAGAGAGGATGGCTGTGTCTGTGGCCGTCAAAGGTGCCTAGAAAAAAGACACTGGCTGTAACAAGTGAACTCAAGCAACAGGAAGCGCAATGCCAGCAGTCTGATGACTCCTCTGTAGACACATGGCCAAAGGCACAGAGACAGCAGGTCCGATGTGAAGAGCCCTGCAGCCACCTCAACCACTGCACTGTTATTTGAACTGCATGTGGCCATGAAGGTGAAATGTTTTGTAAAAGCTTAGTGGGGAAAATTGAAAAAACCACAGAAACCCAGGGTTAAATAATGGGTCGTTAGTGTGCCCATGTGTGGAAGTGCACAGTGATTCTATATTGTGCCTCCCACTGTAGGCTACCTGAGCCTCTCCAGTACCTGTATGCCATCAGGTTCTGGAAGGGACTGAAAAACCTTTCAATAGCATGTGCGAAGGCACAAAGCTCTAGGAGAGGGCAAGTGTCCCTTTGTCAATCCATGTTGCAGGCTTATGTACTTGAGAATCAATAAAGAGCTAAGGAGGTGGAGACCTGCAGTAGTCCTCAGTGGAAAGGCCTGGCTTTGTCGTATCCAAATATTGGGCAAAGGTGACATTTCAGTGACCCCAGGGCTCAGGGGCAGAGATGCTATAACCTGCCAGCACATAATGGCATGTAAGAAAACCAGTTCTTAGAATTATCCACGGAGGTCTGCCTTCTCTCCTAAAATCATCAGGACCTTGGGCTTCTAGGTCTCCCAGACCATTAATGTCCCTGAGACCCTGCAGCCTGAAAGCCCCAGATTGGCACGCATGCTGGCTCATGTGTGGACAGAGCGGTAACAGACATGGCTGTGACTGCAGCTGGCTTTCCTTTAAAGTGGCTAATTGCATGCTTTCATAAATAAAGATGAGAAAAACCCCAGGCAAACTCTCATTCCAGCTGCTGGGGGTGCTGTGCCTCATTAACTCAGGCCTGTGTGGTACCAAGAGAGGTGTTTGTGTGCTTTACCTCAATGGACTGGGATATGTGCATTTTATTGATTTCAATCTGTGGAAAGCCACTTCCAGATACATCTTCATACTCCTCATCATAGCGATCAAAAAGGTCAGTGGCATCTACTCCAACGCTGATGGTTCCCTGGGGCAGAAAAATAAGCAGTCAGCATGAAGGGGTGGTATCTGTGGAATGAAGGGCAATTCAAGCACAAGCTCAGTTTAACTGAACTGGGCATCTGGCTTCACAGTCCCTGGGCTTGGGCATGACATTCCACCATGCAGCCACGCAAGTGTGAATGTCACAGTTTATAAACCACATAGCTGAAGGGTACCAGGGACTTCCAGAGCTAGGAAGTAGTGTTCTGGCCAGGAGAACCAGTCTGCAGAGCAACTACATGCCAAAGACAAGTGTTAGTACAAGGAAAGCGAGGTTAGCTGGGCACAGAGGTGCACACCTGTACTCCCAGACACTCGGGTGGCCAAGGCAGGAGGATCACAAGTTCAAGGCCAACCTCAGCAACTTAGTGAGACCCTGTCTCAAAGTAAAAAAATTAAAAAGAGCTGGGAATTAAGCTCAGTGGTAAAGTCCCTGGTTCAAACCCCAGTACCAAAATCAAAACCAAACCAAACAAAAAGAAAAGAAAACTTCTCGAGTATGGCCTGACCTGAGCTTCAAAACAAAACAGGATTCCTGGATGCTTGGGACCACCTAGAAATTATCTACTTGGATTAACCATTTTTTTCCTAAACACTCTTATACCATAGAACTACCTTAAAAACTCTTTTCTTTGGCAGATTTTAAAATTTCTCTGCCTTGGGCTGGGACTGTAGCTCAGTGGTAGAGTGCCCACCTTGCAGGTGTGAGGCACTGGGTTCAATCCTCAGCACCACATAAATAATAAATAAAGATATTGTGTCCAACTACAAAAAAATAAAAAAATATATTTAAAAAAATTGCACTGCCTTTTAAAGTAATTTGAAAATTAAGTTAGGAGGGGCTGGCTGGGGTTGTGGCTCAGTGGTGGAGTGCTCATCCAGTACATGTGAGGTACTGGGTTCAAACCTCAGCACCACATAAAAATGAAATAAAGATATTGTGTCCACCTACAACTAATATTAAAAAAAAAAGGTTATGAGAAACATAAGACCACATTCTCTCAAGAAATACTAAACTGACAGGCATGGTGGTGCCTTTCTGTAATCCCAGCAATTCGGGAGGCTAAAGCTAGAGAATTGCAAGTTCAAGGTCAGCCTCAGCAAATTAGCAAGACCCTGTCTCTAAATAAAAACTAAAAATGGCTGGGGATGTGGCTCAGTGGTTAAGCTCCTCTGGGTTCAATCCCTGGTACAAAAAAACAAAAACAAGAACAAAAACAAAAAACAACCCAACCAAAAACCAAAAAACTAAAATTTTGTTGACTGATAAAAATGCTCATGGGCTGGGGATGTGGCTCAAGCGGTAGCGCGCTCGCCTGGCATGCGTGCGACCCGGGTTCGATCCTCAGCACCACATACCAACAAAGATGTTGTGTCCGCCGAGAACTAAAAAATAAATATTAAAAATTCTCTCTCTCTCTCTCTCCTCTCTCACTCTCTCTTTAAAAAAAAAAATGCTCATTACTTAGAAAAATCAACAGTCATTATTTTCTTTCATAGTCCAAAGACTTTCCAAACAGGTATATATATTAATTAACCCATGTACAGAAACATGACCACACATACTTTTATTAAATTCTCTGCAGCCCATTTTTAAATAGAACTTTACTAAGGTAAAATTTATATCTAATATAAACTGCACATATCTGAAGTGCATACTTGAAAGAATTTTGACATATGAATACATTTGTGAAACCACATCTGAAGCTTGAGACACAAGCCAGGTGTGGTGGCATACACCTGTAATCCCAGCAATTTAGGAAGATGAGGCAGGA
This sequence comes from Urocitellus parryii, assembly GCF_045843805.1. NCBI lineage: Eukaryota > Metazoa > Chordata > Mammalia > Rodentia > Sciuridae > Urocitellus > Urocitellus parryii. The sequence goes on from NC_135541.1 coordinate 3,966,098, forward strand.
AGATCACAAGTTTGAGGCCAGCCTTGGCAACTTAGAGAGGCCCTGTCTGGAAATTAAAAAAAAAAAAAAAAAAAAAAAAAAGGAAAAGAAAAAGGAAACAGGATGTAGCTCACTGTACTGCTTATGTAGTAATGCAAGGCCCTGGTATTAATCTCTAGTGCCATGAAAAGAAAAAAAAGATAACAAAAAAAAAAAACCAGATGCAGAACATTCCCATCACTCCAAAGGTAGCTGCTGACAGTGTTTTAATTTTAAACAGTGAAGAAAGGCACCCCTGAAAGGGGATGTGTGGACAAAGTCGTGAGAGGAGCGAGGGCCAGCCTCTGCGGGCAATTGTGCAGGAGCCAGAGGCTGCTGGGGCGGAGCCAGAGGGGAGGCACAGCTCGGACACAGGGAGCAGAGCTCGGACACAGGGAGCAGAGCTCGGACACAGAACGCTTCCCAAAGGCTCCTGCGTTAGAGGCTTCAGCTGGGCGTGTTGGCACCTGGGGTAGTTCCAGCTACTTAGGAAGTTGAGGCAGGGAGTTTGAGGTGTTGGGCAACATGACAAGACCCCCATCTAAAAAAGAAAAAAAAGGATTGGTATCCAGCTTCACGATATTGGGGTGGGGTGTGGAACCTAAGAGGTGGGGCAGAGTGGGAAGGTTCTAGATCACTGGGGTGTGTCCTTGAAGGGACTGTGAGACCCTGTTCTCCTTCTCTTTCTTGTTCAGGCCAGGGGGTAGGCGATTTTGCTTTACAATGAGCTCCCTACCATGATATACCACAAGTGGCAAAGAGGCCAACTGACCAAGGATCAAATGTCCAAAACTGTCAGGTGCAGTGGCACACACCTGTAATCCCAGCAGCTTGGTGGGTTGAGGCAGGAGGATTCCAAGTTTGAGACCAGCCTTAGCAATTTAGCAAAACCTTATCTTAAAATAAAAAGGGCTGGAAATATGGCTCAGTGGTAGAGCACCTCTGGGTTCAATTCCCAGTACTGCAACCAATCAATTCTCCACAGCTGGGAGCCGGATAAACCTGATCTGTTCAAAAGTTGATTACTTAGGTCTGTTACAGTAATGGAAACCTGGCTCTAGGATGAGTTTGTGGGGGGCGATGCATAGGTGGTCGCACAGATGTCACAGGTGGGGTTTTCCTAGGACCACACCAGTTTAACACTGTTGTTTCTGTTGGCCTTAATTTTTTTTTTTTCAAAGTACCACCATCATCAATAGCTGCCTTAAACTAGATGCCTGAATGGGTTTACCAGACTGCTCTTCCCCCTGTCCTTGTATCATCTGCCCTGGTCTCCTTGTCTGCTGGCATTAGAGGCATAGGGCCTTTGGAAATGATCAGAAGCCCTATCATGTTTCCCCCTGTCTCTTTTTGAGGCACTGGTTTCGAACTGAGGGCCTTGCACATGAATGTAGCTTTACCTTTGAGCTATATTCTCAGGCCCCCCCTTTTAATTTTGAAACAGGGTCTTGCTAAGCTTCTCAGGCAGGCTGGCATGGAACTTGTGATTCTCCCTGCCTCAGCCACCATGCCTGCCTCTTCTCCCATCTCTTTCCAGATGAAACAAGACAGCACACTCCCTTTTAGGACTAGAGTCCACAGAGCTCACCAACAATCAGGGTGAGGCACTACAGATTCCTTCCAGGCTCAGCTGTGCTGTAGCAGACAGGTGGCCAGGGCCTGATCCTGTGGGATATATGAAGATGTCGAGGCATTGGCCAACCACAGATACTGGAAACTGGGTAAGTGTGACAATATATGGGAAATAGAAGTAGACTCATTCTGCAGCAGGACCTAACAGTGCTCTGGGCACTGTTGCCAGGTGTCCTTGTCACAGGCTGAATGATGTAAACCAGGAGCTGGCATTGTATCTGTGAAGGACCTTAGTACATATTTTGGTGTTGTGGGCCATGTGGTCTCTGCCTGCCACTGTTCAGCTCCTCTGTTGTCCATGGGAAAGAGGATAAAAGCAAATGACTAGGTGTGGCTGGACACCATACTTTAAACCAGTAAAGCTTGTTGGTAAACCCTGAATCCAAACTACATAAAATTCCTTCCTCTCTCCCTCCCTTTTGTGCAGGGGACTGAACTCAGGGCCCTGAGCAAGCTTAGCAAGCACTCTACCACTGAGATATAGTCCCAGTCCTTGAATTGCTTGTGATTTTCTTTTGATGTTTTCCTGTTTCTTAACTTGAAGCCTGTGTAAGAGCAGGCAAGAGCTTCAGTGTGGCACCCTGACAGAAATCTATCCGTCTTTACTGTTTGTAATGCTTTGTTTTTTTTGATGAACTATTCAGGTAGTGATGAGATTGAACGTAGTGTATGTTTTATTAAATAAAAAAATTAGGGCTGGGGATGTGGCTCAAGTGGTAGCGCGCTCGCCTGGCATGCGTGTGGCCCGGGTTCGATCCTCAGCACCACATACCAACAAAGATGTTGTGTCCGCCGAAAACTAAAAAATAAATATTAAAAATTCTCTCTCTCCTCTCTCTCACTCTCTCTTAAAAAAAAAAATTAAATACCACATTTCTGTTTTCCCTGAAAGTTGAACTTGTATAAAATATTTTCCATATTGACCGTCCAAAGTGCTAACTTTGAACACAGGAGAATTAAGTTTTGGCTTTGCCAACAAAGGGCCAGCACCACATACTATTTTTTTTTTTTTTTAAGTTGTAGATGGACACCATACCTTTATTTATTTATCTTGCCTCACACATTTGAGGAAGTAGTCTACTACTGAGTTCCAGCCCCAGTCAGGGGAAAAAATGTTTGCGTGTGTGGTACTGCGGATTCCTTACCACTGAGCTATACTTTAAGCCCTTTTGATTTTGAGATAGGGTCTTGCTAAGTGGTCTAAGCTGGCCTCAGATGTGTGAGCCTCCGGAGTCACTGGGGTTATGGGTGTGCACCACTGCTCCTAGTTGTACCCCAAAGTTTGTAATGCAGAAGTGAAAAGCAAAAGCTGCTTCTGGGATGGTCCCAAGTGGGACTTCACAAGCCACAGTGCTAGTCTCCCGTCAGTGCACAGACTCCAAGCAGGAACTCGGTCAACCCTGATAACCACTTCATTTCTGAGGGTGAAATACCTGACACCACACATGCTTCTGTGAACGTGGGGAAGAGGGTCCACACTGAATGTGAAACTGTTTCTGTGGGAGTAAAGGGCAAGGGAGGAAGCAGGGAGAGCAGGCAGGGAAGGACGTGACTCAATCCTTCAGCTCAAGACAGCAGCACTGGGGAAACCAGTGACCTACGTGTGCATTTCCTAACTGGCCACCTCCTTCAACTCATGAGACCCAGCAATTTTCATTTGATTCTTTGGAGAAAGGCAATCATGTTGTATGCATTATTTCAATTTTTTTTTTTTTTTTTTTGGTCCCAGGGATTGAACCCAGGGGTGCTTAACCACTGGGCCACATCCCCAGCCCTTTTTATATTTAGAGACAGACTCTTGCTGAGTTGCTTAGGGCCTTGCTAAGTTGCGGAGGCTGCTTTGAACTCACAATCCTCCAGCCTTAGGCTCCTGAGCTGCTTGGATTTCGGTGTGTGCCACTACGCCCAGCGAATTATTTCAATATTTCTCTTACTATGTACCTAAGTGTATTGGCTAAAGTAATTTTATTTCCTTTCCCAAACAAAATGTAAACATTAACTATCTGTGTTAATACTATGTGGACAATCAACTGATTTACCAGGGGATGGCATAGGTGTTAGAAGTTGAAAAATATTGTCCAGTCATCACTTTTTCAACTTCTCTGCTTGTTCCTTGCAAATGGCCACAATAACTGAAAACCTCCACAAGCCAGTGACTTTCAACTAGACACCTCTGGTGCTGAGCCAAGCCTATGGAAAGCAACTAAGCCAGAACAGTACCAGTGAGCCAGAGAGAATGTAAGGCTCGGGTGCCAACTTGCTTGATGAAATTAACTGTCCTGAAGATGACCCATCAAGTCATTTTGAGTTGACAAGAACATTTCTTTATTTTAGAGTGGTCTAGATGCCACCTTCTGCTCTTCTTCCTTTTCAGGGAAACAACCTTTAGAAATGGACCGGTCACAGCCTCAGAATAGATGGATTTCTTCCCTTGGTGCCAAGAACAGCTGGACTGCAAACTGTCATTCATTTTCTTTTTAAAAATATTTTTGTAGTTGTTGATAGACCTTTTTTTTTTTTTTAATTCATACGCGGTGCTGAGAATTGAACCCAGTGCCTCACACATGCCAGGCCAGTGGACTACCACTGAGCCCCAGCCCCAGCCCCAGCCCCTGTCATTCATTTTCAGTTGCAAGACAATATACTTTTGTATAATGAAAACTGACAAGTTTGAGAGTAATGAAATCAGATTTGAATTCTGACAGAAAATCAAGAATATAAAGCAAAGATAAACAAATCTAACACTGGTTAAGTCAAATGGGTTAGATTTTTTTCGACCACTTCTAATCGAATATATGTAAGCTCATGTCCTTTTATATCAAACTGTTACTGAATCAAACTTTGCAAAGAAAAAGGATTTACAAAAGAAAGTATTGCTGGGCATGGTGGAATAGGCCTATAATCCCAGCAACTCAGAAGGCTGAGGGAGGAGGATCACAAGTTCAAGGCCAGCCTTAGCAATTTAGTGCAACCCTATGCAACTTAGGGAGACCCTGTCTCAAATAAAAAATTAAAAGGGCTGGGGATGTGGTTCGGTGGTTAAGCCCCTCTGGACTCAATCCAAAATCAACAAAACAAAACCAAAAACCAAAAAAAGGTAACTTCTCCTCCTCTTCTTTTTTTCTCCCAGTGCTGGGGATGGAACCCAGGACCTTATACATGCTAGGTAATTGCTTACCACTGAACTATATCCCCACAGGGTTTTTTTAAAAAATTTGAGGCAGAGCCTCAATAAGTTGCCCAGCTTGGCCTCAAACTTGCAATTCTCCTGCCTCAGCCTCCTGAGAATAGCTGGGGTTACAGGCCTGTGGCATTCTCTTTAAGTAACCTCTGCCATTAGGTCCAAATCACAAACCTTTATCTTGCTTCCCCTTATTTTTCTACAGCAAGGCCTCAAATTTCTGTAAAAGGTACAGTAAATATTTTGGGTATTGTGGGCAACTATTACTGAGACTTCCCAGCTCTACTGTTGTAGCCCAAAACAACTACAGATCAAAGCAATGGACTTGTCCTGCTGTGCTCCAATAATATTTTATTTACAGACACTGAAATATGAGTTTGATATAATTTACATGTCCACAAAATATCCTTCTCCTTTTGATTTTTATAAAAATTCAAAATGTGAAAAACATTCTTTGGTCATGGGCTAATTGTGGCCATGAGCAGCAAGCGGTCAGTTTGTTGACACTTAGAGAGAGCACCTAATTCTACCCTCAGTGTATGGAAACAACAGCCCTTCACCAAAAGGATGATGCCTCTGGAAGGTTACCAGAGGCACACCTGGCAGCTGCAGACACTTGACTGCAACCTTTGTGCCTCTGGAACTAAAGGATCCCACCTGCAGTGTGGAGTTCTGTCTTCTGTATCAGTGCTACTCGACCACAGGGCCTGTCAGTTTGTGGTTGCACGTCTTCAACACAAGTCATCAAAAAATCCCCAAACAAACAAACAAACAAAACAAACATGATCTAGTTTCTCAATTTCTGAGCTACACAATAAAAAACAAGTTGACAAGATTCACAGGTCCGAGGAGCAGCTGAAGAATCTACAGGAGGTGTCTCAGCCGGCCAGCTACAAGCCCACAACTGCCACCTTCATGGCCCACAGGTGCTCCACTCACAAGCTAGTCCTTTATCTTAAAGGGTAGAGAACAATAAGCACCTTTTTAAACCCTCCCCGCCCCCACCACTGCACTGATTCAGCCACAATCTGAATCTCCTGCTTAAGCCAGGGCCTGAGAATCTGCATTTTCATAAAAATAATATTATGATATAGTCGAGTTCACTAACTGGCTTTTGGTAGCATAAACTAGTTGATGTTCTCTCTCTCTCTCTCTCTCTCTCTCTAGTTGTAGATGAACACAATACCTTTATTTTTTTATTTTGAAGTGGTGCTGGGGATGGAACCCAGTGCCTCACGAGTGAGGCAAGCGCTCTCTCACTGAGCCACAACCCCAGCCCCTGATATTCTTTTTTTTAACTGAAATTTTTACAGAAATTAAAAATTAGAAGTTCATATGCAGTTATGTAAGAATAAGAAGCAGCAGCTTGGGAAGCTGAGACAGAGGGACCTCGAGTTCAAAGCCAGCCTCAGCAACAATGAGGTGCTAAGCAAGGTGAGGCACTAAGCCACTCAGTGAGACCCTGACTCTAAATAAAATACAAAACAGGGCTGGGGGTGTGGCTTGGTGGTTGAGTGCCCAAGTTCAATTCCTGGTACTCACCTCTCTCCACAGAAAAAAATAAATAAAAGAGGCTAGAGATCCTGTCTCAAAATAAAAAGGGCTAGGACTGGGTATGGTGGTGCATGTCTGTAATTCCAGCAGCTTCGGAGGCTGAGATAGGAGGATTGCGGGTTCACAGCCAGCCTCAGCAAAGGCGAGGTGCTAAACGACTCAGTGAGACCCTGTCTCTAAATAAAATACAAAATAGGGCTGGGGATGTGGCTTAGTGGTCGAGTGTCCCCTGAATTCAACCCTTGGTACAAAAAAAAAAAAAAAAAAAAAAAAAGGACATAGATCAGTGGTTAAGTGTCCCTGGGTTCAATCCCCAGGCCCTATTCTCAAAAAGGAAGGAAGAAAAAAAAAAGGCAATAGAAATTAAACATGAGTGGAGACATGATACCTGCTGGCCTGCTGAGGCTGAGGAGAGCTAGCTCTGGCAGTGAGTATGGAGATGCATCTGTGACTGAAGTTGATCAAAGGGACCAAAGGACAACCACTAGTACCATACCACAGATGAAATAGGGCTGGGAAATACAGGTGTGCTGTCTGAGCATCCAGACAGCCTCCATAATGTAATCCAACCTAAAGGGGCCATAACCAGTTGGGCAAGGACTATGTGCCCTGTTTAGGAAACTGGGCCTTATTTCTCTGGGAAGTTGCCTTAATTACTAAAACTGAAGAAAAAAAAAAAAAAAAAGAACACTATGAACACATGATTCAGAAGTGCAGAATAAACGTCAGAAGAGAAGAACTCAAAGGATGGGGTAGCCACTGCTAGGAACGACAGACTGGAGGAAGAAAGAGGGTAAGGAACTGGGATTTTTCTGCCTAAGTCTGGTAACTATTTGAAACTTTCCAAGCTATTTACAATATTACTTTGATGAAAAATATTTTCCCCCACACCTTTACAACTTCCAAACTAGAAACTGCTTAAAAATGATTACCATCCCCAAATGGTCTTATATGCATATTTTAGTTTTTATTTAAAAAAAATTTTTTTTAGTGGTAGATGAACACAATGCCTTTATTTTGTTTATTTATTTTTGTGTGGTGCTGAGGACTGAAACCAATGCCTCACATATGCTAGGCAAGTGCTCTACGGCTGAGCCCCAGCCCCAGCCCTATATGCATACTTTAAATTAGTGGACTAAATGTGTCAGTAAGCCTGACACAAGTCAGGCTTGTGTCAGGAGGACCCAACATAACCACAGGACACCCTTTCTGACAAGCAGGGCCAGCAACATGAGAGAGCCCCTCCCAGCTAGCCATCTGTCATCATCAGTAGGCCAACCATGCCCAATGCCAGGGGATCCAGCTCAAATGGCAGTACCAACTACCTTGGCCTGGGGTCGCTCCTGCACTGGCTCTGTGGATGGCCTGTAAATTTTAGTTATTTTTGGGGGATGGGTGTGGGTACTGGGGATTGAACTCAGGAGCACTCAACCAGTGAGCCACATCTCCAGCCCTGTTTTGTATTTTATTTTGATATACAGCATCTTGACGATGCTGAGGCTGGCTTTGAACTCGGGATCCTCCTGCCTCAGCCTCCCAAATTGCTGGGATTTCAAGCGTGAGCCACCATGTCCGGCTAATTATTACCTTAATTACATAGCCATCCTCCCGATGTCATCTTCTGGAAGACAGAGGTCCTCACCACATAGTGTTTTAAGATGAGACAGTGCGACAAAAGCTTTGTTTCCATAAGTCTACAGCAGCCTCATTAGCTCAACGTTCCTGATACTGAGCTCAAACCATTTCCTGAAACATTCAGTCAGTGCTACTGGTTCTGGTCTCTTGGTCTCTCTCTCTCTCTCTCTTTGGCACTGGGGATCAAACTCGGGGGCACTTTTACCACTGAGCTACATTCCCAGCCCTCTTTTTATTTTTTGAGACAGGGCCTTGCTAAGTTGCTGAGGCTGACCTTGAACTTGCGGTCCTCCTGTCTCAGTCTCCTGAGTCGCTGGGATCACAGGTGGGGCCACCATGCCTGGCTGGTTCTGGTCTCTTGGGTCATCATATATTAAGCCTGGTCCCTGCTTCACTGCAGAGTGAGGGGAAACATACCTCTTAGACTTCAACCCTACAAATCCCCCATTATTGTTCTAGACAAATCTTGGACACACCAGATTCACTTCCCCTCCACTGGAAAGTTCTTCCCCAGGTACCTTCATCTCATCTTTGTCCTAGCATCACTTTCTTGGTGATGCTTACACCCTCTTTGAGCCTGCTGACCTCCCCCTTACCTTGCTCCAGTTGCCCCATGGCATCAGGATGTGACTTATGCACCGTGCACTGTGCATAACCTGTCCCCCAGGTAGAATGCTACTCCATGACAGCTGGACTTCATCTATTTTAGTCTCTACTGAATGTATTGCTTTGTTTGTCATAATGCTGGGGATGCAACCCAGGCCTTACATGTGCTAGGCAAGTGCTACCACTGAGCTACACAGCCCTGATGTCTACTCCTTGAATGACGCTCTGTAGGGTACTGGCATCCAATTCAAATTACTTTGTGAAAAATCAACCCTCTTTACCCTGCACCCCACAAAAGATGCTAATTGGCTGCTAATATTCAGCCAATGAGTCAATTAAAGGCTACCATTTCCTCCTTCCCTCCTCTTCTAAGCTAGCCTGTTGTTGCTGTTGGTAGTTTTTGTTTTGTGCTTAGCCCTTTCATCCTTGTTTGCTGGGCTGGTAGGTACTTGCTGCTGTCCTCTGGCCTGGGTCATCTATGGGTGTGAAGCATCTTCACTACATCCAACAGGGAATGGAGCTGAGCCCCAGCCCCACAGGGAATGGACCCTTGGCTACAGAGAGGAAATGCGGCACTTTTTTAAAAACAACTTTTTAAATGTTTAGTTGACAATGAAAACTGCACACATTCAAGGTGTACAATGTGATGATCTGATGAACATGTGCATTTTTCAATTCTCACAAACTAATCAATGCATCTATCACCATCTGCACTCAATTATTTTCATTTTCACGGTTTTATCTGATCATTAGGATGAAACAAGGAATTTCTGTCAAATGCAATCTCAACAGTAACTCTTTACTAACTGCAAATTCCCCCAGAAGAGACAACAAGAGGCAATGTGAAATTTGCCCGTTTTATCATTGACAAACCCAGATGGCTCCCATAGTCATTGACTCTCAAGCATTTTATCTGTGATCAGAGAAAGAACCTGTACTTGCTAATTTCATGGGGGATAAAACTCAAAACCTCGGGGCTGGGGATGTGGCTCAAGCGGTAGCACGCTCGCCTGGCATGTGTGCGGTCCGGGTTCGATCCTCAGTACCACATACAAACAAAGATGTTGTGTCTGCCAAAAACTAAAAAATAAATATTAAAACAAAAACAAAAACAAAAACTCAAAACCTACTAGGGTTTCAAGAACTAGTCTGGCCCAATTACCACCAGCCCCCACCAACTGTCTTTACCTCTGATACAAGATTATGCACCTACCGGGGACAATGGCCCTCCAGGTAGCACTGATTTAGCAACAGCTCTTTGCCTTTGAACCCCACTGTGCTCTCCAGAGTCTCAGCTCTACATTGGAGCCATTTCCAGCACTGCCTAATCATTCTCTTTCCACAACTCTCAATTTCAGCAGCAGCCCATTTCTGCACATGGTAAATGAGTCCTTCTTGCTACTGAGCACAACAAACATGGGCTCAACAGGCTTTTCCTGTACTATTATCCTGCAGCCAAGTAGAATCAGCTTTATGACATCAAAGCCATCTCCACAGAGCAGACTTAAGTCACGACCACAGGCTCCCTCTGACAGTTATAATCACAGGCCAAAAAAAAAAAAAAAAAGCTTGAGTAACGTACTTATATATCTTTATAAAAACATTTTGAGATTTAAGATATTTAAGCCTTCTTTGATATAATATTAAGCTTTTTCTGATAAAGCTGAACTATGTTTCTAAGCTATTACATGAACCACTCTCATAACGGAGCCTTCTTAAAACCAGAAAGGAGATCTTGCCAAGTTTATATCAACCTTCGAGAAAGAATGGAATAGACCAGGAAATGATGTAACAACCTCCATGAAATATTTTTTTTAAAAGAGTAAAGAATAAAGGCATATATACCCTTGGAAACAGATAGTCAGGTCCCCAGGCACTCCAAGCTGAGTCCTTGGAGGCACGTGGAACCCCAAAAGGTTCAGTAGCAAAAGTCAGACAAGCTGCCTGTGATCCAACTGTCTTCTGAAGATGCCTGAAGTAGCCACTGTCCACAGAGCAAGAAGACTTATGGGTAGTGAGAGAAGAAAGGAATTCAACTAACTATCCAGTGTGAGGTGACCCTGTCCTATTATCTTAGCCTCTAAAAGGCAAGATGTGGGTGGAGTATACAAATAAAATAGAAGCCCCCAGATGGAGAGAGATCGGTCCAATCTGATTCCACAGCCACACCCATCCTCCTGGATGAACCCAGGGCCTCCCCACCCTGGCTTTCTGTGCAGGGCCCCAGAGAATACCTGAGCTGGGCGTTTTCCAGCAGTAAGTGCAGTCAGAGGACTTTTTCCAAAGGGCAAAGTGAAAGCCCAAACAGAGGTAGTGAGAACTAGGGGCTGTGGGGTCCAAGGACTTGAGCTTACATGATGGCTCTCACGGCAAACCTCACCAAGGGATAAACTGGGCTGAGGCCAGAGAAGGCACCTAATCAGCACGGATTGAAAGGTGGAGTCCAAATCTGGATCCTGGGTTCTTGTGTCCAAGCCTAAGGCTCTTCCATGCTGTCTCTAGCATGTGCTTGTGTGTGTGGTGGGGGGCGTGTGTGCCACCATCGGATGGAGAGGTGTGTGCTGGAGGCTGGCACATGACCTTCTCCTTCTGCACCCTACAGCACTTTTCACACTGCAAACAGCGAGGGCCTGTCCACAGGAGGAGGCTGAGGGTGATGTTAGGAGCCATCTCAAGTCCAGCCCCAGCTTCCAGGGGGCAAAAACTGGCCGACTGAGCCATGTGAAACACCAAAACAAAATTAGGGGGTAAGGGTGTGGCTCAGTGGTAGAAGAAAAAAGGAAGAGCTATATGGCTAAAATAAAATTAGGCTCCAAACCTCACCTTGGTACCAGTGTCACTTGTATTTACAAATGAGGGTTATCTTTTTCTCATAACATCAACTTCATATTTACTCAATCTTTCAACTTGGAGCGGCAGGCATGACGGATGTCCTAATTTTACCCACAAGAAAACTAAACACAGGCCAAAGAGTATGCTGGGTCCTGCTTTTTTGCATCAGTCATTTCTCACCTCCCTATTTCCACTTGGACTTTTTGCTCTGTACACCCATCCTGAGGCAAAATCCTAATGACTCCCACTGATGAAGACAGACACACCCTCCCAAGAGTCAGATGCAAGATCACACATGGCATCCAGCCTGCCACTCCCCTACAGGCTGGAGTTCACTGAGGGGTCCAGTGGACAGGTGGATTCCTACGATTATCAAGTGTGGACCTGTTTTTTTTTTTTTTTTTAATAGAGGACACAACATCTTTGTTTCTATGTGGTGCTGAGGATCGAACCCGGGCTGCATGCATACCAGCCGAGCGCGCTACTGCTTGAGCCACATCCCCAGTCCAAGTGTGGACCTGTTAAGAGAAGAAAACCCTTTTCTTCTCAGAAGGAGATGTTCCAAATCTTTCTGCTCATCTTGAAAAGAAAAACAAAAAAACAACAAACCAAAAAAACACTTTGGAAATGGAACAAAAGATCTAACTCCAATCCTCTCCACAAAATGCCTCAGAGCCAACATCTGGTTATCACTATTTCTGGTTAGAAAATGTTTTATTTATTTCAAAGCAGTTTATGGAAGTAGCAAAGTAGTGGAAATTTTAAAATAACTTGCATGCCTGCAGGAAATGGTCCCAGCTGCGCTCTCACTCCACAGAAACAGGGCCCCCAGGCACATGTGCACAGAGTCCCAGTACACAACCACCACGCACAACCAGGCACTCCCAGATGGCTTCTGTGTTCGCAGGAACACAGCTCGGGACCCTCTCTTCCCTGTTATTGCTCAGACTGCAGCACAAATGCAGCCAGGTCAGTAAAGCCACCAGGGCAACTTTCTGCCCGCCTTATCCCAGCTGCCAACATTGGTATTTTAAGCCAGACACCCCTAGAATACTGGTCTGGGCCCACCTGGGGATCACAGCAGGGAACTGCTGGAACAGCTGGGACACCTCAGAGACTTCTGAGTCTCCCATTGCCTCAAGTTCCCTGGCTCAGTTCAGCTGGGGTTCACCTCCTACCTCCTTCTGATTAAGAGATAGCTCCACACAATTAAAGCTGTTACCTGCTATGAGTTAAGTGTGTGTGGACATTTACAAATACCATTAGCCATCTGTATCCACGGCCATGCATCCATGGATTGAAAATGTTCAGGAAAGAAAATTCCCACTGGTACTAAACAAAGGCCTTCTTCTTGTCATTACTCCTTAAACAATACAGCATAACAACCATCTCTACAGCATTTACACTGTGTCATTGTAAGTAATCTAGAAGCGATTTTAGACACACAGGAGGAGGTGTGCAGGTTATATGCAAACACCATGCTATTTTATACAAGAAACTCGAGCACATCTGGAATTTGACATCTTTGAGATGTTCTGAAACCAACCTTTCTAGGATCCTGCAGGATAACTAAAATATATACACTGGGGAATGTAGGGTTCAAACATACAGCCCTGTTCTGAAAATAAGGTCTTTTACTAGAACGAATTTAATCAGAGGTTCACTTTACTCTCTGCTTTCCAGTCTAAGGTGTCATTGTTTCTTTTTTAGAAGATTTAAAGAAAAATAATTGTTTGTTAAATACTTTATTTGGCTTAATTTCTCCTTCCTACATGCAATTGAGTTGACAGATTATGGGAGTCCTGGAGAAAAAAAGCCGGGAGAAGGCTACTAGCCCTCATCACAGGCTTTCTGCATGGCCATGATGGCCACAGGGAGGGGCCTGGCTGCCAAGTCCTCTGACCACACAGTTGGACAGTACACCAGGCCACAATCCCGTCACTCAGCACAGCTGCCATCCCACACTCTCAGGACAACCTCCCTAAGAAATGTAAAGAAAAGAACATGGTACTTGGACTGAAGAGTAACTCTGCCTCTGTAGTGCTCTTTGGGGACTTACGCTGCAGAGACAGTCTGGTGACTTGTAAAGAAAAGAACATGGTACTTGGACTGAAGAGTAACTCTGCCTCTGTAGTGCTCTTTGGTCACTTATGCTGCAGAGACAGTCTGGTGACTTGTGTTCATGGCTCCCACGTCCTGGGGTGAGGAAAGCAGAGACCCCTGCTTATTGGAATCTGGGAACGCCCCACATCCTCTGCATCATTTGGCCATCCCTGTCCTGTCAGCCTCATGTTTGAGCGGTTAGGTGCCTGTCCCTTCCTGACACTGTCTTGTGCTGATTTTTAATGCCAAGGAGTTGGGCAGCACTGCTGCAAGAGAACCAGCCTGAGTTTCTGCTTGGGGATCCTGGCTTCTGGGGGAACTGGGGGTTGGTTCTGTCTTCCCTCCATCTGGCTGGAAACTCTTGCTCCAGGTCAGCAGTGGCTACCAGAGCCACCTTCCGGAAGAACCCACTGTGAGGCAAGTGTTTTGTCCCACCCCGTTGGTGCACGGTTACCATAAAAGCCTACCCGCCCCTCAGTCTTTGAAGCTTCCCTGTCCCACCACTGGCAGGGCTACCTTGGGGTTGGTTCGCTGCTGCAGCCTCCTCTCCTCCCGCTCTTGCTGTAGTCGCTCAAACTCTTCTCTAATTTCCGCTGGAGTTCTCCTCCGCTCCACAACCTGTGGTCAAAGCAAGGCAGCCAGCTGAGAACTAGGTCGCGAGGAAAATAGGCAAAGAATTTCTGAATGACTTCATTTTGGCATGTACAGGCTGCTGGGGAGCCTACCATGCTCACCCCTGGGACCTTGAGATGTCAGGGGAGCTGTGACGAGCTCTCCACCATGGACCCCAGAGGACAGAGAGTGCTGCCACCCTCCCAGGACTGTAGTGTGTGACTTCCCTCAACTCTCCACAGTCTGACATTCTTTTTTATTATTATTTTTATTTGTTCTACTTAGTTGTACAAGACAGCAGAATGCATTTCAATTCATCATTCACAAATGGATCACAACATTTCAATTCTCTGGTTGTACACAGTGTAGAGACGCAACATTCGTGAAATCCTACACATACCTAGGGTAATGATGTCCATCTCGTTCCACCATCTTTCCTACCTCCATAACCCCTTCTCACCCTCCCCTTTGCCCAATCCAAAGTTCCTCCATTCTTCCCATGCCCCATCAACCCCTGCAATCATAGATCAGCATCCACTAATCAGAAAACATTCAGCCTTTAGTTTTTTGGGTTTGGCTTACTTCACTTAGCATAATATTCTCCAACTCCATCCATTTACCTGCAAATGCCATAACTGTTCCCTTTTAATGCTGAGTAATATTCCATTGTTTACATATACCACAGTTTCTTTATCCATTCATCTATTTATGGGCATCTAGGTTGGTTCCATAGTTTAGTTATTGTGAATTCAGCTCTATAAACATTGGAGTGGCTAGGTCACTTCAGCATGCTGATTTTAAGTCCTCTGGGTATAAACTGAGGAGTTGGATACCTGGGCCAAATGGTGGTTCCATTCCAAGTTTTCTGAGGAATCTCCACACTCCTTTCCAAAGTGATTACACCAGTCTGCAATCCCACCAGCAGTGTATGGTGCACCTTTCCCCCACATCCTCTCCAACACTCATTACTGTTTGTATTTTTGATAACTGCCATTCTGCAGTCTGACATTCTTTACTTTAAGCCACCTCTTTGAGGCTGCGTGAATCTTTTTTTTTTTTTTTTTTAAAGAGAGAGTGAGAGAGGGGAGAGAGAGAGAGAATTTTTAATATTTATTTTTTAGTTCTCGGCGGACACAACATCTTTGTTGGAATGTGGTGCTGAGGATCGAACCCGGGCCGCACGCATGCCAGGCGAGCGCGCTACCGCTTGAGCCACATCCCCAGCCCGAGGCTGTGTGAATCTTACAAAGAAAATCTCACAGTTTAAATTTTCTAATTGAGTCCCTGGTTATAAATTCTGGGTATGAACTCAGACATGACTCTGGCTGGTCACTACACTCCTTATGGGCTGATAGGACCAGAGGATCTCAAGCTATGAGGGTCGGGTGTTCTAGACTTCTGGGACCCTTTGCATGGAACATCCCATGACATTCTAGTCTTAGCTCAAGATGAGATTTCAGAGAGGTGACTGTGGGGAGAAACACAGGAGGACATGGCCAGAGGGTCTCCGGTGCCTCTTCTGAAAAAGGAAACTGCACCATGTGACAGCTCGGGGTCCCACTTATGACTGCACAGTCCTAAGCACTGCAAGAAACGGTTTGCTGGGAGAAGGACAGAAAAGAGGTTGCTCTTTTTCAGTTGTGGACAAGGGAGCACATCCAAGTGAATATTCCATGTTGGTGGAAGAAATACAGAGAGTCTGCAGGTGTAGCTGACAGAGTATCTAAAGTGGTAGGTGACAGGAGAAAACGTACCCAGGGAGCTCCGAGTTTGAAACACATTTTTAAAAAATATATGCCCATGGGGGCTGGGACTGTAGCTCAGTGGCAGAGTGCTTGCCTAGCATGCGTGAGACACTGGGTGCGATCCTCACTCAGCACCACAAAATAAATAAATGAATACATACATACAGAAAATAATGGTATTGTGTCCATCTGTGACTAAAAATATATTTTAAAATTATTCTTATAGCAAAAAACCAATAGTACAGAGTATATAAAAAAGTCACGTTTCTCTTCTCTTTCTTTTTACCACCCCGCCTTAGTACTGGGGACTGAGTCCAGGGGCACTCTACTACTGAGCTACATCCCCCGTCCTTGTAATTTTTATTCTGAGACAGAGTCTTGCTAAATTGCCAACTTGTGATCCTCCTGCCTCAGTCGCCTGACTTGCTGGGATTACAGGTGTGAATCACTACACCCAGCACACATTCCCTCTTATCGTAGGTAACCTACACACACAAACAAACTTTTTTTGGTAGTGCTAGGAATTGACCCAAAGCCTTGTAAATGTTAGGCAAATGCTCTACTACTGAACATCCCTAATCCAATCATATGTTAATATTCAATTATTTATGTCTCTTCCTAAAAATCTTTACATATGTATATGTTTGCATTTATGTATATATGAACATTTTTAACATAAATGTGACCATATTATAAGCTTTGTTCCACTTGATGGAGAAAATAAACACAGACACTAGCTTATCCAAAAAGGCTGAGATATTTGTCCACCTCTACTTTTAGAAAGTGAACAGAAAAATAAACAAACAAACAAATAAATAAATAAGGAAAACCAGCCCACTGGTATATTCCTGTAATCTCAGCTACTTGGGAGGCTGAGACTGAAGATTGCAAATTTGAGGCCAGTCTCATCAAAATAAAATATAAATAAATAAATAAACAAATAAACAAATAAATAAAAAGGGTCAAGGGAAAAAAGCAGCGGCAGTGCTTGCCTGGCATTGTGCAAAGCTCTGGGTTCAATTCCTAGCACATTTGGTGATGGGGTAACATTCTTTTCCCCTCAAATAACTCAATATTATAAATCAATTGCTAAAAAGGAAGAGGTGATTCTTTTTTCTTTTTTTGGTACCAGGGGCACTCGACTCCTGAGCTACATCCCCAGCCCCTTTTGTATTTTATTTGGAGACAGAGTCTCACTAAGTTGCTTAGCACTTCGCCCTTGCTGAAGCTGGCTTTGAACTAGTGATCCTCCTGCCTCAGCCTCTTGAGCTGCTGGGATTACAGGAGTGTGCTATCACAGCTGGCAGAGGTAATTCTTTTTTAAGGAAGCTTTAAAATAAAAAAAAAGATTAGCTAGGCACGGTGGTGCATTGTCTGTAATCCCAGAGGCTCTGGAGCTCAGGCAGGAGGATTATGAGTTCAAAGCCAACCTCAGCAATTTATCAAGGTGCTAAGCAACTAAGTGAGACCTTGTCTCTAGATAAAATACAAAAAAGGGCTGGGGATGTGCCTCAGTGATGAGTGCCCCTGAGTTCAATCCCTGGTTCAAAAAAAAGATTATTAAAATCACCCAAGAAAAATAGAAAGACCTAAATGGCACGACAGAGATTGCTTTGGGACCTCAGGAAACATACTTGGTTTTACTAAATGGACAGGACAGGTCCCTCGCCTGAGTTTGCCAACACCAAGGGCCCATGAGCCTATCAGTGGATACCCAAAGCCACCACCTTGGCCGGAATGAAAGCCAGGCACAATCTACAATTTCCATTACCTTCTAACTTGTCAGTCTCTCCCTTCATTGAGTGAAGGAAGGAAAAAAAAAAAAAAAAGCTTCAGGGAAACTATGTAGTCAATTGTTACATTTATCTTTGAAGAACCATAAAAAATGATTCAAAATACTTTAAATGTTGTTTATGAGGTTAAGTGGGCTATGGCTGCAAACACAATTTATCTGGCCCCTGCCAATGACTTAAGAAACACATCACGGGGAACAAGAGGGTCTGGGTGTGAAGCCAGGAGGTCTGGAAGGGAGGTGGCTCCTCCACATGGCCCAGGGAATCAATACGGTCCCAACTTGGACCAAAGGTTCCATAACTGTTCCATTCAACAGGGCCTGGTTTTAAAAACAGGTTAAACAAAAGTTTTTTTTTTTTTTTTTTTTTTTTTAGTTGTAGATGGACACACAATACTTTATTTGTTTATTTTTATGTGGTGCTGAGGATCGAACCCAGTGCCTCATGTATACAAGGCAAGCGCTCTACCACTTAGTCCCAGCCCAAGCAAGTTTGCTTAGCCATAATTTTAACCAGCAACTTTAACAGACCCCATCAATGTGTGCATACACCATTTTTTAAAAAAATAAACCAATGTGCAAGTTTCTAATAATTTAAATCTGTTCATATCCTGCAGGAAATCAAAATATTAGACATGCCAGGCTCCATAGAGGTCACAGCAAGAAAAGATATGTTTTCAGGAATTCTAGCTATTTACTCTTTGCAGATGGAATTAATAGCTGCAAATTACTTCCTGTCGTACACTGTGATAAGCTACAGAAAAAAATGATCCAAAAAATGCCAGATTTGGCTCAGCCCCCTGAGTAGCCTATATTACGGGCACCTGCCACTGAACTTGGCTTCTAGTCATATTTTGAATAATTCTGCAAATAGTTGGTGCATAATCAGAGCTAACTGCCAGGTCAAAACGGCTGGTCCCTCCAGAGAGTGGAGGACACTTTGCTAAGCAAGCATCTCACTCTTGGCTCCCACAGGCCTTTGCCATCCAGGATGCTTCACATCCTTCTGTGAACAGAGGACATGATGTTGGAGAGTAGATGGGGACTAAGATGGCCATGGGCCACTCTTCCCCACTGTGGCAGTCCTTAGAAGCATCCAGGAATACAGCACCCTATACAGTATTGCAGCTGGTAAAGATCACATATTCTCTGCTTCTCATGAACAGAGAGCATCACATGCAGCCCAAGAATCTACACAAGTGTGTTGTTCACCTGAACCACTTGCCACAGGTCTATCCCTAGACTAGCCAGGAAGCCTCACCTTATGGTGAGAGGAATACAGACATTTTGGAGGGGAGATGGCAAATGGAAAGAGAACAGAAACCTAGCCTCCATCTGACACAACTGCTAACCTCCTGGCAACCTGAGGCAAGTCATTCCTCTGTAAGTTTCAGTTTCCTGCTATGACATGAGGACAGTTAAAATACCCAATTCTGGTGCAGTGGCACACGCCTGTAATACCAGAGGCTCAGGAGGCTGAGGCAGGAGGATTGCAAGTTCAAAGCCAGCCTCAGCAACTTAGCAAGGTCCTAAGCAACTCAGTGAGTCCCTGTATCTAAATAAAACACAAAAAAGGACTGGGGATGTGGCTCAGTAGTTAAGTGCCCCTGAGTTCAATCCCTGGTACCAAAACAAAAAACAAAAGAATAAAATTCCCAAGGTGCCATCTGGTTTGAAAATTCTATGATATTAGCCAATTTCTTATTTTGGAATACTTTTAGAAATTTAGAACTTCAAAATAGTTGCAGATAGCTCAGAAAGTTCTAGTATACTCTTTATCCAGCTTCCCTTAATGTTAACATCTTACGTAATCATGAACGTGTGTCAAATCTGAAACCAACATTAGTACATTTCTTTTTCTTTTATTTTGGGTACCAGGAATTGGACTCAGAGGCACTCGACCACTGAGCCACATCCCCAGCCGTATTTTGTATTTTATTTGGAGACAGGGTCTGAGTTGCTTAGCGCCTCACTTTTGCTGAGGCTGGCTTTAAACTTGTGATCCTTCTGCCTCATCTTCCTGAGCCACTGGGATTATAGGCATGAGCCCTCATGCCCAATTCATTATTACATTTCTATTAACTAAACCCAGATTTCTCAGATTTTACTATTTTTTTCACTAACATCCTTTCTTTGTTTTGGGTTCCAATCCAAGATGGGAAAAGTGAAACAGAGATAATACTGTGATTGCAAAATGCAGATAACCCAGGCCAAAGGATCCAACTCTAACTATAAATTTTGTTGTGATTCTGTTGTTGTGGTTTTTTTTTTTTTGGTGCTGAGGATTGAACCTAGAGCCTTGTGCATGTGAGGCAAGCACTCTACCAACTGAGCTATATCCCCAGCCTTAAACGTAAGTTTTGAAAATGACATTTGTAGGTGAGCTGAGTTATGTGTTTTCCATTCCACTTGCCCCTGCTATTAGTCAACATCATCAAAGCACAGTTCAAAGTTAGATTTTCATTGGGCTAAGAAAAGAGCTTAGCTGGTAGAGAGCTTGTCTAGTGTGCACAAGAACTTGGGCTCAATCCCCAGTACCATGAATAAATAAATTGATTTTTGCTATTTTATTTATTTAAACTTATTTTTAGATGTTAGTGAACCTTTGTTTTATTCATTTATTTATATGCAAAGCTGAGAATTGAACCCAGTGCCTCACACATGCTAGGCAAGCGCTCTACCAGTGAGCCTCAACCCCAGTCCTAGATTTTTGCTATTTTAATGAAAAGACAAATTTTGTTTTCAATGTGGACATTTGTACCAACACTGTTAACCAACTCCAAGCACTAACATGGGTGACTTTTCAAGCTGGAAATGATTACATCTCATTGCTTTGGAATCCTGCCAGAGAAGGAGAACGTCTTGAAGGTTAAGGAAAAAAGTAAAAACTTATCTAATGGATATTTCATGGAAGCAAAAGAAGCTCCAATTTCTCCTCCAGCATCCATCATAAAATGGAAGTGGTAGGACTGCTGGGAGCAGACTGCCAGCCCCTCCCTGGGGGTGCTGAGATCTCAGGACACCAGCAGTGCCCTTCACCCTTCACCACCCACAGGTTCCATATTAAACAGGTACAAAGTGGGTACCTCAGTGACTGGTGAAGTCTGATAGCCTAGAATACACAGAGCAGGAAGCGGGTATAGCACCCTGCTGGGGTGACAGCTACCACTGCAGAGGGAGAATCCAGGTTGGGAACAGTTCACCCAGCTGGAGCAAGTCCTTGAGGACTGTGCTGGAGTCCAAGGTCACTGCAAATATCTTGGGTGGCATCTTCATGTATCCTGCCTTGAAAGCATTTTTGTCTTACAGTGAAGGCTTAGTATCACTATGAAAAAAAGCCAATTCTGACCAATGAGAACTTTTTTTACTTGAAGTAGTTTACTAAAGAATACAAGTACAGGGGCTGGAGTTGTGGTTCAGTGGTAGAGCGCTCACCTAGCATGTGCAAGGCCCAGGGTTTGATCCTCAGCACCACATAAAAGTAAATAAAATAAGGTATTGCTTCCAACTACAACTAAAATAAATAAATAAATAAATAAAAGAATACTAGTACAAATCATCCACTCACCACCTGTGATGGCCTCGTTGCTGTGTGTATGGTTTTGCCTCATTTCTAATTGGGGAGATGACACTAGGAAATCATGCAGAAGACTCCAATGCCTCAGGAGACTTGGAATGGTTCTCCTGGGAACTAAAACCCTAGACTCTGAAGTGGGAATATGTAATGGGGGCCTACAGCTCTCACTTCTGCCTTTCAAACTTTCAATCAACTTATGTCTTAAAACATTAAGGAAACTTTAAAGTTGAGAAATTTAATAAATACAACAGGATTCTATGTCATCTTTTGGAATAAAAAAATGCTAAGCTACCAGACTTTACACTGAGTCATGATGCTCTACTGCAGCACAAGGCACCACTTTTTCCATCAAACCAGAGACCACAAACCCACTGCTTTTTGAAGCCAGGCAGGAGAAGCAGAGGAGCGAATGGCCTAATACAATGGCTGACAGGGAGTGGTGGGGCCTGTTGGGGGTGCCTAGCACAGCCCAGTCTAAAGGGCTCAGCTCCTCTCTTCAAGTTGACTGCTGCCTTTCAGGGCAATTTAGATCCAGTATGACTAATCTTTTGGTGCTTCAAGAAGACAGAAAACTGAATTTCCATGCAAAAACTCCCAAAGGGTATCTATCTATCTATCGATCAACTGATTAATCGCTGGGGATGGAACCCAGGGTCCTAATCACGTTAGAGAAGTTCTCTACCTCTGAGCTACATCTCCAGCCCTTTTTATTTTGAGACAGGGTCTACTAGGTTGCTCAAGCTGACCCTTGAACTTGCAATCCTTCTGCCTCAGCCTCCCGAGTAGCTGGAATTACAGGGGTGTGCCTGGGTGCCAAATACCTCTCAAGTTTTAAATGTTAGCAACTACAATTCACTGTACAGGGCAATAAAAACATGGTCACAGGTGGGTTGGGCATGGTGGCATACCCTTGTAAAACCAGAGACTCAGGAGGCTGAGGCAGGAAGATCACAAGACCACAAGTTTGAGGCCATGTGGGAGGCTGCCATACTGTGTGACCAGCATTTTCCTTTCCTGATTGGTGAGGCTTGTTGGTCACTTCACGTGATAAACCTTTAACATTGTTGGCTCTAAAACTGTCTGCTTTCTCCGTGACCCTTCAAAAAATTCCATGGTCCAATAAATTTCTATAGCACACTTTCTCAATCAACCTGGAAATTCTCCTGGAGCAGCCCCAATGTTCTGGGCAACAATTACTGCCCCTGACCAGTGTGGGCAGCTAAACTAGAGGTTGAGTGAATTTCCTAAGGTATCAAATAAAACACAGACACACATTAAATTTACCATTAGTTAAATTTACCTTTAATTCAAGCCCTGGGACAGCTCCTCTGCCCTCAGTCTCAAACTCCCCAAATGGGAGAGCGAGGAATGTCATGAAAGGCAGGCAAGAGAGCTAACATATTCGGGAGTGGTCTTTTATTGGGGGGACTCTGATTCTTAAAAATTTCCATCCAAAACAGATCAAGAGGGGCAGGGTTACAAGTTCAGGTAAGGCAACTCGATCCCTGGGTATGTAGGAAGGCACGGGCACGCATGAAGACACATTTGGCGACATTTTTATGACTCTCAAGATCAGGGCTACCATCTACGGCTACTTTGATGTGGCCAGATCACAGGAAGTGACCCACAGAGCCTCACCAATCAGGAAAGGAAAATGCCGGTCACATGATGTGGCAGCCTCCCACAAGGCCAGCCCCAGCAACTTAGTGTCAAAATCAAATAAAAAGGGCTGAGGACACGGCTCAGAGTTAGAAAGCCCCTGGGTTCAATCCCCAGTACTGGGGAAATGGAAACGGGAATGTTCCTTGCCCATACCCTCAGGCTTGAGAGGTGTCCTGCTAGAATCTGAAGAGACAGGCACACATGCCTGAGGTCAAATACTGGAAGAACTTCAAGGGAAACATTATATGATGATGGGAAAAGGGGGCACAAAACCTCAGAGAAGGTGAATCTGATGTTATTAACTAACAGCTTGCCCAAATTTCTTGGGCATCAGAACCAAATTTCTTTAATTTCTATACATTCCTGCTGCAATTTAGTTTTTTTTTTTTTTTTTTTTTTTTTTTTTTAAAGAGAGAGTGAGAGAGGAGAGAGAGAGAGAGAGAGAGAGAGAGAGAGAGAGAGAGAGAGAGAGAGAGAGAGAGAGAATTTTTTAATATTTATTTTTTAGTTCTCGGCGGACACAACATCTTTGTTGGTATGTGGTGCTGAGGATCGAACCCGGGCCGCACGCATGCCAGGCGAGCGCGCTACCGCTGAGCCACATCTCCAGCCCTAGTTTGTTTTTTTAATATTTATTTTTTAGTTTTAGATAGACACAACATCTTTATTTTGTGAGCCACATCCCCAGCCCTGCAATTTAGTTTTACAATTAGTTTCCATGTCCACTTTTCTTCCTGAGCCCCTCATGCTCCTCTGTTGACAGCAATATGGAAGCACACAGCAAGAAACAGGGGGGCTGCTGGGATTGTGGCTCAGTGGTAGAACACTTGCCTAGCATATGTGAGGCACTAGGTTTGATTCCCGGCACCACATAAAAATAAAAACAAATAAAGGTATTGTGTCCATCTAAAACTAAAAAATAAATAATAATAATAAAAAAGAAACAGAATTGGAAGCGCCTGCATCTCAGGGATCTCCTCCCATACCACAGCTGCCAGGCGACCTGTTTCACAGATAGTCGCTGCACCTTTGGTCTCACGTATCACAGTTGATGACATCATGACATCATCCATCACACCTGAGACAATACTCTCGATTTTTCTGTTCTATGCTCTTCACATGCCTAACTCTCCCAGCAGGGACACTTCCTAAGAGCAGTTACTCATCATGAAGGTGGAGAAAGGCATGGACAGACAATGGAGGGGGAAGGGAATATGTGCAGGCAGACTTGCACCCCCCACCAAGCCACCGTCTTCCAGGGCTCCCCAGCCCCATCCCAGGCTGAACACCTGGGGTGCCATGCATCTCTTCCTTTTCACTTGACAGGTTAGGAAACTACAGACACCCCAGACTGCAGACTTGCCAAAGTTCAGAGAGTTACAGAGTGGCAAAATGAGGTCTAGAATTCCACCTCCGACACTAAAATACAAGATGAGGAAGGGACCTGTGGCACCTCCAATATTCTCAAAGGCCTTATCACAGGTTGTGGGGTGCTGTTTTGTAGTTGTTTCATGACTTTTCTGGGACGCCAGATGTACAGTTTCTCTTACCTCCCATCCTTCCATTTCCAGTCCTCTCTTTCCATATATATCATAGATGGCCCTCGTTTGGGGGTCACTAAGCACTGCAACAAGAAAAATGAAACATGTTTACCAAGTACAAAATTCTCTTTTCAATCCTTTCTGAAAACACTGGCAACAATGTCCTTGGTGCCCCCACCTGGCCACTCTTCCCAGAGACCCGTGTCACTCTCTGGGCCTCTTTTCTCCTATGTGCTTCCTTGCCAACCCAGGCTGTGGTTTGAAGGTGGCTACAAACGAAAGCAGTCCACCTGCCCGGTCCAGGCTTCTCCTCACTGTAGGGACAAACGGCACAAGGTGCACCTGCAGGAAGCCAGGATAAAGGGCTGCTGTTCCTGAAATAATCTGGCCAGTTTCTGTCACAGTATATAAAATATGCTGGTCTGACAGTTGATTGCATTTTCTAAAGAAAAATCTGATTTATAATTTACTCTAAAGAGTGTTAGTATCTCCTGAGACAGTCTACACTTTTTGAGTGTCCCTCTCTTTTTCATCTGGAATTATTTTAAAAGGTACCAATCCCTCTTACTGTTGTTGGTCACACCAGGTAAAGGTAAAGCACATCAGAAAGATTTCTTGGCAAGGATCAGGGGCCCTCAACGGCCAAGAGTAGTCACAGTTTGCCCACCACTCTGCCAAGCTGCTCAGGACCTTTGCATCTTTTCTCCCCTGAGAATTCTCATGTATTTTTAGGCCTAATTAAAAAACAATGTAAATGAGTCCATCCATATTCAAACCTTATGGGGAAGAAAGAAATGCTGACCACTGGAAAACACGGGAGTGAGAATTCTTGAGTTAATCTCTAGGATTTAATAAGAAAACATTTATTCACTATTTTATTTTCATCTCCTTTTAGGCAAAATTTGGGGACCAGGTCTGCTGCTGTGGCATCTTCACAAGCATGGGCGGGTTTTTCTGTTAACCTGGACAACAGTAAAATCAATGCCACCTTCTAGACAACAGAATGCAATAAAAAGACTTTGGGACACAGCCACGTAAATGGTTTAAACAGCATGAAATTTGGTAATGACACAAGACCAAGTGCTCACATCTGTTATTACCAGGACTGATTTTTTTTATTGGTCATTAAAATCTAACTTCCTGATAAAAGGTAAAATAACATATGCTATTATGTCTGCAACAAGAAGTCTTTATTATTGTGTAAAGAAACATATCATCTAATTTTTGGTCTCTCTCTTTTTTAAAACCTTTGTTTTATTTATTTTTATGCAGTGCTAAGGATTGAAACCAGGGCCTCTCGTGAGCTAGGCGAGCATTCTACCGCTGAGCCACAACCTCAGCCCCCAATTTTTGGTCTCTTTGAGTAAGAAGCAAACACCAAGGGGTTCTGGAATGAATAACTTACTTTATTTGGCATATGTCCTCATACATCAAGTGATTTAATTTGTGTGTGTGTGTGTGTGTGTGTGTGTGTGTGTTGCTGGGGCCTTGTACATTCGAGGCAAGCACTCTACCAACTTAGCTATATCCCCAGCCCAATTTGATGTATTTTGGCTTTTATTGTAAAGAATGTGATAAAATGTGGACAGTATACGATTTACCCATTCCAAGTATGATCTTTGGCAGCAGTGAGCACACGTGAGTTGTTAGGCTCTGTCACTGCATCCAGAAGTTTTCATCACCCAAAGAGAAACTCTGAACCCACCAGTGAACTAAATATTTCCTAAGCAAACCTCACAATTCTTCTTCCTGACACCTAAAATTTAGGGATGAAAGCCTGAACCACCCGACTCTCTTTCCTATTTGCCTTCTTAACAACATTTTCTTTCTTTTTTTCAGAACCTTCTTTAAGGGAATGCTGCAGAAGCAATAAAACTGCTTTCAGATAAAAAAAGAGAACAAAGAAAGCTTCCCTGTAATGATGGTGCTTCCCTCCAAAGTTCCCCCTGGAGGCGGCCAGTAAGCATGCACACTGATTCACACCACAGTCGCTGCTGCACCTGGGCTCTCATTTTCTACTCACTGGACACATATCGATTTCCAAAGCAAGATGCAGCTCTCACAAAGGACTCCATCAGTAAGAAGCACTCAACTAACCACTTCTTTTACACACCTCCAAGGACTCTCATTTTCTATCCTCTATAAATCAAGTCTCTTAAAAATCGAGTAACTACTACCAGCGAGCTTCGGGACGCCGAGCCCTGCACTGACCTTCATAAGCCTGGTGAACAAGGTTAAAGAGTCGCTCCGCCTGTGACTTGAGCTCTGGGTCTCTGTGCTTGTCTGGGTGGTAAAGCATACACAGCCTCCGGTAGGCAGCTTTCAGCTCTTCAGAAGAAGCCTGAAGAAAGAGAGATTCCATTAGAGAACAGTTGATGGTACTTAACTTGATGATCAGCACCAACCTTGAACAGGAGCCTGTCAGTCACCTTCCAACCTGTTTGCTCTCCACATACAGGATACAGTGAAGTATGCTTTACTGCCTCAGTAAGCCTCCTCCTTTCAACAGTTAACAAAGTGATCAGGGGCTGGGGATATGGCTCAAGCGGTATCGCGCTTGTCTGGCATGCGCGGGGTGCTGGGTTCGTTCCTCAGCACCACATATAATAAAATAAAGATGTTGTGTCCGCCGAAAACTGAAAAATAAATATCAAAAAATTCTCTCCCTCTATCTCTCTCTTAAAATAAATATTCAAGGAGGTTATCTGTAGCTTTTAAAAATATTAAAACAAAACAAAACAAAGTGATCAATTATGTACATCAATAGCTACTGTGTCTTGCTGGGGAACCTACTACCAGAGGGAAGGAAAGCCCCTGTCCTTACTCTGGCACATGGTGTTTCGAGCTGAGACTAAACGCGACATAAGCCCACTTATCTAGGTTCACAAAGAAGAAAGCCATGTGACCCGAGGTCCGGTGGTGCACACCTGCAATCCCAGTGACTTGTGGAAGGCTGAGGCAGGAGGATGGCAAATTCAAAGCCAGCCTCAGCGACTTAGCAAGATTCTGAGCAGCTTAATGACACCCTGTCTCAAAATACAAAAAGGGGTAGGGATGTGGCTCAGTGCTTAAGCACCCCTGGTTTTAGTCCCTAGTTAAAAAAAAAAAAAAAAAAAAAAAAAAAGCCTTGTGCTATTCATTAGACAGAAATGACACCCACTGAACCAGTCTGACAAAGTCTTAATAAATATTAGTTCTTGAAAACCAAAGATAAGTAATGGTATAAAAACCAACAACACACACTAATTTGCCCTCCAATTTTAAAACTGGCAAAAAGGCCCTACTACTCTGTAGTGATCAGGCCATTAAGACCCAACCAGGGGGCTTCTTCCAACAGACACATCTGTCCCTCTCCCGTGTCCTGAGGGGAAGCCCACTCTGCCTGACAGTGCAGACGACACCCAGAGCCACATGGTGCAGAGGCAGGGGGCCACCACAACATGATTCCTTCCTGGGCCTCCTTATAGCCACCAATAGGCCCTCACCCTGAGTCCCTTGGCCCTAGAAGCCTGTTCAGCGCACAGGGCTGGCCCTCCAGCTGCTGGGAGTTCTTTTCCACGTGGGCATTGGCCTCCATGCTGTTTGGTCTGTATAGGAGAAGGGCAGGGCAGTACTTTGCGGGCGGTGTTGAGCAAACAGGGCTTTACTGTGGGAGGCAGCCCCTCCACACAACTGAAGTACGTTTTTGAGTCAGAGACAGCAAGACAGGGGCCATCTGGGTAGAAGAATGAGCCAAGGTCCCCAATGAGTTTGCCAGGGACTGGGATGCTCCAGGATCTGGTTCTGCCATGTGGATCCTCAAGGAGAGAGGTCACGGGGAACTAATGAGTTCCATGGACCAAGGTCACAATGGAAAATGCTACACTGTATTTCTCTATAATTTCCACAGCATTTGGATATATTTGAATTCCACGACTATTAAATTTTTTTCACTCTTCAAGGTAAAACTCTTCTGCTTTACTTATAATTATTGGCAAGAAATTTACAACTTTTCTATAGGACTATTGTTCAGACACTGAGCAGAGATTCTAAACAAAGAATTCCAAAGATCTCCAAGAGGGAGATGGTAAACAGGACAGGGAAGGTGTGCAGAGGACACAGCTGGAGAGAGGCTTGGGGGCTCCTCTGTCCCAGCAGGTGGCTGGGGATGTCCTGCTCCAACCAGCTTGGATTCTGGTTTTCACAGAAGTAGCAGCCAGACCCAAGCCACATGCTGTCCTCTAGGCCAGGCCTGCACAGCCTGTCTGCCTGCTGGACTGAGACGCAGCTTCAATGCTGTTGCTTTAAATCAGGAAAAACTGCTCCATCAGAGAAGGGTCATGGATCTTGAAACAGTGTGTCCCTCTGCCTGCAAGAATTTAGACTTTTTGCCCCCACCTACCACTAATCTCTTTTCCCATCTTGTCCTTGCGGTAGCCTTGGGAATGACGTTATTAAACAGCTCTTAGTTGACCGCCTTCCCTGCCCTCCTTCCCTGCCCTCCCCAGCTGGTTATCTGCATGATTTACGCCATGCTCTACACAGACCTTCCATTTTGGTGGTGGAGAATGCAGGCTTTGGAGTCAAATGGCCTGTGTTTGGATACTGGGTCCCTCATTTCCAAGCTCTGTGACTCTTGTAAGTCAGTTTTCTGACCTTTATCTCCCACCTCTGAGAGGGGATAAGATGCCTGTGAAGATGAAATGAGCTGGTGACCAAAGAGTGCTTTGCACACAGCAAAACTTAACAACTGAAGCTCTTTTAAAACCTGTTTCCAGAGGCTCTGGTAGTGGCTCAGTGGTAGAGCGCTTGCCTGGCATGTGTGAGGCACTGGGTTCAATTCTCAGCACCACATATAAATAAATAAAATGAGAGAGAGAGAGAGAGAGAGAGAGGGGAGAGAGAGGAGAGAGAGGAGAGAGAGAGAGAGAGAGAGAGAGAGAGAGAGAGAGGAGAGAGAGGAGAGAGAGAGAGAGAGAGAGAGAGAGAGAGAGAGAGAGAGAGAGAGAGAATTTTAATATTTATCTTTTAGTTATCGGCGGACACAACATCTTTGTTTTGTATGTGGCGCTGAGGATCGAACCTGGGTCGCATGCATGCCAGGAGAGCGCGCTACTGCTTGAGCCACATCCCCAGCCCCCTAAAAGATATTTTAAAAAATAAAATAAAATAAAACCTGTTTCCAAAGCCAGGAATGGTGTAGTCCCAGCTACTGGGAAGGCTGAGGCAGGAGGGCCTCAAGTTCAAGGCCAAGTCTCTCCAATTTAGTGAGACTCGGTCTCAAAAGAAAACAAAAACGCTGGAGGATGTAGCTTAGTGGTAAAGTACCCCAGTGCCACAAAATAAAACACCCATTCTGCTTCCTCATCTGAAGACTGTGGACAAGAGCATCCCTCATAGGGTTATACAAGGTATGAAGGAGCTAATGCAAGTAAAAGAACTCAGCAAACCTTTGCACATAGCAGGAAGGTAACCACTTTAGCTACCAACATCATCACAATTCAATTCCCACAACCCTTTGGCAATTCTGAAGCTGCGACAATTCAGAGAAAGGGGCTGCACCGTACACAAGTGATGGTGAGTGGTGGGAATGTGGGGTTAAGGAAATAATTCTACATACTGGCTCCCCTGTGCTGATGCCCACATGCTTTCTTTAAAACAGCAGCTTGCCTGAAGCCCTTCCTGCCTCAAGCCATCAGGACAGGTTACATTCCTCAATAACCTGTTATCTGCAGGGGAACCAGGGGCCTGAAATGCAGATAAGAGGGGACCTCTGTGACCCTCACACAGACCAGATTCCAGAACTAAGGGAGGTAAGGACAATTCCCCCTAGTCATTAACTCTTAACCTGCAAGAACAGGTTCTAATTAGAACTGGTCCACATGGTCCAAAAGTGACTGAGTTGCCTTGGATCTTTACCATGTGCAGTGGGGACATGGATGTTTGATGGCATCCTGCTTTTAGTCCAAAATCAAGAGTTAAGCTGGGTGGGACTCTCTGGAAAGTTCTTTGGGACTCCCCAATAAGACTGAAGGACAGGAGGGGAGTGTTGTCCTTCTCTCTGAGAGGACCTGCTCGCTCCCTTGAGAATGTCCCCTTATCCCTTTCCCATCTCTTCTAATAAACTCATGCCTGATACTCTGAGAGGCTTGTTTGAAATCTTCTGGTGTGACTGCAAGAATCAGTGAGAGAGGACCACCCTACTCCTAACCCTGTAGCAACAGGAACCTTCATTCATGAAGTAGTCCTGGCTGTGAAAACTCGCCAAGCCATGTGTTAGGAGATGGGTACTCTTGTGTATGCACTGTTTCACTAGAAATAGAAGGCTCAGAGCATGTAACTGGACATGTAACTGCTTGGCAGAGTGATTGCCTAGTGTTTACATGGCCCTCAGTACTGCACTGAGTGAGGGGGATGGGGAGAGGAAGACAGAAAAGAAAAAACAAAGGAGAAACTCAAGGCTTTGGGACCGGGGATATTAGCTGGGTGGTAGAGTGCTTGCAGAAGGCCAGAAGGCAGGCAGGCAGGGCTCTCTGGAAGGGCTAGGCCTCCATGTTTCCAACTCTGCATTTCTCCTTTTCTTTCCTGTCACAGTCTCTTTCCCTGCCAACATGAGTTACATGATGCATTTCTTGCACTCTTACCAACAAGCCACCTATATTAAACTGCTTAAACAAATATAAATAATAGCAAATAATGAGCAAATAAATAGACCTTCTCCTGGTAGGTTTACTCATGTAACGATGTAAAAAAGGTCTTGCTCTTAAGCCATTACAAATTATTTCCTTGCTGCACTTCTTTTTGGCAGTGCTGGGAGTTGATCCCAGAACCTCATATATGCTAGGGTTACCTCTTCCTGCAAATTTTAGTCATTCTTTCCATCACAAGTACAGGATGAGATGAATTTGACTGACTCAGTTTGAATGCAATCTCCTAGTTATTAAAATTAAACTAGATGACAAGGGAACAGACCTAGTCTGCAAGACATCCTTTAATCATATTAATAAATGGCTTAATGTACTATTGATTAAGTAATGGAAACGAGAGGTTTCGTTTTTAATAAATATCACATTCAATAAAAGGTTGGATTGGGCCTTTCATCACAACTGAAGAGCTAAGGTCACTGGTTTGACAGTTCATAAATAATAACCTCTTTTACTATCATAAAAATAGTGATACCATTTCAAAACATAATGAGCTATCATTAAGAACGATACCTAAAATTTCATACTTACTTCTAAGTTTCTATAGTAAAATTAAAAGGTGTATCATTTTTCAAGTCTAAAAGTTTTATCATCTTGTCATCTGATTATATTTTCACTGGACAGACTATATGGTAGGCCACAAATTAAGTGTCAATAAATTTTAAAAGACTGACATCACACAAAGTGTAATCAGCACACACAGCATGAAGTTAGAAATCGGTTACAGAAGGAATGCAGAATCCAGAGTCAGGAAATTCAACCATTTACTCTTAAATAACCCAAAGATCAAAGAAGAAATCAAGGAAATGAGAAAATACTTATGACAAATGAAAACAAAAACACAACATTCCAAACCCAAACTTATGTGATGAAGTGAAAATAGCATTAAGGGGGTAATTTACAGCCGTAAACACATTAAAAGCACATGGCTGGGATGCAGCACAGTGGAGGAGCACGTGCCCATCATGCACAAGGCCCTGGGACCAATCCCCAGCACCACAAAGTTGCAGCAGTAGCAGCAGCAAGATGTCACATCAACAACTCGACTTCACAGTTCAAAGATGCTACAGCTCAGATATGGCTTAAGCACGGTCCAAAGGCTCAAGCACTGACAGCTTGACTCCAGTGTGAGGGTTGAATTTCCTGATTCTGGATTCTGCATCCCTACTGTAAGAGGTAGTGGGAACTTTAAGAGGTCATTTGGTCATTGGGGGCATCCCCTCCAGAGGGATTAACAGCTCTCAAGGGACCTCAGCATGCTAGAGCTTTGATGACATCTTCCTCTGCACAGGCTGCCCCCACTGTGATGCCACCTGCCATTAGCCTTCTACCAGAGCCAAGCAGAACTAGAATCTGTGCCCTTGAGCCTCCCAAACTATAAGTTAAATAAACCTCTTTTTTTTCTTCAATATTTTTTTAGTTGTCAATGGATCTTTATTTTATTTATTTATATGTGGTGCTGAGAATTGAACCCAGTGACCCACACATTCTAAGCAAGCACTCTACCACTGAGCCACAACCCCAGCCTCAAAGAAACCTCTTTTTAAAATGAAGTACCTAGCCTCAGATATATTGCTATAGTAATAGAATATGAATTAAGACTATGAACTAAAAAAAAGAAAAAAATATGTCCCAATACTATATCACAAAGAAACAGAAAACCTGAATAGTACAAAGATGTAAATACTAATCAAAAACCTCCTAACAAAGAAAATCCTTTGACCTCATGGCTTCAATAATGATTTTACCAAACATTTAAAAAACAAATATTATCAATTCTTCTAAAATTAAAAAAAAAAAAAAAAAAAAAAACTGGAGCCAAAACTTCCAAATTCATTTTATCAGGCCAGTATTAACCTGATACAAAAGCCAGACAGATGCTCTGAGAAAAAGAACCACAGATCAATATCCCTTATGAACAATGAAGCAAAAATCCTCAAGAAAATACTGGCAAACAAAATTGAGCAGCATAATAAAAGATTTTATACACCATGACCAAGTGGGATTATTCTTGGAATGCAAGGATAGTTCAATATATAAAAATAACACACCATATTGACAGAATATCAACTGAAACCCTACCTTATCAACTAATAACCCATCCATCAACTGATCATCTCAATGATAAAGAAAAAGCATCTGACAAAATTCAGCACCATTTCATGATAAAGACATTGAATAAACTAGGAATTAAAGGAAATTACCCCAACATAACAGAAGTCATACATGAAAAACTCAAAGTAGAAAGATCGGGAATAGGCACTGAAGTTGCTTTTAGTGACTTCTATTCAACATAGTACTGGAAGTTCTAGTCAGAGCAATCAGACAAGAAAAAGAAATAAAGGCATCCAAATTAGAAAAGTATCTCTGTTCTCAGATGATATAACCTTATACATGTTGGAACTAAAAAATGAATTTAGCAAAATAGCAGGATACAAAGTCAACCCACAAAAGCCACTTGCACTTTATATATTAATAATGAACAATCTAAAAAGGAAATTAAGACATACATAAAGTAGAAGCATATTCATTTTTTTAAAAAATTTTATGTTGTGCCGAGGATCAAACCCAGTGTCTCACCATGTGCTAGACAAGTGCTCTACTACTGAACTACAACCCCAGCCCTAAAAGCATATCCTATGATCATGAATTGAAAGACTTAATATTTTAGAATGTCAATACTACCCAAAGCAATCTACAGATTTATCACAATCCCTCTCAAAATTTCAATGATGCTGGGCACAGTGGCACATGCCTGCAATCTCAAGGCCAGACTGAGCAGCTTGGGAAGGCCCTAGGCACTTCAGTGAGAGAAAGGGATGGGGATGTGGCTCAGTGGTTCAATCCCCAGTATGAAAAATCCCTGGGTTCAATCTCCAGTATGAAAAAATAAAAACAAACAAAAAACAGAAAAGATGCTCAAGGTCACTAATCACTAGGGAAATGCAGCAAATCAAAACCAAGAATATCACTTGTACCCATTAGGATGGCTACTATAAAAATTTAAAAAAATAAAAATAAAAATAAAGAAAGCTGGCATGACTGCCCACTCCTATAAATCCCAGCAACTCAGAAGTTGAGACCACAGGATCTCAAGTTTAATGTCAGACCGACTAGTTAGGGAGACCTGTCTCAAAACAAAAAATGAAAACAAAAATTACAAAGGACTGGGGACACAATTCAGTGGTAGAGAGCCCCTGGGCTCAATTAAAAAAATAATAATAACAAGTACTGACCATGTGGAGAAAGTGAAATCTAGAAGTTTATGTTGGACTGGGGCTGGGGCTCAGTGGTAGAGAGCTTGCCTAGCATGTGAGAGTCCCAGGGTTCCATCCTCAGCACCGCATAAAAATGTACAAACAAAATAAAGGTGTTGTGTCCAAGCATAACTAAAAAAATTTTTTAGAAGTTTATGTTTAGTCTACTATTTATCAAGTTTAAAGGCAACTATAAGAATATTTGGAGATAAGGAAAGTCTAAAATATTTTTCCTTCTAACAAACCTTTATAAAGAAAGTTACTAGAAGCTGAGCTCCACTAAAATAAGGAAGAAAATCAAGAAACAAAAAGGGGTGGGCTTTAAGTAAGAGGGGGTCAGTCCTAAAAAGATGACGATGGGAAGTAGGAGGAGCTGGCCTGGCATTTCTAACCTCTCCATCAGTGAGCTGGGGTGCGGCAGAGTCCGTGGGGGAGGGAGAAAGAGAGGAACAGACGGACTCCCTGGGCTTTGTAAGGTGGACAGGCCTGGCTACCTGGTGGGCTCCCGTGGTGGGGGACTACAAATCTCATTTGGTGGTCTCTTCTCTATGACAGGTTAGTGTCTTGGGAAAGGGCCTGGAGAACAGATGGAAAAGCTGCAAGTCCCCCACCAGCCTCGGGGAGGCTCTGAGCACACTGGTTCAGCATCCCCAGAGAACAGACCCTCGTCTCCTGGGTGGCTCTGTCCTCAGCACCAGCTCACCATCACCTCACACACATACAAAATGAAAAACACCCTTGTTTTAATTTGTATTTGTTTTGTTTACGAGTGAGGAGAAACATTTTCTCATGTTTATCTATTTGCATTTTAGATTCCTGCTTTTATGAAATAACCTGTTTCCTCTTACTAATTTCCTATTAGCATGGTCATCTTTTCTTTGATTTCAGTCTCTTTAATGTTTGTGTTTTTCTTAGGTTTTAGTTTTTCTCCTTTAACAACACAAAAGTTTCTCATTTTAAAAAAATATTTATTATTTTTTACTTGTAGTTGGACACATCATCTTTATTTCATTCTTATGTGGTGCTGAGGCTCGAACCCAGGGCCTCATACATGCTAGGTGAGCGCTCTGCCGCCGAGCCACAATCCCAGTCCCAAAAGTTTCTCATTTTTATTACCTTTTTGAAATCAGATTTCAGTGTTGACCAGGTGGCACGAACTCCTGGGCTCAAGGGATCCACCCACCCCAGGCTCCCAATTGCTAAGACTTACACGTGCACACCAGGTGCCTCACTAGGTTCTCGTTTTTAAAAACTCAAACCGATCAGTTCCTTTTCCTGAGCTCTAGGTGATGCCATGCTCAGGAAGGTCTCCTGCCTCCAACTCCACCACACCTGCTTCCCCACAACCCCGAAGCTGCAGTTGTTATGTTTTCACTTATTTAAATTCTAGCATCACTGCAATCAACCTCAGGACACATTAAATGAATCTGCTGCCACTCTGCTTTCATTTTGTCTTTGTTACCCACCCTGATCTTGTACTGCCTAGGTGACCTTGCTGAATTTCTAGCTTGTCCCATCTTGCTCATCTTTGAGGATAAGATGCCCAGAGGCCAGAAGGTCCTTTTCAGGTGGGCTAGCCAAAGCCAGTTGGATAAAAGAGGGCTGCCAGCGACCACATCTGCATGCTGCATGACACCCCCCCAAGGCCTCAACCGCCTGGAGGACAGCTAAGAACCAAAGAAGGAGTGAGAAGAAGGAAACCTGTCTCTGTCAATGCCCAGAAGAGCCCAGAGGATTCTTCCCTGTGTGAGCTCAATCCTCCCTCTTTCCTGCACCCTGTCTATGACTTTCCAACCCCCAGTGGTTGAGAAGCTGCTTTGTGAGTTTATCTCCTACTTCAGTTCGTGGCCAAGGATAAACCTTCCTTCAGTTCAAGAGGCACTTGGTCTTGTTATTGGCTCCACAGTTGGAGGGGGGAAAAAAAAGGACCCCCCCTCTTTTTTTTGGTACCAGGGATTGAACTCAGGGGCACTGGACCACTGTGCGACATCCCCAGCCCTATTCTGTATTTTATTTAGAGACAGGGTCTCACTGAGTTGCTTAGTGCCTTGCTTTTGCTGAGGGTGACTTACAACCCGCGATCCTCCTATTTCAGCCTCCTGAGCCACTGGGATTACAGGCACGTGCCACTGCACCTGGCTAAAAGGACCCAGTTTGGGGTCAAACATTGGTACATCTTCATTTAACAAAGCTATCACATGGCACTCTGTGGGTCCACAAAGTCAAAATGATTTTCATCACAAATCTAAACTGCTGACTTTCCCAGTCATTCTCTCAGCAGGGGGCAGTGGAACTGTCTTGAGGTTACATGATGTGTGCTGATATCACTGTTCTGATGGTTGATGGAATGCATACTTGAGCCTTATGTTTTCTAGAAATTTCTAAGGTGGGATTAACTGGTTCTCAGTTCCTTGACTGTGCACCTACCATCTTTGGTTATACCTGCAATGACATCTGGGCACCTGTAATCTCACTGCTGTCCAATACAGTGATTTAAAGTCCTTGAGTTTTTCTTGTGCCTATATTGGAATATAAGAAGTGTATTTGTGTCTTGTTATATGATAATACTTCATCAATCACCCAGTTTTAATTTCAATTTGAACATCAGATGAGATCAGCATGTTCAGGGTGGTGT
The DNA here is from genome assembly GCF_045843805.1 of Urocitellus parryii. Classification (NCBI taxonomy): domain Eukaryota; kingdom Metazoa; phylum Chordata; class Mammalia; order Rodentia; family Sciuridae; genus Urocitellus; species Urocitellus parryii. Next base: position 4,003,163 of record NC_135541.1, read on the forward strand.
GGCCATAGACTCAGATTTAGTATCAAAAGTCAAAAGCCACACACAGAAGCTCTGTGGGATCCTCAAAAATTTAAGAATGTAAAGGGGTCTTCACACCAAAAAGCCTGTGAACTGCTGGGCTAAGAGATCCTGTCCTAAGGCACTATCCAGGACTCCCCTAGGTTTGCTTCTCTCTCACTTTCCGTGCCCACTTCAGGTCAGCTGGTACTCTGCCTGGCAAGGTCCTCACCCAGGATGGACAGAGCAGTCACCCTTGGGCCTGCCACCCATCTCCAAGGCAGAGGGATGAGTTGAATGCTCCATCTGGCATTCAGGCCCTTCAGCTGGGAAGTGACACATACTCCTCCACTCATGTCGCCAGCTGCAACTAGCAGTGGGGAGTCACTCCACCACAGGAGATCAGGAGTGCAGGCCGACCATGTGCCAAAGGTGAAGAGCCCACGCGCTCACTGCTGCCCTAATTACACCACCGGGCTCACACTCTGAAGACTGAAGAGCCCCGACTTAATGGCTTAATAACAGCCACACTTTAGCAATAGGAAAGCCCTAGTGTCTTCTTGCCAATCCTCTCCTTTCAAACTCAAACTTCCAGGCCGTATCTCTGAATTTTAGCAATTACATAGAATATTGTGTACTATATTCTACTAGATTGGGGGAAGTTTGCCTAATTACCACAATTGAAGATTCATGACTGTCCATATGTTCCACAATAATCTGACTGAAACAAACTGCATCAGTTAATAAAAGTCTGCACTTTTTAAGGAAATGATACTTGGTGCTCATATACTTTAAAGGAAAAAAGCAGATTTCAGAGCTAATTAACACCAAGCTAGCAAGATGCTTTGCGCTGAGTAAGGGTGTTCCATGGAGAACAAGAGTGCCACATGTTATCTGCTGTCATTAAGTAAATAGTGATTATACTGAGATGAGGCCACACGCTCATCAGGCACTAAAAAACAACCCTGTAGCAGGACTTGGTAAAACACTTCCTACTGGGGGCTGGGGATGTGGCTCAAGCGGTAGGGCGCTCGCCTGGCATGCGTGCGGCCCGGGTTCGATCCTCAGCACCACATACCAACAAAGATGTTGTGTCCGCTGAGAACTAAAAAAATAAATAAATATTAAAAATTCTTTCTCTCTCTCTCTCTCTCCTCTCTCTCACTCTCTCTTTAAAAAACAAAACAAAACAAAACAAAAAAAACACTTCCTACCTCACTTCATAAAGGTTTCAGCTACTCGGCCTGATGCGACGCAACCAATCCCTTCTGCGCACTGCCCTGCCACATTTTGACACCACTCTCCCTGCTCAGCACAGCCATCTCCCATCTTCTTGGACACATGCAAATCTTTGCAGGGTCTAGAAATAAGGTCCTGTACGAGGGATTCGTCCTCAACCAGGAATAGACCCCAGTAATGTACCTGGGATCAGCCTACAAGCCCCGGCACCAAGAAGACTTGCCTGACTGAGCCCTAAAGGGGCACTTCTCGGGGGTTCACCTGTATTTTCTGCAGAAATTCAGCTGTTAAGTGGACAAAAGAAACACTGTACAAAAATATGTCTGACCCATTTGAAACTTATTTTCTTTTACAAACATTATTACTGGTGCTAGTAGGAGAGATGATAAACAGGCAACCTTTCCCACTGCAATAAAAAACATAAGAGGAAGACAATCAATATCTGCCAGATGAACCAGCCCAGCAAGGGAAAAGCCACTGTTCCGTCTTCTAGCAGGTATGGATGCCAAGTCTGAGGCACAACTTACCCTAGGGCCTATGCATCATGGCCCCTGTTTGGATTTGCTCTTTACCTCTTGTACCTGACTTTATTTTCTTAAGTGAAAAATTAGATGAACTAAACTAAAAATTTAAAAATTCCTTAAAATAATCAGCTCCTCTAGAATTACTTGATTGCGAAAACTGCAATGTGCTGCTCAAGAACACAGGGATTCCACCAAGTAAAGTGCACCTGGACAAGGTAGGCAGGATGCTGGCAAAGGCGCACAGCTTTAGCCAGAGGGCTTACTGAGGGGTCGGCCAGGCTCCAGGCACAACCTGAGGTAAGAGAGAAACAGAGGGCAGTCCCCGGCTCCAGGACATTGCAAACTAGATGTACCTTTGACCCTGCAGACTTCATTAAGCAACCTAAAAAAGGAATGCTAACAACATTCATGGTGCAGAGATGAGTTCCAGGCTGTCATAACACAAAGAGAGACCACACAGGAATACAAAGATGTGTTCTGGCTTCTAGTACCTGCTGAGGCATTTCATGGGGAAAAAATACCCTAGGGAACAGCCAATGTTAGGGACAGAAAGACAGAATGCAGGTGCACTGGCAACAGTGGAGAATGAGCAGGCGGAAAGCTGACCTTGACATCCCTGACTGCTCGCTCACTCTGCAAACACCTGTTAAGTGTAGTCACTCGATGCTTAGCAGCAGGAGCATGATCTGAGCAACGTGTCGTTAAGGTAACCATGTTCTGGTGCAACGTCACTAGAAGTCCTGTGGTTGGTGGAAACCTTGTTCCATAGCACATTGACTACCTACTGTGTGCCCAGTGCAGGGAGTGGATACAAAGCTGAAGCACACATGGTTCTGGTACCGGACCACACAGAGCAGAGCTTCCCACCAAGCAGACGGAAAATGCACAGAATATATGACTTGCAAGGGCTTAAAAAATGGAGCCAAAGAGTTTGACCCTTACCCAATAAACAAGAAGAAGCCACACATGGTTTCTGGGTATAGAAATGACAAGCCCAGGCTGGGTCAATCCTCAGCAATGAGGGAAAAAAAGAAGAAACTACGTGCTCTGGACTGTTTGCTAATGTTGACTTGGTATAGCTTCACTAAAACCAAAGCTGGAGAGACCTGGAGGAAAGAGCAGGAGAAACCCCCGAGAGGATTCGGAAAGCCAAGGGATGATGGAAGGCTACAATTTCTGAATGTCGGTGAAGAAGAAATAAGAGTGTTCTGAATTTTTGGCTGAAGGTACGGGTTAAGGAGAAAGTGGAAGGAAGTTGGGCTTGGGGAGAAATATTCAGAAGGCAGAGATTCAGGGATAAAGCAGATTTTAATAAGAGCCAAGGAGGTGAGGACTTAACCCCAGGAAAGTAGTACCTGATGAGGACAGAGAATGAGCAACTGGCAAGGCGGGAAGACAGCACCCCGGCAGCAGAAGAGCTGAGTTGTCAGAGGTGTCACAGAAGTGCTGGTAGCTACAGCAGAGCAAATGCCTTCACTGCTGTCCCCTCTCTTTGATACCTTAACACTCACTAATCTTGTGCTGGGATCAGAACCCTCATTTTCACAGATAAAAATACTGAAGAGCAAAAAGAAACGACTTGTTCAAGATGGAGGAGAAAGTTTATCTGGGTGTGGTTCCTTGACCTGGAAGCTGGCCAGACACTAATACGTGTGGCCTGCCTGTAAACAAATTTTCACTAAAGTGAAAAGAAGTCTGCAGAGAGGGGACAGACATACACACTACACAGAGAAGACCAGGGACTCAGCCAAATTATTTACACAGTCCATAAGAGCACTCCTTACTAACTCCCACACTCATGAGACTAATAAGAATAAACTGGCACTTGCAGAGTAATGTGCCCACAGCCCTGTGGACAGTGAAAGTGTCTGGATTTTATGGAAAGAAACAGGTTCAGAGAGGTTAAGTAACTGCCCCCATGAGGCAGCTAGGAGGTCAAACTGAGCCCTGACTCCGAAGGCTGGGCTCTTTAAGGCCATGGCTGTCACAAGGCCTCTTTGCACTCGACCACCGTCTGGCCATTTCAATAAATGTCAGAAATGCTCAATATATAAGGTGCTGAGTTGTCATTTCAGACATCCTTCCCTATGCTGAGGCCAGACTGCAGGTGGACAGATTGCATTTCACAAGATTTTGGAAGTCTGACTCCTACAGTTGTTTTGGGACTCTTTGCTGGAAAGGTAAGAGCTTAGAAGAGAAACAATCAAATCATGAGTCACAAAATGAGTCAGAAAAGCTAAACAGGGGATTGGGCAGACAATTCCAAGTTTCTACAACCAAGAAGAACCTTTGACACTTAAGTAACTTCTATTTAACCTTGATTTCTACTTAATCTAGATTAAAAGAAAAACTCACAAATAACCCCAAGATGGTAATATAAATTCTAAAAAAATAAATAAAAATTAGGCAATCAGTAGTGACAATCTTTAAGATTCTCAGGCAAAGGGGAATCCTGTCCAGCATGGACCTCTGAAGACAAGAGACTGAAATTCTGATACCCCATTAGAGGTCATGTCAAGTACTTAGGGAACATTTTTCTACCACGAGGCACCTTTCTCCCTGGCATGTCCACCTGCACACATCCTGCCACTCAGGCAGGTCTGACACTCCATCTCTACTGAACTGGCACTTTACCGAGCAAGGGTTTCCTGGCTCTCATCAGCTACAGAAGGCTCACTGCACACTCGCCACACGCATAAGTGGCTCCCACAGCCCAGCAGCCTGACCGGAACGTTTCTACCAGGCTATCCTCCCAGGGGAGGCCCCTGAAAGGTGGGGGCTTCTCCGGGGAGTGGGATCAACCTCAGTGCCACCCAGAGGCATAAAACAACACTATTCCCACAGCCATCTTTTTAGAAGTATGTGTCCCCTTTAAAAAGGCATGTTATCATTTTATCAGCTGTTCACATCTTAACATCCTTTCTTATACAAGGCAGTGTATAAATAAAACAAGTAGAATTTAAATGAAAGTTTAATAAAATTGAACACCCAAATTCCATAGCCACATAAAACATGCTGTTTGTTGGTCTTTTCTACTGTTTTATTACCAAATTTGTAATACATACAAAAATCTTTCAACTGAATTCCTTTTAAAAAAGAAAGTTGGGCGAGAAAAGGCGAGGCCCTGTCTCTATAAATGTGTTTTGGTAGCTAATGCAAAACTAGAGCATAGAAATTTCAAGAAGCAA